>NC_066513.1:16590943-16673499 GCF_024679095.1 Eriocheir sinensis | reverse complement strand
ATTTAGCGCTTTTTAGAGTGATCAAACTCTTAAGTGATTTAAAATTTAAAGGATAATGGATAGAAAAAAGATTGCTAATCAATCTATACAAATCTAACATTCAGAGTTGACAACTCAGCGTTCCCGTGACTCCCAGACAGACTGCCCGTCATTTCATTCATCTAAGCAGCCTGGACACCATATTTTCCTAAAGGACATAATTATTGCAAGTTTTGTGGCAATAAAAGAACTCATGCCCGGATATCTCAAACATTTATTACCTAGTGATGCCCGACGGTGAGTTTGTATTGTGCTGGTAAAATAGAAGAAATACGAGACGATGAGGCAGCCTGCTGCAGCTTACTATGTTCTCTCGTCTGCACAACATGTTTACTTGTTTGGTTGCTAATTGTTAGGAACAAACCCCTATTGTTATTGTCTATTAATAGTGTTGGTATACATCCGTGACGTAGATAAGCTGGTGAGTTAATTCAAACCGGATACTACGTAGCAACATGCACCAGCCCATCAACTCTCTCATCTACCTTCATAGATGTAATTCACATGAAAAATATAAATAATAGCACAGTTGGTATCACAAAGTTCCGTCGCTTACCATGGCTAACGCCTGGTGTAGCTTGGAGGAGGTTTCTTAGAGCTTCGTCGATGTTACAGCAGCTATAATCTCACTTACCTACATTTCTAGATCTAAAGTCACGAAAAAAACGTATAAACGTGTAGATGATATCGCTAATATTGCCATTTAACAGTGCACTCGGCGCGTGTCGTTGTTTGGAGAAAGACTGTAGCCTCTTCCTCTTGCACAATCACACACAAACACACACACAAAGCGAATTGGTTAAAAAAATGATGATGAACAAGGTACGATTGATGCAACAATCACGATTGCTGATGAAAAATGACATCTTCACCACCCCACGGATTATCTGTAAAGATATCTATTATGTCATTGACCAGGATCCTCTTATGCGAAAACCCGCACTGCAGAGAGGGGAAGGGATGCTGATAGGGCTTCAGTATCCTGAGGATGGTCATTCGTTGTCAACGCTTCACTGTCTGGACTGTTACTCTATCTACTATTTGGATAACATGCAAGACCCTTGCTTCAGCGTTTTCTGGCAGCGCAATGATATGTCAAAATTTCAGGTTATGATAATTGCAAGTTCATTTAGAATGAACATGTATTGCGCTCTTGCTATACAGCCTCACCTTCGTAGGCTTTGCGACGTGTGTAAATATGAGGAAAGTGTGTGAAGTAATAATGGTCTTCATGAACCACATGAATCATAGACTTGATGTGAATGCTGTTCTGACGGTGGAAAAACACATGAGGGACTGTGGCAGAGGTGTGACTATGTCGTTGTGTGTCTCGCCCGAGGCCGAGATTATTAGTGCGTTGCTGTGAGGAATAAGTGAGCGAGTCAATTCATTGCCATTACAAGGAAGGCCAGAGTGATTACTACTTTACATGTCACCTATGTTATAGGTGTGAAGTGTGCTCCACTGCCAGAGTGTGTGTGTGTGTGTGTGTGTGTGTGTGTGTGTGTGTGTGTGTGTGTGTGTGTATTTACCTAGTTTACATAGTTGTAATTTTACAGGGCCTGGGCTTACGCTCGTGTGGTCCCGTCTCCGTATCTGTATTTTTCCAACTTTTCCTTAAAGTTTTGCACACTCCTCGCCGATACTACATCCTCTTAGTCTGTTCCAAACCTCTATATTTCTTTGTGGGAAGCTATATTTCTTTGTCTCTCAAGCATCTTCCTTTCCTCATTTTTTTACTGTTTCCTCTTGTGTTCTCGGTGTTTACTCCTTCTTTTAGTAGTAATTCATCATTATCTACTTCTTCCATTTTGCTCAATATTTTATAAATTTGTATTAGGTCTCCCCTTTCTCTTCTTTGTTCCAGTGCTGGTAGGTCCATCTCCTTTAATCTTTCTTCATAAAATTATGTCAATCCCTCCAGTTCTGGAACCATTTTTGTTTTGTATTCTTTCTAGATTTTTTTATGTATTTCTTTTTATGGGGAGACCACACTGCCTCCGCATATTCCAATTTTGGTCTGATCATAGTTGTTATTAACTTTTTCATCATATCTTTATCCATGTAGTGAAATGCTAATCCTATATTTCTCACCATTTTATACGTATCACCGAATATCCTATTAACATGACTCTCAGGCTGTTGATTATCTTGTATTGTCACTCCCAGATCTCTTTCTTCTTGAACTTTCTTTAATATTTCTCCATCTCCCATTTTATATGTCCATTTTGGTCTCCCTTCACTCTTTCCCATTTCCATTACATGACATTTCTTCACATTGAATTCCATCTCCCATTTAATACTCCATTTCCAAATCTTGTTCAGGTTATCTTGCAGAATTTCACAGTCTTTACTGTTTCTTATATGTCTTAGCAGTTTTGCAGCATCTGCAAACAGGCTCATATAACTGTTTACCCCCTCTGGCATATCGTTTACATATACTAGGAAAAGTACTGGCGCCAATACCGATCCTTGAGGCACTCCACTCTCTACAATTCTCCATTCCGATTTCATGTCCTTTACCACTGTTCTCACCTCTCTTCCCCTTAAGTAGCTTTCCATCCAGTCCTTCAATTTCCCTTTCAATCCTTCTTTATTCTCCAGCTTCCATAGCAGTCTTGTATGTGGAACTTTGTCGAACGCCTTCCTCAGGTCCAAGTAAAAGCAATCAACCCATCCGTCCCTCTCCTGTACTTCGTCTGTCACTCTTGAGTAAAAGCTAAGTAAGTTTGTTACACATGAGTGCCCTTTTCTAAAGCCATATTGTTTACTTGTGATTATATTACGCTCCTCTAGAAAACTTGTCCATTGTTTCTTTATCACTTTCTCACATATTTTACATACTACACTGGTCAAAGATACAGGTCTGTAGTTCAGGGGTTCTTCCTTTTTCCACTTTTGTATATAGGGACCACTTCAGCCCTCCGCCACTTCTTTGGTACTTTACCAGTTGTTAATGAGCATTTAATGATATCATATACTGGTCCAACCAGCTGATCTCTTCATTCTTTCAATATATAACCTGAGACTCCATCCGGTCCTACTGCTTTCCTCTCTTCCAGTTCCCCCATCATTTTATATATCTCCTCTTTAGTTACTATGACTTCTTCCATATGAACAATTATCTTGTTTTTTTGTGGTTCGTTGAATTTTGATTCTTTTGTAAAAACTTGACATTAAACCACTAATTTTTTTCATTTTCCTTTAGGTTTGTATTTTGGTGCAAATTTCATAACTCCTGATTTATACGCCTCCATAAAAATATCATACTTTAATTACACCTCTCTTGTTCTCTTTAACTCTTCCCAGTCTAGCTCTTCATAGTATTTCCTGAGATTTTCCATGTCTGTCTTACGATAGTTTAATCTGTTTCTTTTATATGATTCATCCCCCTCACTTTCTTCCTCCTCTGTTTCCAACTCTATTATCACGTGATCACTCCTACCCAGGGGGCACCCATACCTTATTTCAATCATCAAGTGCATTCTCTTTGTTAACACCAGGTCCAGTCTCGCCGGTTCGTCGTCCTTTCTGAATCTTGTGTTTTCCTTCACCCACTGCATCATCAAGTTTTCCATCGTCAATCTCAAAAATCTTCCCCCCCATGCCGTTTCACTACCTCCACATTCAAATATCTCCCAATTTACCTCCTTACCGTTAAAATCACCAACTAACAAGACTCTTTTGTTTGCTTTGATTAGTCTACTCAAACTCTGAATGGTATCTTCAATCATGGTATCATATTCTTCTTCACTCCATGAGTTAGTCCTTGGTGTGTGTGTGTGTGTGTGTGTGTGTGTGTGTGTGTGTGTGTGTGCCCTTTTTAAAGCTTTCAACTGTGTTAATATATATATATATATATATATATATATATATATATATATATATATATATATATATATATATATATATATATATATAGTATAGGTGTAGTTCTGTTGCAAAATTTCAAGCACATTTTGCGGGTGTTTTATTCCTGTTTCTACATATACAGTTTTACTACTTAATAATATAATGAATAAGTCGTACGAATATAGATATTAGACTTCAAAATAATCAGGAATGAGAACTGAAGATTGGAGATTGCAGTGTTTATCAGCTTTGTGGCGACGTAAACTCGGCCATGCGCCGTTCGCTGTTGCCGACTGAATATCCAACTTTTTTGTTACGTTCTTTCCATACATTTCTATGTAATGAAATATGCATTAATCATTTTTACTTTATACATGAAGGAAGTGTGTAAAAGAAGCATAATAACAACATACAAAACTTAAAAAATAAATTTCCGATTTTTTTATATCTACCTCCGAGACAGAGGGAAAATAATGCAAATATGAATCGCAAGAAAGCGACACTTCGAGTAATCACATGAAATTAATATATACACCGATGGATTTGTCATTTTCTGGAGATTTTTTGAGGCAAAGAAAACCAATGCGAAAAAAGTGCAACTTGATATGACACATTTCTCTACTCAAAGTCGACACCGTATGGATCAAGTATGCCCAGCCTCAGTTTTCATGGACTGGTGCTTATGCCATGCCTTAGAGTTTATTTGATGTTGTTCATGTTGAATATACCGATTTTTCTTCTATTGATATTTTGGCAATTCTGTAAACAGCTTCAGTTAGCCCTACTAATTATTACTTTCAGACTGATATTTTGCTTTTTTATGAGAAATTGGACGCTACCTAACCAAAAAGTATATAAAAAAACAGGGGTGGTTGTGAGGACTTATATAAACCTTAAACCAATTACATTATAAAGGAAAATTTTACGTATTTGCTTAAAGCTTTAAGTCAATCTCGACCAAGCAGCTGGTTAGATAATTCCTCTAGTATACCCCTCAATTAGTGATGATATTCTAATCCAAAGACTCCAGTGACTACTTGCCCTGATCTCTTCCCCTGGCTCGACACAACACACATCCACGCCACTGCCTCAAGTCGACTCGCCGAGGCTAGTGTCACGCTTCCCTTATAGCCGCGTCCAGGTCATTAGCCGGCGCTTATCTGATGCCGTGCTTCCCCTGCCGTGGTGATTAGTGAGTCATTGAGGCCGAGCTTATCTGCCCTCCACAGTACCGTAAGATTTTGCGTGTATGTATGTGCGCGCGCGCGCGTGTGTGTGTGTGTGTGTGTGTGTGTGTGTGTGTAAGTTTACACGTTTCTTTATTTCAAGGCTCGTTCTGTCCTGTTTTTTTTTTTTTCCATCACATTTCACCCAGTTATTTCATAGGTTAAACCAATGTATCCTTTTGACACGCAACTTCATTAGGTAAGGTTGTGTGTGTGTGTGTGTGTGTGTGTGTGTTTGTGACAGTGTGTGTGTGTGTGTGTGTGTGTGTGTGTGTAATTCACCACGGCCTGATCACGAGTTGGACTCGCTTTCGCCAGCAGGTACCCTCCCGACACGAGCAAGTGCATGCTCATTATCGTCGATCTCTGGGTACTGCCAGGACCTCACACACCACACACCAAATCCCCCTTGCTCAAAGGGGGACAGTAACCACTCCTAGTCAACGGAAAGAATCCGGCATGAGCGGGGCTCGAACCGCCGCCTGATTGGCCGTGAAGCCTTGCAGCGCGGCGCTCTAGCTGATTGAGCTACCGGAGCGGCTCGATTTCCGCTGACCTCGTGGACCAAGTGTTCCCCCCTTATTACAAGTAGTGTGTGTGTGTGTGTGTGTGTGTGTGTGTGTGACCGACCCAGATAAATAAACAGGCAGATATCTAGTTATAAAACCACATGTATACATACATGCATATAGATCGAACACTTTGTCGCAGTTTCTGCATACAGGTGGTCATTAACAAAATAGTACATAAATTATTGAATGAGGGAGACAGTCATGAATTTACTATTTTCAGTGTTCTAAAGACGCTTGTAAATGCGTGCCGAGTGTATTGCGTGAACCAGAATATCGTCAGAATATGAAAAAATACGTCGAAATCCATTGATCGTGATTTTTCCAAAGCCAGTAGTCGTGATTGGAAAAGCTGGGTAAGTCATTATGTTTTTGATGCATATTTCGTTACACCAGTATCGTCATATACATTTATCGCAACGTAAATCAGTTTTGCACAGGAAGACAGCATTCATAATTCATTTCATCAAAATATCATTATCATATTTTAGTTAGACAGCATTTACTGATCAGGGAATACCATCACCATCAAATCACTAATCGAATTACTATTAAGTATACAAAGTAATCTTGGGGAGGCGGTGGCTAAGCGGTCAGCCTGCGGGTGCCGTGTCCAAGAGGAACTAGGTTCGCGTCCCGCTCAACGCCACAAGCTGAAATTTTTCAGTCATCGCCGTGTGACCTAAGGCTACCCAAGTACTGCTCTGACAACCACCTATCAACCCAGACTTTATATTTTCTCTGAAAAGTGGATCAAAGATGAGTTCCGGGGAACAGCCCCGTCGAAGGGGAGTCACTTTGTCGTGGTGACGGAGATTGAAGCGATGTCGGCGGCACCACCTACCGTGGTAGCTTGCCTACCTCTATAGGACTCCATTTCCGCTGACCTCGTGGACCAGGTGCTCCCCCCTCATTACAAGTAGAGGAAGCCTACTGGTGATGTTGCCTGCGCCCGCCCTTTTACCACCTAGGGCAGGGCTATTGTCTCCTCACGTGTATGCCGTGCGTGGCGTCCCGTATACTCCCCGTGCCCTCTCATCTGGGAGCTGAGTCCATCGCTGGGCGGGGTGTAATTCCCCTCGGTGGGCAACACGCTCCTTTGGTGGGAGGTTTGGGGTAAGACGAGTGGTTCAGTGTGGCCCCACCGAATCAATCGGCTGGTCATGTGTTGGCTAGGGTCAAGAGGTTACTGTCAGGTGGGCGGAAGCAACGGTCCCGCGTCCGCTATTAAACGCCTGGCAGTGGCCGCGTATACTTCCCCATTATCCCTGGGGCTGTTGAGTGCGGTCTGGCCCCAACGTCCAGCCTCCCCTTGTTGGGCTCCGTGGTGGGTGGAGGTGTGGGGAAATAAATTGTTATATACAGTGTAAAAGTATTAATACTCCACTGCCCCGGCCTGCCTCTCCCTGATGTCAGCTAGCCTGTCCCAAGATTTTTCTACACGGTCCTCTTTCATCACCACCTTGAAGCTTTTCATGTCTCCCGATGGTCTTTCTGGGATGTCCCTACTCTCTAGAGGGTCTGCACTAGACAAGTCCGTGCAACTAATGTGTTCACGGAATGATACACGTAAACCTGGGGACTCCCCAGTCTCCCAAATAGAAGGTATGCCTGGTATAAAGGTTTTGCAGCTGACGTCATTAGTGAAGGTGCGGGGGTAGCGCGGGCCTGCACGGCCATCTTGGTGGTCAGTGGTGGTAGTCACTTATCAAAGCAAACCTTGGTGGCGGCTGCACAAGTGCTCTGTGTGTTCGTCATGGGATGATGATGGGATACGTATGCTGTGCGGTTGGATGTTCTAACCGACAAGGGAGAGATGCTGTGTCATTTTATAGATTTCCAGCGTATCCAGAAGAGCGGGGAAGTGGATAGCAGCTGTGAGGAGGGAAAACTGGCGGCCGGCTGCTTCATCTCGACTCTGCAGTGCTCATGTTGTCAGAGGTAAATATTACAGGCAAGACTGATCAGATTATTACATGAGGTAACACTCATTTAGGTATTGCCCCGGGTCCCCTAGCTTATTGTGTGGCGGGGGATTACTCTGGAACGGGATTTACATGAGCTGGCGGAGGTAAACAAGCTGGCGGAGGTAAACATGCATGTCGGCGCTCAAGCAGGGGAAGAAAATAGGAAAGGAAATTTAGTGGAGGCAAAGTGCACAGAGGGACAAAGCTCAGTGCTGGGTGGAGTATATAAGTGTACGGAGGGAAGTGACCAAGAGTGCGTAGTGCAAGTTGACTTGCAGTCATTTCCCCAAACCTGTCGTCACTTGCCCTCACCTGTTTGGCTGCCTGTGCTGCCTACCTGGGCATCACTGGTCAGCAACAGGAGATCGGGAGAGAGGGACAGCCAGTCAACCGACCAGCCAGACAGTCAGCCAACCAACCAATCAGCCAGTCAACCAGCCAGCCAGCCAACCAATCAGCCAGTCAGTCAACCACCCAGTCAGTCATCCAATCAACCAGTCAGCCATCCAGTCGGTCAGTTAGACAGACAGTCAGTTTACCAATCAGTCATCCAATCAACCCACCAGGCAAGCAGTCAACTCACCAGTCAACCAGACAGCCAGCCAGCCAGTCTACCAGTTTCCTCCTCCAAAAGCACTGATTTTTTCGATGTATCTTAGCTTCGCAGCATTCTCAAGCGATCTCGCGTAATCACTTAACACAAATGATGCTGAAGGTCCTGCCATTTGCCCGCGGGTAGTGACTTGGGGATGGGGCACACGTGGTCCGTCTACTCACTCTGCAGGGGAGGTGACCACCAGCGGGTTTGCAGACGACGCACAAGATGCAGACGACGCTATTTCGTGACGTCACTGCAAAACCTCTATATGAGCCTCTTTCATTTGAGAAGTACTACATTGTTGTCAAGTCTGTGGATGGCTGCTCGATAAATGACCTCGATATTTTTTTAAGTACGTCGTTCTCTGGACAAGGCTTGTGGCCGAGAGCCCAAGATCATGCCCCAAGGGGACGGGAGCTTGTTGATTGAAGTATTGTCACCTGAAGAGGGCTCAAAGCTCCGAGCCCTTACCTCTGTTCCTGTCAGTATCCTGTTCTCCCCATGTCACCATGAACCAATCTCGGGATGTTGTCTTTTCAGGGGACCTTCTCCGCTATCCAGAAGAAAGGCTTTTAAACGAACTCAAAAACTACGATGTGGCTTCGGTACGACGTGTGCAACAAAAGGTAGACGAAATACACACACCTACACCAACCCTGTTCATTACCTTCAAGCGATTAGTACTGCCCTATTAAGACTGTCAAGCTGGCGTGGCCTATATCCCCAGGTGAAGCCCTATATCCCCAGTGGTGGGCACGGTTCCGCTAATTCGCTAACCACTAATTAGCGAAGGTAACTTTTTCGTTAGCTGTTTAGCGATTTCGCTAACTTTGGATACAGCTAGCGGACCAATTAGGATCCGCTAAATAAAATTCCTCCTCCGGTAACTTAAATCCGAAAAAAATTCATACAGGTTTGTTCTTGTCCGTTGTGGGCAGACACAGCACCAGTTGAGCCACATGGCGCAATAATTCCAGGGCTCCCAATTTTGGGTAAATTACGCCTTAAAGTAAGGTAATTGGACAATTATTAGGGAAACTTTTTGGTATTTTAGGGTAATGCATCTTCCATTTCCAACTCTTTGAACTCGGGATTTAATAACAAGAATTCAATATTTTCCACCTGACAAAAAGTAAACTTAAAATAATAAAAATAAAAGTATGGAAAAAGATGTAAAAATGCGTAAATTTGCGGGAAATCTTGGGTAAAATAAAATATTAAGGATAAACTGGAGGCTTCTTTCTCTTCTCTTCTGTTCAGTTCAGTTGCGACGTTGTCACCGTATAGTAATCGCGTTCAACATTGTCGCCTTGTTTATCGTTATCGACGTCTTGGAAGATGACCCGAATGAGGACGTTTTTGTTCCGCCTGAGGATGCAGACCCTGTAAAGGAGCCGGCAGCAGCTGTTGGTGAGGTGGAGGACACTCAAACTGACGGCTAGGAGTCCCAGAAGTTGCAGAACCCGTGGCCCCACCAGGGGTAGTACTTTGTCCTTAATGCAAGAGATATGACGAACGCCAATGTCTTGCACTTCCGGAGCGTCATGTGCCACCCCAAGAGGACCATCATTAACGGACAGACG
Source organism: Eriocheir sinensis (assembly GCF_024679095.1). Classification (NCBI taxonomy): domain Eukaryota; kingdom Metazoa; phylum Arthropoda; class Malacostraca; order Decapoda; family Varunidae; genus Eriocheir; species Eriocheir sinensis. The sequence continues at coordinate 16,663,665 of NC_066513.1, read as the reverse complement.
GCGAGCCTTTACACCTTGAAGTCACATGTAAGAGGACGCACAGAGTACATGCCATCCAGTTTGATCCTCATCTGATTTTGACATGCTATACAGTTCTGGAAGGCTCTATGTCTAAGCTACAACATATTGAAAATTTAGGTCTCTAGGTCTGTTTATAAGGGTTTTAAAGCCACAACAAGAAACCAAAGCTAAATCCATACACAAAAAAGTTAGCGGTTAGCGTTAGCTTCAACTAATTTCTTTATCAGTTTAGCGGTTTTGCGTAAGCGAAGCTAACTTTTTACTTAGTGGATTACCAGTTAGCGAAGCTAACTTTTCGGTTAACGGTGCCCACCACTGTATATCCCCAACTCCAGAAGATGCTTTCATTGTCAAGCGTATAGTCGCGTCACCCAGACCTGTCGTCGCTTAAAAATGGCCTTGCAAAAATATGCGTGTCCTGTGGTATGGATAACCACGGTGACGACTGCCCTGGCCCTGTCCGGTGTTACCACTGTGGTAAGTCTCATCCAGGTCATCCTTCTTCATCAAAGGAATGTGAGTGCTACCGCTTTGAGAGTTAAGTACTTAATATACGCAACCAGGAATAGGTGCCCATTGCTGAGGAGAAACAACTTGTCTTCATCAAGATGTCTAGCCCCGGAATGACGTATGCCGCTGCCCTTAATGCCCATGCCCATCTCCGTTCTACCACTGCCAAGTCTGCTCTTCCCACAACCTCAAGTTTTGCCTGAAAAGGCCGCCTCATCTCTTCAGACGCCTGCTGATGGCCACAGTGAGCCTCATCAGCAGAAGCACACGCGCAGTGAGGAGTCCCTTGGGAGCTAAAGTTCCTTCTCCAGCGCCCGCTTCTGGGTCGGTGGAAGAACCCCGGGTGCCGGCTGCGGCCGCCACCCCTGCACCAGTGGCTCCGGTTGACCCTCAGCCGGTGACCGCTGTTACCCAAGGCTCTGCCGGCGCCCGTGTCCTCCGCCTCCGGACAGTCTGTGCCGAAAGCTCCACCCGTGTCTCCCTCTCTTACCGCTTCGTCGGAGTGGCGGAAGGTTGGGATGGGGGGTGGGCAGGCTGAGGAAGCCACCGGCAGGAGCAGTAGGCCGGGGAAAATTGGTCCTTCACCGGCCGGACGTATCGGCCATTGGGCCGAAACCTCCAGCGAAAGACCACTGTAAAAAAAATGGGAGGCCCCTCTCCGGGGGCGCTATTAGAAAAAAATAAAAATTCAACATCATACAGTGGAACTGCCGCGGGCTGCGAGGAAGCTGGGAAGAATCCCAGCTACTAATTAAAGACTCCCAGCCATAGTGTCTATGTCTCCAATAGACACTGTTAGGAGCATACGCTCATTCTCCCCCACGCAATTACAGTGCCAAATGCTCACCAGCAGATCCCACATACGCTCCTTCGGGAGGTACGTGTCTCTTAATCTCCAATAACATAACATATATTCCGCTCTCCCTTAATACTCCAATGCAGGCCGTTGTTGCCCAAATTCACATAACTCGTTCCTACACTATATGCTCCCTGTATCTCCCACCCAGCACACCAATCAATCGGCAAGACCTCCTGGCCAGTTGCCTTCACCCTTCTTAAACAGAAGTGTGGATGAGGTGTTGAAGACGTGTCTCCCTGGCAGCATTTAGGGGTGGGCAGGTACCGGTACCAGCTAAACGGTACGGTACCGGTACCAGATTGCTCGGTACCGGTACCAGATTGCTCGGTACCGGTACCAGATTGCTCGGTACCGGTACCAGATTGCTCGGTACCGGTACCAGATTGCTCGGTACCGGTACCAGATTGCTCGGTACCGGTACCAGATTGCTCGGTACCGGTACCAGATTGCTCGGATTTATTTATTGGATTTATTGATAATTCTTCATGTCCGATTTTTTTCAGGTTGCTACTAAATATTGTTATTGTTATTAGACTATGATCGAGTACATCCATAATAACTATACATGCTATTTTTTTATCGAAAAAATAAATATCCACTTCATTCAGAGAGAGAGAGAGAGAGAGAGAGAGAGAGAGAGAGAGAGAGAGAGAGAGAGAGAGAGACTCAGTGAGTGTATATCTCTGTGATATAGTACTCGATCATAGTCTAATAATAACAATATTTATTAGCAACCTAAAAAAGAAAAAGTATCGGACATGAAGAATTATCCAGTAACTCCAATAAATAAATCAAATGATAAAATAATGGAAACGGGAGCTGTGATGGAAACGGAAAGCAGGACAAAATGGTGGGAACTTGGGGAGACGGTCAGCGGGGCAGTGACTCAACGTCAACACACCACCATTTTGTCCTGCTTTCCGTTTCCATCACAGCTCCCGTTTCCATTATTTTATTATTTTATTTATTTATTGGAGTTACTGGATAATTCTTCATGTCCGATTCTTTTTCTTTTTTAGGTTGCTAATAAATATTGTTATTGTTATTAGACTATGATCGAGTACATCCATAATAACTATACATGCTATTTTTTTATCGAAAAAATAAATATTCACTTCATTCAGAGAGAGAGAGAGAGAGAGAGAGAGAGAGAGAGAGAGAGAGAGAGAGAGAGAGAGAGAGAGAGAGAGAGAGAGAGAGAGAGAGTTTTCTTTACAGGAAATTTATTTGGGAATTTCATCAGAAGTCATAGAGATAAAAAAAAATACTCCTTCGGGTACCGGTACCGGTACTAACGGTACCTGAGTTTTCGTTAGTGGTACTACCGGTACTCAAATTAACGGTACTTGCCCATCCCTAGCAGCATTACGGGGAGGTGAGTAAAGCACGCAATAGATGATGGAAGCCGCTCCCCGGGGGACCGTGGGTGGTGTGACCCTGACCCACACCTCCACCCCCTGAGGGACGCCAGCGGGAAGTCATGTGGGGTGGAGTGTATTGTGGCAGAACACAGTAACGCCTCCACCACGTCTGTCGCTGCCGAGATGATAATATAACAGAGAGAAGCCAGGAATGTTGGCCACATCAGGATTCAGCTGCCAGGCCTCCGTGATAGCGATGACGCCACTATTGATTAACCTTGCCGTGATGGTGACTTCCTCCAGCTTGTTGGGTAAGGAAGTGACGTTTGAAAGCAGCAGGGTAGGTAGATTGTAAAACAGCTTCGGCACCTCACGATGGCAAAACAGAGTATTTTCATTCACGTGACCTTGTGATGTTTTCATGACGTCACGAAGTAAACATGGCCGCCACGTGTGACAGTCTATCCTTGCTGGGGGACCAGCGAGTGAGAGACCGTGCCTAGCGTTGGGGAATCGTAGTAAATGGAGTACTCCAAATATTATTTTTCGCTCTCTCTGCTGGACAGGACTTATTATGAGAGGATGGTCACTTAAGTCAGGCTTGCCCTAAAACGCGGCAGCTTTACGTGGAAACCAAGACAAGCATTAGAGGAAGAAATGGCTTTTACAAAGATACGCACTGTCTACATACCTAACAATGACTACAAGGTGCTTCAACAAAGACTTGATCTACATATTTAACAATAAGTGATGTTTCAGAGAGTGCCAACATTCATCGGCACTTGTGCCGCGCGTTGGTATTTTAGGCAGGCGATAAAACGATAAACTTGGGTATTTATCTGCATTATTTCCACACCCAATAACACAGCAAAGATGTGGCATTTGTGTCCTCAGACGGGCCACCAGTAGTGATGTGAACATCACAAAATGAGGCTAGAAACTCGCGTCCCGTCAATCCAGTGGCCATGAAACCTTCCGGCCAAGGTCCACCAAAATTAATCGGCTGATCCTGCCAACCCATAATGCACCGCGGCCGTGACGTCATGGATTGGCAAGGCCATCTAGAGGGGGAGGCCTCTTCATTGGGGGGGGGGGGGGGGAGTAGGCCGTGACGTAGGCCAGGTAGTGCTAGGTAGGGTCGGGTCAGCTGCGGTCGGGAGAGGTTACACTCTGTTTTGTGCATTATTGACTCCGAAAACAGTGAAAAACTTGTAAACATTAACATTATTTGTGCCTCTTACCAAGATAATACTGCCATACAAATGTTGTGTGCCTTATTGTGAAGGAAATTTCAAAACTGGACCAAGAGTGATCGTGTTTTCCTTTCCACAAGATCAGGAGGTGTCCGCCAAGTGGCTGCGTGCCACCAACGAAGCAACAAACAAAATAAGTAGCTACATGATATGTTCAGCATTGAGATAAGTATAGTTAGTACAGTCAGTAGGTATAAAATCCATTACGGGTGTATTAAATAAAGGAAGATGAGGGTTTGTCAGGCATTATAACAGCCAATAATATAATCAATAAATAGCCTGTGTTACACATGTATTATATATGAATATGAATATTCATTGATGTGAATATATGAATATGATTCGTTATGAGAGGAATGTGACTGTGATAAGATTATATATATGGTATGACTAATTACTGATGAATATAGTATGAACATGATGTGATTCTTTAGATATGCTATGCATAATATATGTGAAAAAAAGAATAACATGATATAATTATATAAATATAAACATTAAACATGGATATGAATATAGATGCAAAAGATATGAATATATGATATGAATAAAATATGCTTACATGAAATGAATGAGAAATGAATAACTATAACCATAACTATAATATATATATATATATATATATATATATATATATATATATATATATATATATATATATATATATATATATATATATATATATATATCAAGAAGCTCAGATGTCTTGACATTATGTTCTTTAACATTTAAGACTTCGCTGATATGTTTCAATTGATGTATATGTATCATTATTACTATTATGCATAATTAATGAATACATTATTTGTTTGCAGTCAGTTATCTTTTCATAATGTATGTTAAAACAAGTAATAATAATAATAAACAAACAAACAACAGAAGGAAAACAGTGAGATTGAGGCTTGACAGCAGCCCAGGCTGACCTGACCGTTATCCCCACGTACCCGACTGACGTCACTAAGGAGTGAAGAGCCCTCCCGTCTAGATGGCCTTGACTGAGGCCTGGGACGGCGTCTTGTTTTTGAGGTATATTCAGAGTTGCCAGCCAGCGGGTATTGGGTCACAGGGCCCATGAAGCTTGAGCCATTCTTGCAATTATTGTAAATTCCCTGTGTTTCTCTGGGGCTTGTAACAATTACACTTCAATATAATAAGTAAAACTATTGTTAATAATAACGTAGCTGATCATTCTCGTTGTTTTATTTATTGGTAAACAAGAAAAATATAAATGTTGTCCGGCAGCCTCTCCTCATCCAAAATCGTTTTTGCATGATAGCCCTGCGAAATCAAGCAAAAATGGACTTTAAAAAAAAATTATATTTACATTACAATATTTGCTGAGTACCTGCCGTGGGTGTATCAGTGTCGCCTTCGGCGAAATTCATCAAAAACAATAGGACGTCAGGGCCGGTCAGGCATCTCGGCAACCTCCTTCCCCCCAACACTATGAAGGCCAGGTGTTTGTGTCTCCGTGAGGTCACCAACTTCCACTCCCAGCATATTATATTCCGCCCTCAAGTGACTGCTGGTTGTTGTGTGAGATGAACCAAGACCTTGGGTGGATGCCGGCCGCTACCAGGAGCGCGGGCAGGTCAAAGGTGATGGTGTTTGAGGACAGGAGTTATGGGTGGAGGGAAATACTAATGGACGGAAGTCAATGTCGCACTCGGACAAAAGACAAAGGAGGCTCGTTTTCTGTCGAGATGCTTGGCGCCCATATGTTTTTGATAAATTTCGCCGGAGACACTGATGCACCCAAAGCAGGCACTCGGCATATAATATAATGAATTTTTTTTTTTTAAAAGCTCATTTCTGCTTGATTTCACTGGTCTTTCATGCAAGAACGATTTTGGATGAAGAGAGGATGCCGGACAGCATTTATATTTTCTCTCGTTTACCAATAAATAAAACGAGAATGATCAGCTACATTTTTATTAACAGTCGTGCCACTTATTATATTGAAGTGTGATTGTTACAAGTCCAAGATAAACACAGGTAATTGATGATAATTGAAAGAATAGCTCAAACTTCATGGGCCCTGTGAACCTATCGCTAGCTGGTGACACCTGCTAGGAATGAATATACTTCATTGTTTGTATGTTTCTGGGTTGTCTGCGGTCCTTTTCGTGACTGCGTACATAAAATACCCCGATTTCTTTTAGTCGCTTGCAAACACTGTAATCAGGATACCCATTCCCCTTCTGGTAAAGTTGTGAGGGCGAGTACCACTTGATCTTAGGTCCATTCTCAGTACTTGTATTAACGGTCCCACTATGAGTACTGAGTACACGTTGGTCCGGTGTGTGCCTTTGAACAAGGTGGAGCTGCTGGGGCAGAGGGGCGGGTGGGGAAAACACGTACGCTGTTGTCGGCACTTGACACCTGGCAGCAGAGAGAAGGCCGTGCGTCTGACCCGGGCGGAGGTCAGAACACAAGTGTGTGTGTGTGTGTGTGTGTGCGTGTGTGTGTGTCATTATCATAAAATGGTAAATTTTGTAATTGTCTTGGGAGAGAGAGAGAGAGAGAGAGAGAGAGAGAGAGAGAGAGAGAGAGAGAGAGAGAGAGAGAGAGAGAGAGAGAGAGAGAGAGAGAGAGAGAGAGAGATGTAGATAAACAGTTGGGCACTATCGTCATCGCATAACTACCAAGGGTATTCATATTGTCCTACCACATAATCTTGGATATACTGCTAAATAGGTACCCAAATTAAATTTTCTTTGGAAATACTAAGTCTTTCTTTAACCGTAAATGTATAAGTAATAATAACAGTACTAATAGTGTTAATATTTTTTCCATGATAAGCACATTACAAAACAAATTCACATGGATTTTAGAAAGCCTGTTGCTTTTAGGGTAGACTATTATAATAGCTGACTTCATGACATTGACATAGGTGTCACCTTATAGCGTACTGAGGCTCCATGACGCCGACATACGTCACCGTACTGAGGGAGTTAACGATCTTCTGAAGAAGGGCGTGGTGGGCAATAGTTTCAATAACACGGATAGATTTGGGCTGCGACCCAAGGCAGGCAAGGGTACAGAGGGAAGAGATAAGTCAGGATAAGGTTAAGAATCCTGCGGCCTTGTGTTGGTGGGTCGATCACTTTTGTGAGGTGTGGGTGGTCTTAGAGGCCGGTGGTAGCATGGTCGTTAAAGTCTCCACAGATTACTATATTATAGAGGGGAGCTTGGAAAATTGGCTCTGACTGCATCAGATGTGTGGATGATGTATTGGAGAAGTCTCCCTTGGCAGCATTACGAGAAGGCGATTAGAGCACGCAATAGATGATGAAGTCGCTCCCAGTGTGTGACCTGACCCGTAACGCCTCCACCCCCTGAGGAATGTCAGCAGGAAGTAAGTAGCTTAGGGTAGAGCGTATCGTGTCATAACACTCCATAACGTCTGTCGCAGCGGAGATTATGCACTATGAATGATGTGTGTGTGTGTTTGTGTGTGTGTGTGTGTGCGTGTGTGTGTGTGTATGTGTAATTCACCTTTTGGTCTGCTGCGGGTCTCTCTCGAGACAGCCAGCCGTTCCCCTACGGAAGGAGCTCAGAGCTCAGTGACCGATCTTTGGGGAGGTGTGTGTGTGTGTGTGTGTGTGTGTTGTAGTATATAATACGAAAGTTGTTTTGTGTGTGACTGGATATGGCTATGGTGCTTGAAAGGTATATGTACAGGGGTTATGGGATGCATATATTACCTACATGACGATAGTGTACTCGAGTGACTACGACGTGTCTGTATCGTTGTTCTGGATATGAGACTCATAGTTGAGTGAATTTAATGAACAGGATTATTAAGGAGTTCCCGAGGGACAACCACAAGATCAGCCTCAGCTGGTTAATGCCGGTCAATCAGGGTCATCTCCTGGGGAAATCAGAGGCTAAGCAAACTTTCCCCAGGCATTCCTCAGTCTCCCCATTTTCGCCTTTCTCCGCCAATGGATCCTCAACACCTCCCTAATCCCCAGATGATCAAGTTACTCCAAGCAACGTCCACTACCCGAACATCTCCATTTCATACTCCTTTGTTTTTATTTATATAAGTTTCAAACTTTCTACCACATTGATTTACTTGTATATTATTATTTTTTTAACGTTCGGCCTTTTGCACCGGTAGGCTATCTTGATGGGGTGGTGCAGGTATGTGTTTATAGTGGCGCCATCTTGTTTGGCTCATGCTGCCCCCTTGAACTTATCTTTGCTCCACTATAGAGTTTCGCTTCACTCCGGGTTGACATCAGGACAGGGTGTAGGTACTTTTAAGCCACTCGGCGATGATTAAAAACTGTCAGCTTGTAGCGGCAGGCAAGACTTGAACCCGGGTCCTCATGGACACCGCGCCCGCACGTTGACTTTCTCCCTGAATGTTTATTTATTTATTTATTCGTTTTAGATGCGTAGTCATCCGGTCATTTATTATGGTACGTGCGTTCACTTACTCACCCACTTTTTGTCTTTCTCTACCGCCATTACTGAACAGTTTTTAACTATTTAAAGCGTAAGGGGAGATTTTTTTTTAGTGCCGAATAACTTCGTTAGGTTACTTTTTATTGCTCATTATTTCTTTAATTGATGCTTGGCTTTGACAGGCTTTTGAATTCTCACGATATAATGTATTGTCACTCATATATTTACATTCCTAACAAACATATCACTTTACAATCATCAGCCAACACATGGATACGAGATGCATTTTTTCTATGTACTAATTTCTACACCTTACACCAGCAGAGCGACTATTTTCATGGAAATAATTAAACACGTAATGTTTGTTAAAAATTTTAGTGACCCTGCCTGGTCAAACTCTTTCGCCTCTGCCTGTCAACATCTACCTTTCCTTCTTGCTGGAAGTATGCCTTCATACAGCCTGTGCCTAAGAAGGGTGACCGCTCCAATCCCTCAAACTACCGTCCTAAAGCTTTACTTTCTTGTCTATCTAAAGCTTTTGAATCAATCCTTAACCGGAAGATTCAAAAGCACCTTTCCACTTCTGACCTTCTATCTGATCGCCAGTATGGGTTCCGCAAGGGGCGTTCTACTGGTGATCTCCTAGCCTTCTTAACTGACTCTTGGTCATCCTCTCTTAGCCGTTTCGGTGAAACCTTTGCTATTGCGCTGGACATATCAAAAGCTTTTGATAGGGTCTGGCACAAATCTTTGCTTTCCAAACTACCCTTCTACGGTTTCTATCCTTCTCTCTGTACCTTTATCTTCAGTTTCCTTTCTGACCGTTCTATTTCTGCCGTGGTAGATGGTCACTGTTCTTCCCCTAAATCTATTAACAGTGGTGTCCCACAGGGTTCTGTCCTATCTCCCACTCTTTTTCTGTTGTTCATTGATGATCTTCTTTCCAAAACGAACTGTCCTATCCATTCCTACGCCGATGATTCCACTCTGCATAACTCAACTTCTTTTAATAGAAGACCCACCCTACAGGAACTTAACGACTCAAGGCTGGAGGCTGCAGAACGGTTAGCCTCAGACCTTACTATTATTTCCGATTGGGGCAAGAGGAACCTGGTATCCTTCAACGCCTCAAAAAAACAGTTTCTCCACCTATCCACTCGACACAATCTTCCAAACAACTATCCCATATTCTTTGACAACACCCAGCTATCACCTTCCTCGCTTTTTTTTTATTATTTATTTTTATTTTTTTGTGTGCCCTTGATCTGCCTCCTTTGTTGTAAAAAAAAAAAAAAAAAAAAGTGTGCCTGACGCTGCACAGACTACAATCAACACATGCAACATAGTGTTGCTGGGGAGGTTTGGTTGAATGGAAAGGGAGTTGGTGGGAGGCCTGTACTGTTCTACAGTGTTTGAAGGGGCTGGTCAGGCCGTGGGGCCAGTAGGCAGGCGGTGTTGTTTTGGCGACGGGCTGCAGTTGTCGCATAAGATATGAACGCTGTGATAATGTTCGGTGCGCCTATTGGTGGCATACGCTTTAGCTGTGTGGCCTTGGTGCTCATCTCCGTCTCATAAGTCCTTGAGCCTGTGGTGGGTTAGAACCAGTTACCCAGGGACACAGGGCAGGTGTGATATCCGAGTCACCACTGTTTACATATTCCAGGTTTCCTCATCTCTGCATTAATCGGACAGCTGGATGGGCTGCGTAATGATTGCTCAGGCCGGGATTCTTACCGGTGCCCGCAAACAAGCTAGGCTAGGCGTGCCTATCACTACACTACAGAAGCCAGTTAATTATTTTCAACTAAAATAAAAAAAAAAAAAAAAAAAAACGATTTTTTTTGTCATTTTTACTTATTGTGGTGCATCTACAGTCATTGTTACCCATGTTGCCATTACTGACTACAACGATCATTACTAGAAAATTATGCTGATGTTCAATATCAATTTCCTGTACATTCAAAATGGCTACGACAACATCATCATCATGTATGCATGACAATACGCAAACATCACCGATAAATTAGTGACGAGATAAATTAATCAACCCAGAGCCTATATTCCTTTTTTTTCTACGTTCGACCTGTTAAACCGGTAGGCTATCTTGATGAAGCCTGATGGTCGGGGCATGTTCTTTCGTGATGCAGGCAAGTGTTTATAGCGGCGCCATCTTGCTTGGCTCATGGTGTCCCCCGGTGTCGTGTTCCTGGCTGTCCCCCTATTCCTGGCTGGCCTTCCGCGAACTGCGCATGCTCAGAAGCAAATGTAAACAAACAAAGACTTGTTGATAAACAGAGCTGTTCTCAGCCATCCCCTGACAGCATGGCTATGCTCACTTCGCTGCCCCCTACCCCCACCTCATGAACCTCTGGCCCCCTCAAAAATACATCTGCCAATATTACGGGCCTGTATACGCACATCAAGACAGATTATTGTTATGAAAATAGCAAAGTGCTATTACCCGTAAATTTACTCGTATGCATGAATCACTGCATGAAGGCTATTTATTTCACTTATTACAAAACAGAGCGCTGTGCTGGATTCATGAATGTTTTTCCTATGAGAGAATAAAACAATATCCCCTCCCATGCTTGAAAAGACTGGGGGAACCGTCATCTAGTTTTCGCTTGAGTCCAGGTTGATAGGTGGTCTTCAGGACATCCACTCGGCGATGATGAAATACTGCCAGCTTGTAGCGGCGATCGGGACTTGAACCCGGGTCCTCCAGAACACCGCGCATACAGGCTGACCACTCAGCCACTGCCTCCCTCATCTTCAAACAATACCACAAATTATTACCTCGATCCCCGTGCGTCTCCCCCTGAACACGATAACACAAGATGAGGGAGATAAACAAGACTATAAATGATGACGCACCAGAGTCCTCCTCATTGCAAACACCCACTTTCTGATCGTGTAACACTGGCTCACTCTGACCCATAAGAGATTACTTGGATGTATATGTAAAAATATGTATATTTTACCAAACAATTTCGGGGGACACTGACATCATCTTCAGTGGTTTGAAGGAAGAGCAGAAGTTGAAATACATATATTACTACTTTTACTTTGCCTAAACTTGTGCTTTCAGTCAAATCACCTGTCTTCCAATATACTTTACACTTCCACCAATCTAGTGAACAATTTCTCTCATGCCATCGATGTCTTTCTTTGAATATTGTTTTCACAGACACCATAAAGATCCAATCCTTCCCCTCATATTTATCTAAATGACAAACCACAACCATTACTACTATTATCATCCTTTCAACTGTACCCCCTCTCTTCACCATCACCTACATTCAAGACCAATACTAACACCACCATCACTACATACTCCAGTGTTTTCCCGGGAATTTTTTGGCTCATTTTGATGGGGAATCTCCCGAGGAACTACAAACGGTGAAGGTGAGTCAAGGTGATGGGGACAAAAAAATGTATCCTTACCTGATGCAACTCGAAACTGCCTGAAGGAAAAAAAGAAACCAAAAAGAAGAAAAAGTAGGAGAAAAAACTTGCTTTGGAACTGCAAAGATAGGCGAGGAGGGAGAAAATGTGTAGCAAGGATGAAGTTTGGGAAAGGAGTGACTAAACAATAATGTTTCTCTCCGAAGTAGAACAAATACAGTGCGCACTGTAAGACTAAGGAAAGTCAACGGAGACAGGAGAAACGTACATTGACAAGGGTAATTGAGAGAGGGAGGGAGAATAATGACAGCATGATCAAGTGACACTACAAGAGGCACGATTTACCGTAAACAATTATTACAAAGGTCCAGAAGGATATTCAGAACGCTGCATACGAACACATTTTAGAATATGTACACGAATCTGCATACACATTACATTCCCAGTGTCTTTATTCATGTTAACAACATAACATATGCAAACAGAAATGCTCACTCACTCACTTACTAACCCAATCACATCTGCGCCCCCCCCCCCCCCTCTCTCTCTCTCTCTCTCTCTCTCTCTCTCTCTCCACACACACACACACGAAATTGAAAACTTTCTTAGACATTAAAAAGTATCATCATTTGTTTGATGAATAACCTCACATTAAAGAAAGGAGTTTTTCGACGAAACGAAAAGAAGAAAAATTTTATTTGTTTTTAAGAGAATAGAGATAATGATCATGAACTACAGACCTATATCAGTTCTTCAGTTCTCAGTAAAGTCTTTGAAAAAAGTGATACCACTCGTCTTTAAAATTTCATTGAGAAAAATTAATTTTTTTTTTCATTGTTGTCAGCATTTTTACCAGGGCGGGCGCACTACAATATAAATCTTATCTCTCCACAGTTCAACAGTTCTTTTTTTCAAATAGTATTTTTTGCTCAGGACCTCAAGTTTACAATCACGGTTAACACACACACACACACACACACACACACACACACACACACACACACACACACATACATACATACATACATAGTCTTTAGACCTGGCCTATGAGCAGACAGTACGAAAAATAAAACCGTAAATTAATTATCAAACAATTTTTCACACAAAAAATCCAATCACTATTTTTTGTTTCATCACTGAGTTCAGTTTACTTTGTTTTTCCTTACTCCTCCTCATTCTCATATACTCTTCTGCCTCCACCTCCTCCTCTTCCTCTTGTCCCTAGCAACCAACAGGAGCAAGGCAGATCATGCTCGATTTTAAGAGATAAAAAAGTTGCCCCATAAACACATTGCAGAGCTGCCAAACCAGGAGGAAGAAGAGGAATAGGAGGTGGAAATTCCGAGTAAGTAAAAGGAGGAAGCAGGAGTATAAAAGGAAGGCGTCTTCAGTCTCTCGATACCATTTCTTCCCTCGTCCTTAAGGTAACAGCAAGCACAAGCAAGGTTAGTCGTCCTTGTCCTGACTACTTTGGCTATATCTCCGGTTTGTTTTTCTCTTTGTTTCAAACTGACTTTCTCATATTGCCTTCGTCTCATTGCCTTTCCCTGCGTTTGTCTTTTTTTCTCTCGTCCTGCTTTTTCAAGTGACTCTTGGTCATCCTCTCTCAGCCGTTTCGATGAAACTTTAACGTTGCCTCAGACTTCAATATCACGTGATAATCTGGCACAAATATTTTTTTTTTTAATTTCCTAATCCGTATTCTATCCCTCCCTTTATACTTTGATCTCCAGCTTCCTTTCAGGCTGATCTGTCTCTTCTGTCGTAGATCAAGGTGTATCGAGACACCTCTTTATTCGAAACTGACCTTTATTAAATTTGTTAATCGCAGTACCTGGGGCTTTTTTGTAATTTATCTTTTTTGCCTTTAAGATATTTCCTTTACTAATGAAATCTCTCTCTCTCTCTCTCTCTCTCTCTCTCTCTCTCTCTCTCTCTCTCTCTCTCTCTCTCTGTCATGGCCATTAGGTGTTCTTAGGTGATTTCTTCCTAATTTTGTATCTTATTCCTTCTAGAGTCTTCTCGTCTTAGTGTCTGGACAAATGATTTTTTTCTATTTACCAGAGAATAAAAAAAATATATATATAGTCATGTTTGAAGTACTGAACAGAATATTTATATTTTATTTAACAGCACGTTTTGTTTATTATATATGATTTTTTTTTCAAATACGGGACTAGCTCTATTGTTAATATTGATTTTGCATCAACTTGCTTGTTAGCGACATCATAATTGATAAAAATCTATCCGTTAATATCTCTTTACAGTGATTTGATACTGCTTCACGTTCTGGAACATAATCACTCGCTATTAATCAATACACTATTACTAAATCTATATCTTTTTTCTTTCTATATTAGACCAAACCTACTGCTTCGGGTTCTGTAATATAATCACTCGTTATTAATCAATACATTATTACTAAATCTATATCTTTTTTTCTTTCTATATTTGACCAAATTTTCATGCACACAGATGTTTCGTCTTCGTGGCCTGGTGGCGCTGTTGGTGGTGATGGTGTTAGTAGCAGCCGTCTCTGCGAGGGATAGAAGCGATGAGAAATACGGTAGCATCGAATATGGCGGATATGGTGGCGGCGGATATGGTGGCGGCGCATTAGGTGGTGGCGGATTTGGTGGTGGCGGATTTGGTGGTGCCGCATTAGGTGGTGGCGGATTTGGTGGTGGCGGATATGGCTACTAAATTCCCGACCCTGCCCACTTACGGAACGTCCTACATGATGCTGCCCCAGACAAGTTACCCTCTCTGTTGACTCATGATTAAAAAGAAGTGCACGTTCCGCCCTTGTTTTTTATTCTTTTTATCCTTTCCACAACAAAGCATATTTTTTATCCTTCCACCTCCGTATCATATTTAAATGGTCATGAGAGCTAGTAAATATACGATAATAAACCGCTATAAAACTAACAATTGTAATACATTTCCAATTATTATCCAAACTGCAAAATTCTAAAAAGAAACAACATAAGTTTTTCTACCTGGTTTGAGAGGTAAGATAATTTCTGACATTAAGAGGGAAACCATGATCCTCTCAAAAATAATTGTGTACTCTACAAACAAACCCAAACAAATGACCTCATGATGAGTCTAACAACCGTCTTACACATAAGGAGTCACATGCCTCAGCGCTACTCCGTCAAAGCCCCACAAAATACACCTTAAAACATGGCAAGTTTGGCGCTGGTTTTGAAAATCCACGCATTCTGTATCTGAAAGAAATATTTTCAAATTTGAATGAAAAAGAAAGGTTGGTCAGTGTCTTGTTATATGGAATTCATGTGCAAAAGCACATGCCATACAAAGGAGGGCAATTTAAAGGGGCTTCTACAAATTCAGCAGATATAGCTACCACAATACAAGCTTTCATGATTACTTCCCCCCTCTCATCATACAAGTATGTACTCGCATTATTTCCAGTATGTAATCTTAAATCAGACACACTTCTACATCAGACACAAACAGTCATCGAAGTTTTGCATGGCATTGGATTTCAAGTACTTTCCCTGATATCTGATAACAATCGAGTAAATCGGCACATGCTTGAGAAACTGTGTGGGGGAAGTCTTACCTATTTCATCACAAATCCACATAATCCTAAGGACTGTTTATTTCTTTTGTTTGACACAGTTCATTTGCTAAAATACATCCGTAACCACTGGCTCAATCAAAGGTATCCTCCCCAAACTTTTGTTTTGGCTTCACCAGAAAATCTAAACATTGTGAAGCATACAAGTTTGCATCATCACATGTAAAGTCAGCTCCAGCATTGTCAGAGAAGTCGTTGTATCCATCTAATTTAGAAAGACAAAATGTGCATTACGCCCTTCAGTTGTTTGATGAGAAGAACATTGCTGCACTCAAAGAATTCAAAGAATTAGATTCTCAGGTACAGTCATATTTTTGCAACAAGTGATTTCTTTGCGGAACGCTGTTGATGTCAAAACTTCACTTAAAGGAATAGCTCTCCGTCAAGAGAAGAGCATTCCAATACTTCTTACTTCATCCCATGACCCAAACTTGTTATTTCTTGCAAAGTTTTGTGAGTGCCTTGATCCCTGGGAAGTAAATAACCCAGAGAATAAAGGACAGATGACAGCAGGTCACTTGTCCAAGGCAACTCACTTTGCAGTGAGGCACACCACATCTACCTTAATCAAATTGTGTGATTACTTGATGGAAAAGCATAAGCTTAACTTCATTCTGCTTGGAAAATTTCAGACCGACAAACTGGAATCTAGATTTGGAATATACAGGCAAATGAGTGGAAGTAATTATAATGTGTCTGTAGAACAGGTGCTAGAATCAGAGAATAAGTTGAAAATAGTAAAACTGCTTTCCTTAAAGTCTTCAAAATCAAATGTTCTACATATAACTGATATAAACACTTCCTCGGTGGAGGAGGAGGAGGAATCTTTTGCCAAGTATGTGGATATTTTTCAAGGTATTTATGATGATGTTGCAAGTTAAGAGATATCACAAAATAATGTTAAGGTACTGATCTATATTTCAGGTTATGTAGGTCACCCTATACAAAAAACATGTAAATACTGTCTATGTGAAGCTCGAATAATGTTCTTGATGTTGAGATATCAGAAGAAAACTCTCGGTAGAATAAGGAGCTCAACAGGGTAGAGTTAAAATGGCCCACAGAGTCAACTTAAATTAATGTACTATTACCTACAATTTTTTTCAGGTTCTCATGAGTACTAATGAGAAAGAGTTTCTTAACCTAGTAAACCACAGAACTGTCTTGATGAATTTGACTTTGAATTATCTTAAGGGCACAGTCGAATTCCATGAAACTTGCATCTGTGGTACTTCACATAAACTACTTGTTATTCAAACTGTTCGGTCTGTAACTAATATATTTTTGAACAATTATGCCATATCTGTGAATGACAAGCTTTCATATACTGCTAAGGCTAAGAAAAGGAAACTGTCAACATTCAGTGTGTAATATTGGAAGTATATAGGTAAAACAAGGTTATGTTCCATGATGAGCCATACATTGTTCAGGCTAAGAAAGTATTGTCAGCATTCAATGTGTATACAATATTGGAAGTATACTGACCAAATAAAAATGTGCTCTGTGATATTTACGAAGTCATACATTTTTAAGGAATCTAAAAAATAATTCAACAGTCAATGTACAGTGTTTGAAGTATATATGATATTTACATAGTCATACACTGCTAAGGCTAAAAAAAAAAAAAAAAAAAAAAATCTCAACATTCAGTGTGTAGCTAATGTTGAAAGTACATGTGATATATACGTACTCTTACATTACTAAGGCTTAAGAAAAGGATATTGTTAACATTCAATGTGTAATGTTGAATGTATAATGATGAAATAAAGATGTGTTCTGCGATACGTAGGTTGTTTGAATAGAACTAATACGTAAAGGAACTTTGTGTGTGTGTGTGTGTGTGTGTGTGTGTGTGTGTGTGTGTGTGTGTGTGTGTGTGTGTGTGTGTGTCTTCTTCTTTTGACAAAGCCTGTGCTCTTATCTTCAGGGTTGTCACAGTCTGTTTGCTCCAGCCAACATTTACAGAAATACTCCTGAGCCATGAGTGAATGAATTGTTGAAACTGAAGGCAAGTGAAATACTGTACTTAGAAATCTATAAGTTTTTGGACTTTGATAGTATAGGGCCAGAGCAAATCTTCTCTCTTGTAATCCGTATCTACTACCAGGCTTAGATCTTGGTGTCTTGCAGCATGTTGAACCTGACTTTTGGAAAAATCCACCCTTATTGAATCTACAAATTGCTGGCTTTGGGCAAAAGCTGCCCAGGAGTTGTTTCCTGTTAATTAATTGTATTAGGGTAATAGCCTCAACTGAAGTCGGATATGAATTAACTCCTACACAAGCACGGTTCAGTATCCTTAAACTCCATCACAGACCAATATATTTCAGTTCACGTTTTGCATTATTTAGTAGTCAATGATTGGGGGGCGTGGCAAGAGTACACGTCACGGCCATACGTCATGGTAGACACACCTCAGCCCCTCAGCCCGCTCCCAGTGCCCCAGTTGCCATTTGCCTTTTTGATGACTCGCCTTTCGATCAGATTTTGCTGGCATGTCTCTAAGACAACTACCATAATGAAGCAGAGTAGATACTTGGTTGTATTTTTCCTAATTACGTCGGTGTCTGAAACACAATGTGTTTTAATGCCGTGTCAATCAAAAACCTAGTTTAGACGCTATTGCAATAAAACAATATGTCACGGGCCTTGAAATACACAGTAGGCAGTCACTTGACCACCAATGTAAACGGGGCTCGTTGGAAAGCTTTTCTTGACGCCACAGATACTGTAACGCTGACAGGTGACAGTGTCCCTACACACACTCTAGGTGGCAGGTTAGACTATATAGCCCAGTCCAATATGTCCCCGTGCTCTATTGAGACTTGCTTGTTGCCTACTTTACTCAGCGACCACTTTGCTCTGGAATCTACTCTCCCTTGGTCTTTTGTGCCTATTACACCTAGGAAGAGGCTTACTGTTCCTGCTGCCCGAGTGCCAAGGCTTGTTTCATGTGTTGAGTCTTGGTACACTGCTGCCAAGGCCACCTTTTCTGATGTTAATTCCTTGTATCAAGGCCTTGTTGCAGTTATTGAAGGCTTTGTGTCCCCTTCTTATAGGGCTCCTAGGGTACATGCCGTCACTCATTGCTCCTCCTCTTATGCTAAGGATCCTGTCATACTTTCTTGCCAGCAAACTCTTGCCACCTACCAGCGGCGGTGGCAGCGTGACCCCACCGACTATGATGCCAGGGATGCAATGGTGTCTGTTGCTCGACACCTCACTGACCTTCGTCAACAGGCTCGGCAGCGATACTGGGGTGACTTCTTGGGGCGGCTGCGTAAGACTCAGACACTGCAAAGGATTTGGCTCCATGTCAACAGGGTCAGGGGCAAACCTAACCATCCCGTTAGGGATCCTGATCCTGCTGGAAGGGCACATACATTATTGCAAACATGGACGCATGCCTCTGCTGTGGCTGGGCTGCCTGCCACCCATCGAGATGCTCTTGCCTGCCATCAGCTGCGGCGCATGGCCCTTGTACATCATAATGTGGCCCTGGTAGACGACAATTATGTTTCTCTTACTTTGGATGAGCTCCTTCGCGCTACTCGGCCTGGCAAGTCGACAGCCCCTTGTCAGGATGGTTTAACCTATGATTTCCTTTACCCTCTCCTTGCCCTGCCTGATAACCCCATTCTTGATCTCTTTAACATGTATTCCTACAGTGTTTTGCCTCTTTCATGGAAATCTGCTCTCATTGTTCCCATACCTAAGGGTGACGGCACTTTTCGTCCAATTTCTCTCACCAGTTGTTTATGCAAGCTAATGGATGCAACGTCTCATTTATAAGGTGGGTGACTTGATGTCCCCTAATCTCCATGGGTTTATGAAGGGTCGCTCCACTGCCAATTGTTTTGTCAAATGTTTGAGTAATGACACTGTCACCTGCAGAGCTTTTATAGACCTCAAGGGTGCTTTTGATAGGGCCAATAAAGATGTTATCATGGAGGAACTCATCATGAAAGGTGTGAAAGGGAAACTTTTAGGGTGAATTAGGTAGTATTTGTACAACAGACGGGCTAGGGTATGGTTCCAGGGTGCAGTATCAACTGAAGAGTCCTTTGACCTAGGCACCCCTCAAGGTGGAGTCCTCAGCCCCATGTTATTCAATATCCTTATGGATAAGATTGCCCGGCACTCCTTTCCTCAGGGCACTGAAATTGTCATTTATGCCGACGACATCCTCATTCAGTGTGATTCCCCTGGAGCCCTGACCACAGCTCTGCAGCACCTTGAGGACCTTTGGGTCTGATAGGTCTGATTGTCAATGCCTCAGAAACTAAATATCAGACAAGTCTCAAAATATGTCGTTCACCGAGCTTTAATACTGTCGCATTAGGCCGAGTACAATGTTATTAGTATTTAGGAGTGCAACTTAGTTTTAAGAAGTATACCCATTGCGTTGATTATGTACGCAATCTCTATCTACCTCGCCTTGCCCCGTTACGGGTATTAGCAAACAGGGATCTTGGAGCAGGAATTCCCATTCTCAGGATGTTTTATCTCTCTGTCATCCGGTCTCTGATTGCTTATGCTGCACCAGTTCTGGTGCGTTGTAGCCCTTCTCAATTGAAGTCCTTGGAGTTCATACAAAATGAGGCAATGCGGATCATTCTGGGTTGTCCCAGAACGGCAAAGCTTGAAGTCCTCCGAGCTGAGTTGGAACTGCCCATTGTTGTTTGCAGAATTCAGGAAATTACTTGCCGCACAGTCTGCCGCATGGTTTGTCATGGGGACACTCAGCTTAGGCAGGCTCTTGGTAACTTTCAGCCCATCCCTAAAATTCCAGCCAAATCGTACCTTAGAAAGCTTCACAAGCTCTTATCTGACCTTGGTGTCCTTGAACCGTGTCTTGCCCACATTAGCAGCCCTTGTTATACTCTTGGAAACCTCATGGAGTCAGTGTTGATATAGAAAAATTGGATAAACCTAAAAATTCTTGGCTTCCTTAAGTCCTGCAGGACCATTTTCTGACCAAATTGTCTGCATATCCCCGCACCCAGGCTGTCCATGTGTTTTGTGATGGATCTGTCAATGGCACCAAGACTGGTTGTGGATTATTTATTAGGGACTATGCCACCCCCTCTGCATACACTGACACTGAGGTTTCTAAGAGGCTTCCTGATCATCTGTCTTCCACAAGGGCAGAACTCTATGCCATATATGAAGCCCTCCATATCACTGTAGCTCTCGGGAAAGATGTGTACCTGTTTGTTGATAGTCAATGTGCCTTGTATGCACTTCTGTCTTCCTCCCCTTCTGACTGTGATATAGTCAATAAGTGCCTTAGTGCCCTTAGCCTGCTTGAGCGTTGTGGTGGTACTGCACACTTCATCTGGGTGCCCTCACATATTGGGCTGCCCCATAATGAATAGGCAGACAGACTTCGTCGTGCTGCCTCTGATGATCTCAATGTACACCCAGGTGTTGAATACACCTATAATTATGTTAAGAGTAGACTTAGATCCCTTGTTTGTGAGTCTGTTACCAATCAACTTGCCTTGAGGTGTCAGGATGGTAGTCCGTCCAGCATTCACTATGCCCAGGTATCAAGTATCTACACCCACACTTATGGTAGGCTTAGTGCATCCTATGATCTGGTGGTGATGCGGCTGAGGCTGGGCTACAGATATTACTGGGAGATCAGTGGGGCAGACCCTGTACCTTGCCGCTTGTCTGCCAGGCCAGGGGGTCACACGCTCAAACACTACGTCCTGCAGTGTGCTGCTATTAGTGTCTACCGCCCACAGGGCCACTGGGACCTGCCTGTGCTGGTGGGCTGGTTCATTAACAATAATGTTCTTTCAGCTGTGCTTAGTGAGTATCCTGCATTTGCCCCTAGATTGTAGTTCATATGTACAGTCCCTTATGTCTGCTCCCTTGACTAAATCAAGGCCTTTATTTTTTTAGCACTTGTCCCCTACCATAGTATATTTTTAGTTTTCTGGTGCTACTTACACATGTATCCTTAGTTGTATAATCACACTCCGTCCTGCCTGGGGGTTGGGATGGCATGCTCCTCCCTTCTCCTTTGTTGTTTACTTGCAACAATAAACTATCAAACAATCAATCTTACATAAAGTTTTCGGTAATTCTTGATGGAAATATCTTCAATTTCTTTTCTTGAACTGTCGAAATTACACTGATTTATTGACGCATCAATAGCTGATGACTTAAAAGGATGCGTTTCAAGTTTCGACGACGAGTGTACCGTCCGCGCGTACCGTCCTCACCAAGGTCTAAATAAATGGGAGGTCAACTTACGCGCAGACTAGGTGACATCAGTTGGTCAGTGGGAGGAGCCTTCTCTCTCTCTCTCTCTCTCTCTCTCTCTCTCTCTCTCTCTCTCTCTCTCTCTCTCTCTCTCTCTCTCTCCACGGGTATAAAGGAACCTGAGCTTCAATACCACACTCCACCTGGGCTACTTCCCGAGTAAATTTAAAGAAGCCTCGCTAACGTTAATCCCGAAATCAGGAAAATCCACATCTCTGATCACCAACTACAGACCTATTTCACTATTAGAGGTGCCCGGCAAAATCTTTGAAAAAATTATTAACTCCCGACTAAGAATACACCTGGAAGCTGACAATTACCACTACCCATCACAATTTGGATTCCGACGAAACCGAGGAACGGCACATGCTCTCGCCATTGCAACGGAAACAATATCACAAAACAAGGCTGACAAGGGTCAGTGCCACGTTGTCATGAGAGACATCACAAAGGCGTTCGACAAAGTTTGGCACCTAGGTTTAAAGTACAAACTCCTGCAACTCGATCTCCCTGTTTCTCTCGAAAGGCTACTATGCAACTTTCTAGATGACAGGAGAGCGAGAATCAGAGTTGGAAATCACCTAGGTGACAGCTTTGTCCTACGCTGCGGTGTCCCTCAGGGCAGCGTGTTATCCCCAACTCTCTTTGCCATTTACACCAGAGACATCCCAACCCCTACCACCGGGACTTCCATCACATACGCTGACGATGTCACGCAAATAATAGACTACCAAGGCAAGTCCATCAACATGGCACAGCGAGCTCTGACAAGGGAAATCGAAGCCATTAACAGGTATGAGGACAAATGGAAGCTAGAAACAAATCACACCAAATTCACCGTCCTCCGTCTCGGCTCAAGAAAAAATGAAGAAATAGTGACAACAGCTGGAAGGCACCTCACCGCCGATAGAGGCAAGATCCTTGGGCTCGCAGTCTCCAGGAGAGGATACTGTGACCACGTAACTCATAGGAGGGGGATCGCCGGCACCACCCTTAAAAAACTATATAGATTTCAAGAACTCTCAGTGAAAACGAAAACGCACCTAGTAAAAACATTGATACTCCCTGTTCTCGACTATCCTCCCGTTCCAACACACGCCCTCAGCCGTACACAGATCAGCAAACTACAAACCGTTCAAAACAGAGCCCTACGGTTCGCAACAAACCAACGACACCCTTACACCATGACAACAGAAGAAATCCACCACCTTACGAAGACTCAACCCAATTAATATCAGGCTTCACCACCAGGCTATGAAAATATGGAACAGAGCCGTCACCTTAAACATCCCCAATGCAGAGGCACTAAACAACAACCAACAAAATATACGTCAATATAATGCAGCCTTTCCCAGCAGCCTCCAACAGCTGGAAAGACTACCAGAACCGTTATTCCATTAAAGACAAATTAATAAAAATATCTTAGCTAGCTCTCAGTACACCAACACAGCTTAAACACCAACTTTACATATAAAAACAAAACAAACAAATTCACGACACCAGATAAAAAACATTAAACCTACCTAAAACACAATTCACAACATCCAAATACTCCAACTCCACATCACGCAATGGTGGTCGCCCACTAATCTATCTACTTCCACTGTCTTTATATTCCTACTTGTCTTCCTCTGAATACCTCTTCCTCCCTTCACCCTCTTGTCTTTGGAAAAAAAAGAAAAGCTGGCAACCCCTTAGTCCCTCTCTCCCGCTCGCTCCGGTAAATTCTCTCTCTCTCTCTCTCTCTCTCTCTCTCTCTCTGTGTGTGTGTGTGTGTGTGTGTGTGTGTGTGTGTGTGTATAATAATAAAGGTAAAAGGAAGAGGAATCATAAACAATATTTTGCATATGTGAAGTACTACTTTGTAGTTTCATATATTATGCATGCAGCATCTTAGCCAGAGATTAATAGAGCCCTTATTACATACTGGAGTTCTTGGTAGTTTTCCAATAAATCCCATATATTTTATAGATTTATTAGCGCAGGATATAAGAAACATAAATGTGCTTTGGAAGTATTTTATTTGCTCTTGTACTTATCTTCAGTATGTACAACCATTACACAAGCTATTACATAATATATACCTATATATCTGTATCTATCTATCCCTCTGTCTATTTATTCATTTATCCATATATATATATATATATATATATATATATATATATATATATATATATATATATATATATATATATATCTGTATATATGTAGCAAGGCCCCACCACACTTGCCCCATCCACCTGCGAGATGATCTTTAGCCAAGGTCAGCATCCACCAACCTGACTGATAACCACTCCAAGCTAATTAAGTCACACCCCAGTGTAAATGTGGACAGAGTTACTCACTAATCGGCTCCTAAAGTGAGGTAGGAGACCTGCCCACCAGCCCACCCTCTCCGAAATAAGTATGCACACACACACACACACACACACACACACACACACACAAGTACTATACCAACACACACACACAAGTACTATACCAACACACACACACACACACACACACACACACACACACACACACACAAGTACTATACCAACACACACACACAAGTACTATACCAACACACACACACACACACACACACACAAGTATACCGGGGCACAGAGAGAGAGAGAGAGAGAGAGAGAGAGAGAGGGGCCAGATCCCTTCATTTGTTGCGGTGTGAATGTGACTGGAGGGGTTGCCTGCTCGGTCAACATTTTTTATACCCTGTGCTATGTCACTTGGTCAGAGGGAGGAGCCTCTAGTCTAGAGGATGCGCGGAATGGGACGAGTTTTGAGCTGACCTTGAGTTGACCTCCCTTTCTTTAGATCTTGGTCCTCACTAGCAGAAGATACAGTTGCGAGCAGAGTTTTATCTGGTAACAGTGGCAGCTATGAACCGAGCCGAAACTGAGTCGCTTTCTCGGGAAAAACAAATCCAGAGGTTGAACTGTCACTATAAAAAAGTAACAGGTTTCCATTTAATGTGATGCATGTAAAGGTGTTATGCAGGTAATTTTTGACGTGTTACACCCATTGTGCATACACATATATGTATATTACAACCACAGCAGTACAACACAGATATCTATACAAGTGTCCAGTCATTCGTATGCGACACACAGGTATTCACAGTGTGATTGAAAATGAACATAAATGCGTGTGTGTGTGTGTGTGTGTGTGTGTGTGTGTGTGTGTGTGAATAAGCATAAGTGTGAATGAGCATAAGTGTAATGGAGGTGGTGCAGTGTGGTTGGTGGTGGTGGTGATGGTGGTGGTAATGGTAATGGTGGTAGTACTGATGTTCATCTTGTAGTGTGTTGAGTATGCATGGCTGAATTATGTATTGTCTGTGTTGATAAAATAATGTTCAGTTACCCGTCAAATTGATTTTCTGTACTCATGGATCACGAAGCCCCGCCCCCTCACTGCACTCCTGTTTGGGAAAAATAATTTCGCGCACGGCTGGTCGGTTGGCAAAGCGTGTCTCCGGAAAATATCCCGGCATGGTCGGCATGTGGGGACACCTTCCTTCCTTCCTTCCTTTAAGATTAACCCCCATAAAAGGGGGACAGGGCCTTGGCCAAATGGCGGCCCTGTAAGGGGGGGGCGAGCAATGCAAGCTCGTTGCGGGTCTAGGGACGCCGATTCTTGGAGTGGTTGTGTGGCCGACTTCGCGCACTACATGTTAGGACGGTTGGCTAGCCTGACTAGGAATCGTGAGATAAGCACAGGAGGGACATTATAGGATGACCGTTAGGGATAATTATGAGCACGGCCTCTGGATGTGTGTGTGTGTGTGTGAGAGAGAGAGAGAGAGAGAGAGAGAGAGAGAGAGAGAGAGCCTGTACCTCACCACTAACCCACTTCCTCTTCGTACTTTACCCTTGATTAAAAAAAAAAGAAAGAGAGAGAGAGAGAGAGAGAGAGAGAGAGAGAGAGAGAGAGAGAGAGAGAGAGAGAGAGAGATTTACATAGAAAATCAGACCACACAGACCCCGTGGTCTGTCCTTAAACCTAATTGATTCTACATTAATCAGAAGGCTCCAAAACGATGCATTTCAACTCTAGTTGATATTAATAAGTTGAAGGAAGTGACATTACTGACTAGGTTATCTTGGGTCGTTATAACAAGGTCGAGTATATTATTTTGTCGAGTTGGCTCAGAAACCATTTGGCTTAGATAATTTTCTTCTAGAAATTCGATCATTCTATGTGACTCGCCTTCTGTACCTGACAGTGTCGCCCATTCGATATGGGGGAGGTTAAAGTCTCCTAATATCAGTGAGTCGTTGTTATTAAGTGACTGCCTTAAGACGCTGTACATTTCAAGGTTGTCATCGAGTGATTGCCCGGGAGGTCTGTAGGTGACAGATATATTTAAATTGACTTTTGCAATGTTTACTCGTACGCACAAATGTTCAACGTTACTGTTTCTTGGTGTTTTGTCAGTGGGTTGCAAATAGCTTTTGACAAAAAGGGCGACGCCACCGCCTCTACGGTTTACACGATCTTTGTTGAAGAGTCTGTAGCCATCTATGTTGTATTCGGAACTTAAATCAATATTTGTGGTGTCGATAAATGTTTCGGTTATAGCAATTATGTCAAAATGTTCTGTTAGAGCAAGACATCTCAGTTCATCAAATTTGTTCCTTAGGCTAGGCGCATTGAAACTAAGGATTTTTAAGTTATCTAGAGGCTTGGTAATAGAGGTGGTGGTACTTGCGGGATCACAGTTACGGGTTTGTTGCGATGCACGGCGTCTATTTACACGGGCGGGGTGGAGGGACGTGGCTGAGACTCGTTTTTTGATCGGATGTCATGTACTGCGTCGTTGAGGAGCCTTCCGAATCTGGCTGCCCCGATGGAAGACAGGTGCAATCCGTCCCTGTGGAAGAGCTCACTTTGTCCATAGAAATTGTCCCAGGCGTTGAAGAACTCCACGTCAAGCTCCCTACAAAGAGTCCGTAAGCGGTTGTTTAGGCTGAAGGCCTTACTGAAAAAGTTGCTCTCCGCCCAAGTCCGTGGTAGAACTCCTGAAATCAAAATAGATAGAAGGGAGGCCGGCTCCTCTCTCTCCCCTTTTGTGTCCCTGCAGCGCCTTCTGCAGTTTTTTCACGCCTGCAAACGTGTGTTTCTTTTACGGGAGAGAGAGAGAGTCGTTAGTGTTTTAAGGTAAGGTTTTTATTGTGTGTGTGTGCTTTTCGTGTGCCATTTTTAAGTGTTTTCGTGTTTTTAACGTTTTGCCCTTGTGCTTAATGCTGCCCCTCGTCCACGTGTTTTCATTAGTGTTTTGTGCTTTCGTTGTGTTATTTGATTCATGTTTTTAAAGGAGTGTTTGCTAAGGCAATCTTGGGTTTTTAATATCATTAAGTAATTAATGTAAATATTAACTTTTTGTAAATATATTATCTTTGTATTTATTTTGCGTTTCCGTTCACCATTTCCTTTGTTTAAGTTATTCATTTTCCTTTTGTTGTTCGGTTAAGGGGAAAAGAACCTGGTGTTTTGAGGCCTATCCAACCCAGTTTTGTTTTCTCTTTTTTTTTTTGTGTAACTTTCCCAAGACCCCTCACCACACCATTGTTACGACTGGTGACGTAACAAGAGAGAGAGAGAGAGAGAGAGAGTGCGTGTGTTTCTATGTGTGTGTGTGTGTGCGTTTGATAATAATAATAATAATAATAATAATAATAATAATAATAATAATAATAATAATAATAATAATAATAATAATAGGTTTATTAGGAGATTGCAGCTGTTAAGCTGAAAATATACACGTTACAAATACAATATTGAAGTACAATAAAAAAGGGAAAAGTACAATATGAAGGGGTATCGGGGGTCTGTGGTTAATACTGGGAAAGTTGTGATGAAAATGTTTAGGGGGGGGGGGGGGAGGAGGAGGTGCGGTGGTGGAATGCAGTGCGTTTGTGTCTTCCGGGTGGCGGGTTAGGTGTTAAGCCCCTGGTCAACCCCAGGTCAGAAAGGGTCAGGTCGCGGCTGATGGGGGGCGAGGTGCAGGTAGAGGCGGTTTCGACCGTCACTCAGCTTTGCATAGATCTTCTAATCTGCATCCAGCCGGCGAGTCAAGAAGGGAAGAGGATGACAAGCGAGAGAGTAGGCGTGGGAACGTCTTTCGTCATTCACCTGGTCTGCACTGCCTTGTATGTTGAGCGGAGTGCTGATTGCCTCACCCATGAATCCACCTGAGTGACGGGCCTCAACACTGCACTGCACCTGAACCGACTTAACCCAGCCGGATGATGGTCGGGCTGGTGTACCTGTGAGGACCTGGGGAGTCGGCCGGATGGTAAGGCCGCGGCTGCGTCACACTGGTCATTTCAACGCTTCAGTGTCTTAACGGCACCACAAACGCACTGCACTCACTGTCAGTCACCACGATAAAGCTTGATGGTACAAAATTTTCTTACGGAGTTGGGATTTCGATGAAATGGGAGAGGGGGAAGTAGGGGAAGGGGGAGGGAGGGAGGCCAACAGGCTGCTCCTTTCGGAGCGCCGTGGCCCACGTATGACCTCAGTTAGATCTGGGCTAACACCCTGTGTATGTGTGTGTGTGTGTGTGTGTGTGTGTGTGTGTGTGTGTGTGTGTGTGTGTGTGTGCGTGTGCCAATAAAACAGGGTTAAGTTATGGGTGAGTGTCTCCGCCCCGCCACCTGATCCTACACATATGAGCTTGGTAGTAGTAGTAGTAGTAGTGATAACATTACCAGTTGTTCCCTGAGTCGGACGCTCTGTGTTTTGTGGCTCCTGAGCGTGGCTTACAAGCGAGGGTGGGAAGTTACTGGGCTGCTGGGTGGGGGTGGGGGTGGGTGGGGGGGTTAGGGGCTGTCTAGTGTTTATCCTCGTTTCTTGAAAACTGACCCACTGTACGACCCTCCAGCAAGAACTTGCCACTCCCCTATACATCACTGTCATTTAAACATATTTGACATACTAGGAAGATATATTGGATGAAGTACATGGGAAAACTATAACATTCTCTCCCTTCTGGGATATTGTGACATCCTTCCCCGCCCTACCCACTCCCTCCTCCTCAACCTCATATTCTGACGTTCTGACCCAATCACATACCTCTGCCTCGCCTGAACCTGCCTCCACCCTAACTGTTCCTTCCGCCCAATCTACCACCTTTCCTACCTCATCCACACCTACTACCACACCCTCTTCCCCCGCTCTCTCTTCCTCTCCCTCCACCATTCTAGACTCCTCCCCTATCCTCATCACCACTCCATCTTCCCCTTCCACCTCCAACACGATCTCCTCTGCCTCGCCTGAACCCGCTTCCATCCTTACCACTCCTTCCACCCCATCCACCTCCCTCCCTACCTCATCCACCTCCATCCACAGTACCACGCCCACTTCTCCCGCTCTCCCTTCCTCTCCCTCCACCACCTTAGACTCCTCCCCTATCCTCATCACCACTACATCTTCCCCTTCCACCTCCAACACGACCTCAACCACCTCCTCCTCCACTTCTGATACCACATCCCCCTCCCTACACACCTTACCCTCCACCCCTCCCCAACCACCCACTACTGTCACTACCACCACTTCCAAACCCACCTTCGCCCGCGCTCCCTCTTGTACCTCACGCCCTGCCAAAAGAAACCACAAGACCATTCTCCCAGCTGTCACTTGTACGAACCAGACGCTATTTCCTGGCATGGGCAAACTGACTACTAGAGTCAACTTAGTTGGCGACAGTCTGGTGAGAGGCCAACTTACGGAGTTTTGCGGTCGGAATACATTGACACGGCAGCGTTTCTGTATCCCCGGAGCCAAACTTGACGATATTGAATCAGCTGTCGATGCAGTTTCAGTAATTTTTTTTAGGAGCAGCGAGCAGCGGGCTTTTTTTTTATTTTATTATTGTTTCCTTTTTTTGTGCCCTTGAGCTGTCTCCTTTGTTGTAAAAAAAAAAAAAATGCGAAGGACGACACAGTGTATCTGATCCATGCGGGAACCAACGACCTTCAGTCAACTCAATCTCAGGACCTGTTAGCAAAATACCGTCAAGTCTTTCGGAAATACAAGACCAAGTCCCCTCACATCATCGTCTCTGGAATTCTACCGAGTCAATACGTTCGCCGGTTTTAACAGTAAAGCGTACGGCGTCAACACTAGTCTAAAGCAGTTATGTAACGATGAAGGCGTAGCGTTCACGAATGCGTGGCATCACTTCAATCAGCGCCCAGATTTGTTTTGGGAGGGCGGACTCCACCTGAACGAGGTTGGTTCGGCGCGGCTTGGAAGGCTCCTGAACGAGGCAGTTGAAAGCTTCTCGAAAAGCTATTAAAAAACTGCAGGCGAGGGCAAGGCAAAGGCAACCCTTGATCAACCGAGCCGTAGCGTCGATGCGGCTTGCAAGAAACTATGTAACCAACGACGCCCCCGACAAGCGAACTCATTCAACACGACGCGGCCAAACCAGGAGTCACATTTCCATTTTGTACACAAATGCACGCAGTCTATTACCCAAAAAGGACGAAATTAGGGCGTATATTGCAACTGAGAAACCAGATGTGGTAGCCATCACAGAGACTTGGGCCAACTCTGCACATCTAGAATCTGAACTGTCATTTCCCGGGTACGAAAGCTTCCAAAAAAATCGATTGCACAAGAAAGGAGGAGGAGTAATTTGCTACGTAAAAAGTACGCTCCCTGCCATAAAAATAGACAAACAGGACGCAGAGGGTTACAACTCCGTCTATGTGGAAATAACCGCGAATAATAAGAAACTAACACTTGCAACCGTATACAGGCCTCCAAAACAACAGGCAGCCGACGACACTGCCCTGTACGAAGAGCTCCACTCTTTAACACAAAGCAAAGAAGCAATAATAATTGGGGACTTTAATTGCCCAAACATTGACTGGGGACTGATGACTGGAGATCAAGAGGGTAACAGGCTTATAGAAATGGTGGAGGATTCGTTCCTCACTCAAGTTGTAACTCAACCGACAAGAGAAAACAATCTGCTGGATCTGGTATTAGTAAGCGACCCCGACCTCATTCGCGACTGTGAAGTTGGTGAAAAAATTAATGGTTGCGATCACCACTTAATCCGTTTCGATGTCAACATAAGTCACAAACTCGTAGACAATCCGTCAGTGATACCAGACTACAAAAAAGCAAATTTCAACCTAGCCCGTGAGCTGCTTCCCCCTGCGACCTGGGACCAACTTCACCTAACCGACAATACAATCGACAACGTGTGGAACAACTTCAAAGATAAGCTTTTGCAGGTAGAGAAGGCTACAGTGCCTACGAAACCCAGGCGAGCAAATGGTACCGTGGATTCACCGTGGATGAAAAAAAAGGAATTATAACCTGATGAAAGAAAATGACACGGCCTCAGAGCTTG
This sequence comes from Eriocheir sinensis, assembly GCF_024679095.1. NCBI lineage: Eukaryota > Metazoa > Arthropoda > Malacostraca > Decapoda > Varunidae > Eriocheir > Eriocheir sinensis. The sequence continues at coordinate 16,632,575 of NC_066513.1, read as the reverse complement.
TCGCACCCTTATTCGAAGTAGTAAACGCAACTACGAAAAACAAATAGCGCGTGACATCAAAACAAACTCAAATTTTTTTTTCACATACATCAGATCGAAAAAGAAAGTAAAATCCAATATTGGTCCCCTGACAGATGAGACTGGATCTGTAACTCAGGATGGCCAGAATCCTCAACAGTAACTTCGCATCCGTATTCACAGTCGAGGACATCGAAACCATTCCCGAGAGCCCTGACCCGCCGAATGAGATCACGCCCCTGGAAACTGTCACAATATGCGACCAAGAAGTTAAAAAAGTATTTGGACAAACTCGACACGAACAAGTCAACGGGACCCGACGGTTTGTCTCCACGGTTATTAAAAGAGCTGAAACAACAAATACTTCAGCCACTCACTAACATATTCAACCAGTCTGTTAAATTGAATAAGGTCCCGGAAGACTGGAAGATGGCGAACGTAACACCGATTTTCAAAAAAGGAGACAAAAGCGTTGCATTAAACTACAGGCCCATAAGTTTGACATCAGTGGCAGGAAAAGTACTCGAAAAGATTATTAGAGACAAACTTGTCAAGTTTCTAGAAGACAATAATGTAATCTCCGACACCCAGCATGGCTTCAGAAACAAGCGCTCATGCCTAACAAATTTATTAGACTTCTTCCAAGGTATATATAATAACTGGGATGCGCACATCCCCAGTGATGTTATATACCTGGACTTTCAGAAAGCCTTCGACATGGTACCGCACGAGCGACTCCTTAAGAAACTGCACTCGGCGGGCATTGGAGCCAATCTGATCGCGTGGATAAGAGATTGGCTCACCGGCAGAAAACAACGAGCACTACTAAACGGACAACCTTCCGATTGGCTTCCAGTCACTAGTGGAGTGCCTCAAGGATCAGTGCTGGGACCCATTCTCTTCATCATATATATCAACGACCTCGAATCAGGATTGAAATCAACAATATCGAAATTTGCTGATGACACCAAGGTGGGTGGAAAGGCCCTCACAAAGACCGACTGCGAAATCATTCAGAAAGACCTCAATCACATTATCGAATGGGCAGAAAAATGGCAAATGTCCTTTAATGTTGACAAATGCAAAGTCATGCACATTGGGTCCAGAAATGGTAACCACACATACATCATGAATGGGAAACCTCTGCAAGCGATGCAGGAGGAAAAGGATCTTGGAGTCACTATCAGCAGTGACCTGAAACACGCGAATCACTCTTAAAAAGCCTACAACAAAGCCAACACGATGCTCGGGTTCATAGCGAGGAACTTCGAGTGTAAAACGCCAGACGTGATGCTAGCCCTTTATAATTTCATGGTAAGACCGCACCTCGAGTATGCAGCACAGTTTTGGTCTCCTAATTACAGAAAGGACATTGATTTATTGGAAAGGATTCAACGACGCGCCACAAAGATGATTCCAACCTTAAGGGGTCAACCGTACGAGGAACGACTCAAGCGACTCAATCTCTTTACATTAGAGAAAAGATGCCTGCGAGGGGATATGATTCAAATCTTCAAGTATCTGAAAAAACTTCAATAACGTCGATTACTCCAAATTCTTTGAACTGCAAACCAACCTAAGAACTAGAAATAACGGCTTACCCATTCAGTCGAGTCGATGTAACACAGACATCGGAAGGAGTTTCTTTTCAAACCGAGTCATTCGTCACTGGAACAATCTTCCTTCAGAAGTAGTAAATGCGAATACCATCAACTCCTTCAAATATAGAATCGACCGTCACTTCACTGCGTCAGGAGTGAACTGAATTTTGAGGTGCATGTTTTCAGACAGATTGCAGCAAGACCTCAACCTATATTCATATAGTTCTCCCCCACAACCTAGATTGCAAGTAGCGTAAGTCAACAATAGAGTAAAGCAACAGTTAATGTCCGCATGACAGGTGTAGTGAGGTGTGGGTGCAGTAAGGTAACAGGTTACTGGTGGGTGCCTAGTACTGCCGGTAAAACGAGGATCAAGCCTCCACCTGTGCCCCTGAAACTATACCTCACCCATCGTGAGTATTAGGGGGGATTCTGGGGCTGCCCTGTGTAGGCCACTCGTCCTCTTCCAGTCTCCCTGTATTTCTATGTTCTTGTATCTGCTCCTCAATATCGAGGTGCTTTTCATCTGCTCCTCAATGTCGAGGTGCTTTCATCTGCTCCCCAGGCCCCAAGTGGCTGTCGAGCAGATTAAATCACCAAAGCGGGCAACCTCGTAATGAGCCAATAGGCTTTCTGTTGCCTGCATTTCCATGTTTCCATGTTTCCATGTTTCTCTCTCTCCCTCTCTCCCTCTTCCCCTCTCTCCTTCTCTCCCTCCCTTCCCCTCTCTCCCTCTATCCCTCTCTTCCCCTCCCTACCTCTCCCTCCCTTCCCTTCTCTCCCTCTCTCCCATTTTCTTTCCCTCAGGTCTGCCTTCCAATTTTCCACCTTTCAGCCGTCCGCCAGAGTCGAGGGTCGCGCACACCCAGCGAGGGGACTTGGGGACAGTTTGCCTTTTTCCGTAACCGTTGACCCAATACCTATCGTTACAACAGTGTTTTTCAAACTGCCGGCCAGCACACGGCCTCTCTCAACCAGCACCAATTCATAATTAACACCTGCACCGTCACTGGCACCGAATTGCGCTATATATCGATATAATCACTGCACGTTCGCGCGTACGAAGGTATATAATCCAAGGCGGTAAGTAAAACTTTTATTTTGTCAGGTGAATAAAAAGGATGTCAGGGTGGCACTCAATTTCTAAGAATTAGTTTTTAGAGAATTATTTTTTTAACAATGAAATGTAATCATACCCTATGTCACACTTATGGTTGAAATTTGGGTTTATTTCTTTCACCCTTCGCTTCTTTGTGCAGCACTTCGAGAGCAAAAACAAAGACCTCCAACAATCCTCGAGAAATAGAGCATCATCATCAAAATCAAGATCAATGACCTCTATGTCGCCAACAGATTCTCTGCAACAATTTTGATCAGTAAATTTGCCCAACACCCAGTCCAAGCAAGTGTTGAAAAGTAACGGAGTAAAAACGTACCCCTGCCTCACTCCTTGCTAACAATTGACAAATCCCGGATTCAATCATTGGGTGAAGTGTATTGGATTAAGTGTATCTCAGTCCAGGAAAATTAAGTGAATACAAGTTAGTGAGTCTCACACACACACACACACACACACACACACACACACACACACACTGCCACTCCGTTGCGAAATCTTAGTGGTTAATTAAAGCTCTGCGCTGCCACGCTTCGCAGGGTAGCAGGCGGAGGAATACGAGCCCAGCTCAGGTCGGTATTATTCCGACGACAAAGTTTGATTACTATCCCCCCTTGAGCAAGGGGGATCGGGTGTTTAATGCTTGAAGGCTCAAGCAATACCCAACGATCGAATATAATGTGCTTTGCTCTAATCGGCAGAGTGCTTGCTGGCGATGACGAATCCTGCTCGTGATCTGACCGTGGTGAATTACACACACACTCTCACACACACACACACACACACACACACACACACGAACGTACTCACACACACACACACACACACACACACACACACACAAACACTGTTACACAACTCCGATAGGTCAGAGGGTAAAGCTCTGCGCTTTCAGGCGGAGGTATACGGACCCCGCTCAAGCCGGGATTTTTCCGCTGACAAGGTGTTGTTACTGTCCCCCCTTTAGCAAAGGGGATTTTTTTTTTTTTTTGTTTTGTTCTTGGAGATTTAAGTAGTACCCAGAGATCGACTATAATGAGCCTTGCTCTAATCGGGAGAGTACTTGTTTGCGATGACTTGTCCAGCTCGTAATCAGACCGTGGTAAATCACACACACACACACACACACACACACACACACACACACACACACACACACACACACACACACGAGAATATGCTATTTACTGAGAAATGAGATCAATATATGATGCTTCAAAAGTTGATTGGTTTAAGGTCGGCAAGTTTTTTTGGATGATGCGTCTGGACCTTGAGCGAGACGAGGGCGGAAGGAGGGGAGGGAGGATGGAGGAGTATGGGGATGGCCGGAGATCCATGTGGTGAGACTCGAGGAGGGAGGCTGGAGCGTGAGAAGACGATAGGTAGGCACACACGCACACACACACATACCTACAGGCAGGATATCAACTTTTTGTTTTTGCTCATGAAAGGAATTTCCAACATTGCTGCCAGCTGTGAATTCCCTTGCTCTATTCTGCGTCTTCTCTGCCTCTGCGTATGACTATCTTTGTGTCTGATCAGTTAGTCTCTCTCTCTCTCTCTCTCTCTCTCTCTCTCTCTCTCTCTCTCTCTCTCTCTCTCTCTCTCTCTCTCTCTCTCTCTCTCTCTCTCTCTCTCGTGTACGTACCTCCGCCTGTTAGGTCACAAAGCCTGGCAGCGCAGATCTTTAACCATTGAGCTATCGGAAGGGTGTAGCTGTGTAAGTAATTTAACCACGGCCTGACGACGAGCTGGGCTCGTGGTCGCCAGTAAGTACCCTTCCGACAAGAGCAAGGCTCGTTACAATCGATCTGGGCATTGTTGAGACCTCACATACCCAACACACCCTATCCCTCTTGCGCAAGGGGAGACAGTAATCATTCCTTTGTCAGCGGAAAAACCGTGCCTGAGCGTGACTCGAACCTCCGCCTGCCGGGCCGTGAAGCCTGGCATCACAGAGCTTTAACCGACTGTGCTATCGGAGTGGTGTGTGTGTGTGTGTGTGTGTGTGTGTGTGTGTGTGTGTGTGTGTGTGTGTGTGTGTGTTCACTTACCTAATTTTCCGGGACTGAGCTACAGGCTCTTGTGTTCCAAGTCTGAATATCTGGTATTCCCATACACTTCACCAAAGAATTGAATCCGGGATATCTCATTTGTGAGCAAGGAGCGAGGCATGGGTACGTCCTTGCTTCGTCACTTTTCAACACTTGCATGGACTTGGAATTAGGTAAATTTACTGATCAAAGTAGTTGCGGAGCATCTGTTGTTGACATCCAGGTCATTGACCTTGTTTTTGCTGATAATGCTGTACTTCTCGCGGAATTGTTGGTCTTATACATAGTGTTAGCTCTCACGTGCTGGAAATTTTAGCCATGAGTGTGACATAGGGCATGATTGCAATATATTTTCATGAAATGATTCTCCAGAACCTATATTTTAAGATTTCAATGAGTGCCATCTTGACATCTTTGATGATGTTTTTATTCACCTAACATAATAAACGTTATCTTATGAGCCAATTATAAAAAAAACGCTCACAGAGGCTTTTACTCTTCTAATAGTCAAATTGGAGCATTTCAGACAATAAATATATATAAGATATTATAGTATACATATAGGAAAAGAAGTATGATCTTTCTTGAGGCGAAGTCTTACACCCCACGCAAAACTTAAAAAAAAAAATAATAATAACATAGTGCAATGCCATTAACATAACTTGTATGCATAAATTATAGTTTTGTTCATCATCGTCAAAATCATCGTTATCTGCATCATTCTGGTCCATAAATTGACTGCAGACCATCATGGATTATATGTTCTTATTTGCAAAGATCTCATACTCCTGTTTAACCTCCTCATGGATGTGCTGTTGGAGGAGGTAACAGAGGAGGCACCATGGAGTATGCTCTTTGCAGACGATATTGTGTTGGTATCGGAGAGTCGAGAAGAATTGAAAGAGAAACTGGGGCTATGGAGGAGTTTGCTGGAGAACTATGGGCTTAAGGGGAGCGAGCATCCAACAACCCATTTTTTTTTTTTTATAAATTATTTGATAAATATCGAAAATAAATTATATGCTTTGGCATGACCGTCTATGCATAAGCTATCATATGGCAGTTTTTTTTTCCCCCGCGAATTTAAATGTCCCACCGAGACTGAGTTTAAATGTCTAATAAGGGGGTGTGGTGAGCCGGTCCTAGTGCGGGTGACAGGAATCGTTTCGTTCCATTATTTTCGATGAATATGACAAAATAAGGTAGGAGTAGGTAGGGAGACACCTACCGAACGGGCGTAAGCTACTCCCGGTAAGGATATATGGGAAGCGAGGAGGGTGCTGACGCCCTTCAAAGACCCTTTCGATGTCCTCACTAACCGTTTCCCTTTTGTCTCATCAACACCAGAGAGTAGTTCAGCATGTTCTCTAAAGACAGATCCTCTCTCTTTCTACACCACACTACATTCACACAACATACACACCTTTTCCCAAAATTTAAAATTTAAAATGGCACATAAGCGAACTGCCTCGGAGTCCCCGCCTGAGGGGGGGGGGTTGACCATCAATTCCCCCAGGGAGGACTCCCCTTCTGGCTGCCGACCTGAGAGGCGTCCTGATAACTCCTCGAACCTCCTCCTTATTAATTTCTGCAACATTCGCGGTCTTAGTTCTAATTTCCATTCTGTGGAACACCATCTCTCCTCCTCTAAACCTCACCTTCTCTTCCTCACCGAAACGCAGGTTTCTGAGGCTACTGACAGCAATCTCTACTCTGTTCCCTCCTACTATCTCTATCCTAATTTTCAATCCAAAGCTGGATGTTGCGCCTAGGTGCGCAACGACATCACTTGCCCTCATGCCCACGACCTTGACTCCTCTGAATTTTCCACCATCTGGCTAAGACTTCATTGTCATTCTATTACTAAATACATCTGTGCTGTTTATCTCTCACCTAACTCTACTAACCTTTTAAATTTCTTTGACTATTTGAACTCTAAAGTGAAGCACATCTTGGCCTTCTCTCCCTTCGATGAAATCTCCATCTTGGGAGATTTCATTGCTCACAACCAGCTTTGGCTTTCATCCTCTTTCACTGACCAGCCTGATGAACAAGCCTACAACTTTGCTCTCCTCAACGATCTAGAGCAGTTTGTTCAGCACCCTTCACGTATTCCCGACCGCCTTGGAGACCAACCCAACATACGAGACCTCTTCCTTACCTCTCACCCTTCTGCTTACTCTGTCAAACTGTTCTCTCCGTTGGGCTCCTTCGATCACAACCTTATTTCTATATCATGTCCTATTGCTCCTGTACATCCTCTGGACCCACTGAAGAAGCGATGCTTCTGGCATATTGCTTCAGCTCGGTGGGACGACCTAAGGATGTACTTTTCCGATTTCCCGTGGAATGATTACTGCTACCAGGAGAGAGACCCCTGTGTGTGTGCCCAGCGCGTTACAGAGGTGATTGTCTATGGAATGGAGGCATACATTCCACGTACTTTCTCTACTTCTCACGCTTAAAAGCCTTGGTTTAATCATGCTTGTTCTCGTGCTATTAAAGATAGAGAGGCAGCACACAAAAGGTACCAGAGCCTTCGCACTCCTGCTAACTATGGTCTTTACATTTCTGCCCGGAATCGTGCCAAATCTATTCTTCGACTTAGCAAAACCTCTTTCATCAATAGAAAATGTCAAAACCTTGCTTTTTCTAATTCTTCCCGTGACTTCTGGCACCTAGCCAAAAATATCTCCTCCAATTTCACTTCTTCCTCTTTTCCTCCTCTCCTTAACCCTGACGGCAGCACCGCCGTCTCATCTATCTCTAAGGCTGAACTCTTCACTCAAACTTTCTGTAAGAACTCCACCCTGGACGATTCTGGGCATATTCCTCCTACTCATCCCCCCTCTGACTCCTTTATGCCTGTTATTAATATTCTTCATAATAATGTTTTCAATGCCCTCTCTGGCCTCAACTCTCAGAAGGCTTATGGATCTGATGGAGTGTCTCCTATTGTCCTTAAAAATTGTGCTTCTGTGCTGACACCCTGCCTGGTCAAACTCTTTCGTCTCTGCCTATCAACATCTACTTTTCTTTCCTGCTGGAAGTACGCCTTCGTACAGCCTGTGCCTGAAATGGGTGACCGTTCCAATCCCTCAAACTACCGCCCTATAGCTTTACTTTCCTGTCTATCTAAAGCTTTTGCATCAATCCTTAACCGGAAAATTCAAAAGGACCTTTCCACTTCTAACCTTCTATCTGATCGCCAGTATGAGTTCCGCAAGGGGCGTGCTACTGGCGATCTTCTTGCTCTCTTAACTGATTCTTGGTCATCCTCTCTTAGCCGCTTCGGTGAAGCTTTCTCTGTTCCCGGATATCCGTCAGGGTTGCTTTATTGGACAAAACATGCACAGCTCATTACGACAAGGACAACACATAGAATAGGTGTTTGTTTGGGTATGCGTTTGTGTGAATGTTGTTTGTGTAGGTTAACATTTAAGTGTTGGTATATGTGTATAACAATGTGTAACGGTGGACAACAAAAGGACATAGACGGACAGTCAAAGGTAAACGAGTACAAGAAAAGTTAAACAATGAAGACGCGATACAAGACAACGGAATACAATAACAAAATACATAGTTTGTGCTGCCGCACTCGTTTTCTTGAAGAAGCACGAAGTTTTAAGCGGTCACTGCTACAGCGCTAAATATATCGAAATCTTTCAATAGAGTCTGGCACAAGTCTTTGCTTTCTAAACTGCCCTCTTTCGGATTCTATCCCTCTCTCTGTTCCTTTATCTCCAGCTTCCTTTCCGGCCATTTTATCTCTGCGGTGGTAGACAGTCACTGTTCTTCCCCTAAACCTATCAACAGTGGTGTTCCACAGGGCTCTGTCCTATCACCCACTCTCTTCCTGTTATTCATCAATGATCTTCTTTCCATAACAAACTGTCCTGTCCACTCATACGCCGACGACTCCACTCTGCATTATTCAACTTCTTTCAATAGAAGGCCATCCCAACAGGAAGTACATGACTCTAGACTGGAGGCTGCAGAACGCTTAACCTCAGACCTTGCTATCATTTCCGATTCGGGTAGAAGGAACTTGTGTCCTTCAATGCCTCAAAAGCTGAATTTCTCCACCTATTAACTCGACACAATCTTCCAAACACCTATCCCTTATTCTTCGACAACACTCAGCTGTCACCTTCTTCAACATTAAATATCCTCGATCTATCCTTAATTCAAAATCTTAACTGGAAACCTAACTTCTCCTCTCTCACTAAATCAGCTTCCTCGAGGTTGGGCGTTCTGTATCGTCTCCGCCAGTTCTTCTCCCCCGCACAGTTGCTATCCATATACAGGGGCCTTGTCCGCCCTCGTATGGAGTATGCATCTCACGTGTGGGGGGGCTCCACTCACACAGCTCTTCTAGACAGAGTGGAGTCTAAGGCTCTTCGTCTCATCAGCTTTCCACCTCTTACTGAAAGTCTTTTACCTGTTAAATTTCGTCGCGATGTTGCCTCTCTTTCTATCTTCTATCGATATTTTCACGCTGACTGCTCTTCTAAACTTGCTAACTGCGTGCCTCCCCCCCTCCCGCGGCCCCGCTGCACACGACTTTCTACTCATGTTCATCCCTATATTGTCCAAACCCCTTATGCAAGAGTTAACCAGCATCTTCACTTTTTCATCCCTCATGCTGGTAAACTCTTGAATGATCTTCCTTCATCTGTATTTCCTCCTGCTTATGACTTTAACTCTTTCAAGAGGAGGGTATCAGGACACCTCTCCTCCCGAAATTGACCTCTATTTTTGGCCATTCCTCTGTACTCTATTCAGGAGCAGTAAGTAGCGGGCTTTTTTTCTTTAATATTGTTTTTTTTTACGCCCTTGAACTGTCTCCTTTGTTGTAAAAAAAAATATATTAATGTAGTTTCGTGCATCTGGCAACTTCTCCCCGGTCCACCACGGCTTTCCTGCTTCCCACTCAGATAAAGTGGTGCCTCAGGGAAGACTGCTTTGTTTACACTACGATTTTCTTTCATGAGTTCTTGCTAAGGCATTAAAGCAGTTACTTTTGCTATGAAGCCTTTCACTGACATCAGCTCAAGGCGGAAACGGCATGTGGAGAAGAACCGCAGAGTGGCAGCTCATACAAGGAAAATGCTTATAACTGCTACACGTCAACACTCAAGTTCAGGGTCAAGCGACTCACCACTACAAGATCCCTCACCACCACCACAACCATTAAACCAATCGTTTCATTCAAAAGTATGGTTGAAATGCATGGAAGTCAAATATGCAGGACACTTTAGAGTGAAATTGCCACCCAAGTGACAGTGATAGAACACAATTTTGGCCGTGACAAGTGTTATCCACTGACAAGCATGTTGGGAACAAACATCAACATGGAAAAGGGTTGAGACGCGGAAAGCAAAGAAGAACTACCACTCCAACCAAAGGCAAAAGAAAAAGAAGAGCAGATGACACTGTAAGCAATGAGTATAGACCAGGCGAGTTTGGAAGATCAAACCTGGTAACAATGAATGACTTGACTCGTCGCGATACCCTCGGCTTAGAGTGGTTAATACATTTGAAAGGGGGAGCCAGGAGTCCCATCATTAGATAAATGCATTGATATGTGATTAATGAACTCTGAGGAATCAAACAATAACAGGTCTGGGACATTATGCTGTTTCTGATTGCACTATGACACGAAAATGGAAAAAAATCTTTAATCACCGTTTTCTCAAAGCTAGAGTAATACACAAATAAAACGGATCTCCTCCTTTAGTTTTAGTGCGACTGCTATAAAACTTTAGGGTTGGGAGCTAGACATGTTATAGAACAAAGAGGTTAAAAAAAATATTAATATCATTTCTTTATTGCATAATACAGTAAAATAAGTTCTAGACCAAATTTTCTCATATGTTTTTTTGCGACTAAATGAAATAAAATTAACATTTTTTAATGACTTTGTTAAGGTTATAAAGTATTTTGTGTGTAAAGGACAAAAAGAAGGGTGCACAAATGACGGAGGAGATTGATTTCAATTTAAAATAAAAACACGAAAAACAATAAAAAATAAAATAAATGCATGATTCATTCGATTTTTGTGGTATGATGAACAGGGCATCATTCTTCATAATATACATCGAAATCAAGACCCTAAGGCTATTTATAAAAAAAAAAAAAAAAAAAGGCGGATCGTCCCCTTAAGGTGTGCAGACAAAAAACGGAATACATGGAGTACAAGGCGATACAGGGAGGCGATCTGTTCATGCAAAACCACAAGCTCCCGAAGGTGGAGGCCTTCAAATACCTCGGGTCTTACGTAGCGGAGGACGGGGTCCTTGATAAAGAAATTGACCACAGGATCCAGGTAGCGTGGAACAAATGGAGGAGAGTATCGGGGCTGTTATGTGACAAGAAAATCAGTGCTAGAATAAAAGGAAAAGTATACAAGACAGTAGTGAGGCCAGTGTTGTTGTACAGAGCGAAGACATGGGCGTTGAAAAAGGTACAAGAAAGGAATCTGGATGTCACAGAGATGAGGATGTTGAGGTGGATGTGCGGGGTGATGAGGGCAGATAGGATACGAAATGACTGGATTCGAGGTACGGTGAAGGTGGTGGAAGCGTCGGCAAAAGCGCAGGAGACTGCAGTGGTTCGGACATATGAAGAGAAGAGATGAAGACTACGTGGGAAGGAGAGTGATGGATATGGAGGTGCAGGGCGGGCGCCGGCAAGGGAGACCCAAGCTGCGCTGGAGGGACAGACTGAGGGAGGATCTCAGGGAGAGGCAGCTGGTGGATGAACAGGTGGTGGACCGTAACCGGTGGAGACGACTAGTGAGGAGATGCAACCCCACACGAAAATGGGAAACGCCAACAGAGGAAGAAGAAGAAGATTTGCACAGCTGTCATCAGCACCACACTTACAGTATCAAATACAGGACATTGTAACTGTATGTTTGACTTGAACATGGGTGTGATGATACGTAGCTGCAAACAATACTTTGCAGAACTGAAGGTGCGGAACTCTTGCTATACGAGAAAGAAAAAGTGCAGTGTACTAGGCCAAACTGACTTCATGACCCACGATGAAAAATATTGCGTCCATGGAGTCATTGAAAAAAAAAGAGTGAAAGTAGGTGACACAAATACTTATGACATGAAAAAAATGTATGCTCGGCTACTTGTCATCTTGCATAACAGATACATCCATTTTAATAAGCTTTTCGCGCATGAACTTTCGTCCATATCATTATCACTCTTCGATGATTACGGAGACCCAAGGAGAGGGTCAAAAGCTAATTTACTCAAGGCCGTACAGTTTTGAATACAAAACATTTTGCCTACGGACATCATACCTACGGACGGTTTGGTTTGCCTACCCGACCCTATGGCTACCGATCATGATGGCTAAAGGACGACATGCCTAGCAGATGCAGCTGATAAGGGTAGTGCTTTTCATCAAATTTTATTTTATTTTATTTGATCACGTTATCCATTCATGTTTAAAATGGAATGTATCAATACGTTAAAAAAGTAGATATATGTGGTAAAATTGAAAATCAGTGCAGAACATGAAAAATATCAATCTAGTGTGGGTGATGTGTTGTGAACTGTGGGGTTCCAAAGTCTCACTACAGGTCCTAAGGATGACAGGACAACACCAGGTAGTCTCTAAATTCTTGTTGAGGCCGAAAGAGTACAGTTACAGGTAGAGAGCGGGTAGCGTCCTCTCCTTGTGAAGGTTACCGGCTAACTGGGCCGGGTGATGCCCGCGGGCATTATTCGGAACTGTATAATTATTGGCTCGGTCCCTTACCCACAACCAGCCAATCAACAGTCAGATGTGTCAATCAGACCGAGCCAGTCACGACCTTGGAGGAAGAATACAAGGAGGGGGCATGACGTCACAGAAGTGAATTCAGCTTGGCTCCGCCCCCTCCCCGCCGCGGCCCTCAATTCCACCCAAAACATTGCCCGACAGGCTGAACGCGCGACACCCACACACCTCAACATTTTGCCTCCATGCCGGCTTCTTCTGCCTTTGGTCGCACCCACAGAGGCAGGGATGGCAGCATAACAATTCCTCATTAAGATACATTGATTTTTGTGGCGAAACATTACATAAGAGGCGAGAAAATTGGACTAGAAAAAGAGCGACTCAAAAGAATGCGAATGATTGCCTAGTAGTAATTTCAAAGAAATCATCTGTAATTTCTTTTCCATGGCTTTTACACACAAACAGATCAAATTGCTGGAATGTAGAGGTATTTGGGTGTTATCAGGAATGCTATGAGCACAAAGTTATTTTCCAAAACATGTGAGATAAGTGCAACCGGCAAGAGACGATGGCGCCACTTTGAAAAAACACTTGCCTGCGCCATGACGGGCTGGGGCCGACAACCATCCAGGCCCCTCGAGAAAGTCTACTGGCGCAATAGGCTTACACGTAAAAAAAAAAAAAAAAAAAAAAAAATGGTAGTACCAAGTCCCCTTCAACCTCTCTCTCTCTCTCTCTCTCTCTCTCTCTCTCTCTCTCTCTCTCTCTCTCTCTCTCTCTCTCTCTCTCTCTCTCTCTCTCTCTCTCTCTCTCTCTCTTATTCTTTCTTTCTCTAACATTCTCTCATTCTTTCTTACACTCTTTCTCTCACATTCTCTTATTCTCATTCTTTCAATCTCATTCTCTCAGTCTCATTCTCTCTCAGTCTCATTTTCATTCTGTATTTCATTCTCTCATTCTCTCTTTCTCATTCTAATTACCGCTTTCATTCTCATTCACTCAGTCTCAAATTATCATTCTCCCTCATCTCATTCTTTCCCATTCTCATTCTTTCACTCATTCTCATTTTCTCTCTCAATCTCTCATTTTTTTATTCTCATTCTCTCTCATTCTTATTCTTATTCCCCCTCTCTCATTCTGTCATTCTCATTCCCTCTTTCATTCTCATTCTCAATCTCTCTTCTTCTCTCTCTCTCTCTCTCTCTCTCTCTCTCTCTCTCTCTCTCTCTCTCTCTCTCTCTCTCTCTCTCTCTCATCTTCATTCTCTCTCAATCTTATACTTCAATTCTTAAATTTTCTCTCTCATTCTCTTCCTTTCTTTCTCATTTTCTCTCTCATTCTCATTCTCTCTCACATTATCTTTATTTCCTCTCTCTCATTCTCATTCTCTCTCATTCTCATTCCCCCTCATTTTCGTTCTCTCATTCTCATTTTCTTTTTTTCTCATTCTTTCTCATTCTCAAATTCTCATTCTCATTTTCTCTCATTCTTATTCTCTCATTCTTTTTCTCTCATTCACATTCTCTCACTTTTATTTTTATTTTCTCTCTCTCTCTCTCTCTCTCTCTCTCTCTCTCTCTCTCTCTCTCTCTCTCTCTCTCTCTCTCTCTCTCTCTCTCTCTCTCTCTCTCTCTCGAGTTATCTTCTATTATTTATTCCACTCTTGTAATTCTCTTTTTTTTAATCTCTGGTGATCAAGCCATCTCCGCCACTCCACAATCATTTCTCGCTCTAAAAACACGTAACCAACCCCTCTCAGTAAATGGTGCCTGACCTGCATATTGCATTTTCTCCATTTACTAGTTAATATACCTCTAACAATGACGTGCATGATTGTGTGACACGATTGTTTGTCGTCGAGTCAAATATAGACTATTTGCGTATGGGTAAGATTTTTTTCCTTCCTCCCCTAATACTTCCCTCTGTTTACTCGTAGTGAGTTCTGATCAAATCTGAGACGCACTACATAGAAGGCTGTGCATGCTTCTACATTAAAAGTAAGACCATGGTCAATATATAATGAACATTATATAGAGGAAGTATGAGGGATCAAGGAGGGTGTGGAACATTTCTTCTCAGCTTCTACGGAATAAAGATAAGGAAATGCTGGTGTTTTTCTGGTAAAAACTTTACATATATTCTTAGTGCATATAGTGCAACAGTTGAATAACTATAAACATACGATATGTGGAAGAAATAAAGCAGACAAGCTCATTTACGCCGACGATCTGGGAGCGAGAAATGCAATGTATTGGGTGGCATTGCTGGCTCCGCCCACCGGCTAAGCTCCGCCCCCCTACCCCCCTTGCTTCACCTCACAGTGAAGTGGTTCCTTCACTGAGCTGCACCTGCCATCTGATGACCTTGCTGGAGCCCTGCTAGAGGCAAGCCTGCGGCCAGCTGGGGTCCAGCTAGGCTTAATTGACATTTTCTGTACCAAACTAACAAAACATCAGAGTTGTAATGGTCATTATCATGTTTACACCAAAAAATCTGAGTTCTGTACATTATTCATGTCGTTGTAATGAACACTTTTGGCATATATATATATATATATATATATATATATATATATATATATATATATATATATATATATATATATATATATATATATATCAAAGGATGCCGCTCAAGGGCAAAAAAATGAGTACAAAAAAAAAAAGCCCCCTACTCGCCGCTCCCACAAAAGTAAAAAGTAAAGAGTAGCCAAAAGAGAGGTCAATTTCGGGTGGAGAGGTGTCTTGATACACTCTTCTTGAAAGAGGTCAAGCCATAGGCAGGAGGATATACAGACGAAGGAAGACTGTTCCAGAGTTTACCAGTGAAGGGGTTGAAAGAATGGAGATGCTGGTTAACTCTTGCATAAGGGGTTTGGACAGTATAGGGATGAGCATGAGTAGAAAGTCGTGTGCAGCGGGGCCGCGGAAGGGGGAGAGGTATGCAGTTAGCAAATTCAGAAGAGCAGGCAGCATGAAAATATCTATAGAAGATAGAAAGAGAAGCAACATGGCGGCGGAATTTAAGAGGTAGAAGGCTGTCAGTAAGAGGAGAGCTGATGAGACGAAGAGCCTTACCGCCATATTCTCAGTGAAGCTCTTCCCTCTTCGTCGAAGCGTCTCTTAGAGAGTGTGTTTCCGTTGAAGGGTATGCCCAGTCCCTAACCTTCGAAACAATCTTTCCGTGTAGTGTTGGTACTACTGCAAATCAAACAAACGTTGAAAACCGAAACCTTAATGCAATTTAGGTACATTTCTATAATGGATTATATAGTGTGACTAATATTTATGTAAACAGTGCTTGATACAGTGACATACATTATATATAGCAGAAATTTTACATTGATGCATTTAATTGGTTGGTACCCATGGCTATGTTTGCTTCGCTTTCATATCATCCCGTTACCTGTGGGCGGAGCTTAGGAGACCTCGTTAGAATAAACTGCTTTTATTTTCTTTATTTTCCTCCTGTTCCATGAGACATCTCTTTCTCCCTTCGTTATTTCTCACTTGTAAATATATTTTAACTAGCTTTAGAGCTCCTATCAGTGGGTGGAAAATGGTATCATCTATATTGCTGAGCTTTGCTAAGCTCCACCCACAGGTGACGTCACGAGTTTGGAGATTGGCTGTGGTAAGCCCAGCACGGAGTACCGAATACCACCACATATTCATACAGACTTGTGAAACAAGCGCCCGGAGAAAGCCTGTTAGTCCGTCACTTTAAAATTCATCCCAGCAATCTTAATTCATGCTTATGGTTCGAAGTGCCCGCACTACAAACGCTCAAAAAAGATAACTGTTGTGAATAGTTGAGACTAAAGGGCGGGGCGTGCTGGTTGAGAGGTGTGTTCCAGTGTTGGCTTAAATTATCATAGGAACCGTGAAGTCTTGAATAAACAGAAAAATATTGTTTCTCGCATTGTATTATTTTTTATATAAGGCCTAGAAAACTTAAATTGTTCTTATACCCAATTAATAATACAGCAACATGGAAAAATGTTGTAATAAAGCATTTAATGTGCGAAGATATTAGCGAAGAGCGGGCCTTCACCTCCTCTTCGTCAAGAGAGGATATTAGTTCATTTTTTTCCCGCTCGCCGCTTCGCGCGCTGCATCAAAGACACTCCTCGTCACTGAGAATACCGTTTGGTCCACGAAGCCTTGTTTCCTCGCGTGAAAGGGGAAGAGATTCACTGAGAATACGGCCGTTAGACTCCACTCTGTCTAGAAGAGCTGTGTGAGTAGAACCCTCCCACACGTGAAATGCATACTCCATACGAGGGGGGACAAGGCCCCTATATATGGAAGGCATCTGTGCGGGGAAGAACTGGCGGAGACGATACAGAACGCCCAACCTCGAGGAAGCTGATTTAGTAAGAGAGACAATGTGAAGTTTCCAGTTGAGATTTTGAGCTAAGGGTAGACCGAGGATATTTAGTGTTGAAGAAGGTGACAGCTGGGTGTTGTCGAAGAAGAGGGATAAGTGTTTGGAAGATTGTGTCGAGTTGATAGGTGGAGAACCTGGGTTTTTGAGGCACTGAAGGACACAATGTTCTTTAACCCCAATCAGAAATGATAGCAAGGTCTGAGGTTAAGCGTTCTGCAGCCTACTGTCTCGAGTCTTGTAATTCCTGTTGAGTGGGTCTTCTGTTGAAAGAAGTTGAATAATGCAGAGTGGAGTCATCAGCGTATGAGTGGATGGGACAGTTTGTTATGGAAAGAAGATCATTGATGAATAACAGGAAGAGAGTGGGTGATAGGACAAAGCCCTGTGGAACACGACAGTTGATAGGGCGGCTCATACACCCGCACTAGGGCAGCAAGCGCCCCGTCGTCCAGCGCCCCCACCAAGGCTGGCGCCGATAGCCCCTCCCGGTTCTGAAGCAGCCGGCTCGTCGCACAGCACTCGAGGAGGTAGTGGAGGAGCGGTTGGAGGACCTCCTCCTCGCAGTGAGGGCACACGACAGGGGCAGGGTCGTCAGGGTCAAGGACTGACGCACACTTGTAGCCGATACGGAGGCGGTGGATGTTGGATGCCACCCGTCTCGGCAGGTTTGGCGGGTTCTGGCGGGCGCCGGTATTAGTGGCCGCCACGTACCAAAACGCGGACGGCGAGCCCGCAGCCAGGGCCTCCTCAAGCTCCTTGACTACCATAGCAGAAGTCTGTGCGGCCATGCTCCTTTTAACTTGTGAGACGCTTGTCACAACGGGCCGCGTGACAGCGGGCAGGAGCGTTGCCACGTGCGTAGCGCCGTCCGCCGCCTCGTTGCCCGCCACGCCCGAGTGGCTGGGCAACCAGTTAACGTGTACTCTACGCCCCGCCCCCCTCATCTCCGCCAGCCTCGCGAGGACGGAGGTGAGTAAGGACACGTTGTCGCTCGGGGGGTCCTGCAGAAGAGAGCGGATGGCAGGGACTGAATCGCAGTGGATCACAACAGGGCCCCGACTCCCTTCCACTGCATGATCCAGAGCCCTGCCAATGGCTGCCAGCTCAGCCTAGGTTGATGAGCACCCGTCTGGCAGACGGAACACCGCGGTGAGCCCATCGCAGACAAAAGCTGCGCCGACAGCCCCCGTCTGGTGGTTGATGGAGCCGTCCGTGTAGTACACGGAGGCCCCAGGGCGCTCTGCTTCCCGCTCCCTGCTAGCGGCCTCCCTGGCCAGCCTCTGAGGAGTGAGGAGGGCCTTCCTCGTGGCGAGCGGCCGTATGGTGGCTGATAGGACAGGTGGCTCCCACGGGGGGCGGGCAACGTAGGTGGGGTGGGGGGTGTCCACAGCCGTCACAAGGGCGTGGGGTTGTCCGCCAGACCGAAACACGGCCGCCGCCACAGTCGCCCACTTCCTTTTGCGGAACAGGAGGGGGGCTTGCAGGAGGGCCTGCCCGACGGAGGCGCGGAGCTGCTCCGCCCCCTTGCGTCTCAGCAGCGCCGCCAGGTGCCCCACCGAGAGTTGGGTGACTCTCGCGGCGATGCTGCACACGCGTGCCTCTGCCCGCAGGCACACGCATTCAGTCCGACGATGACGCGGAGAGCGGCGTTTTGAGCAGTTTCCAGCGGCCGAAGCGCCGCCGGACTCAGCGTCAGCAGACACGGAGTCCCGTAGTCGATACAGGATCTAACGCCCTGGACGTAGAACGTCCGCAGGACCCTGTCCCCAGCCCCCCCCCCGCTGTTCTGGCAAGGGCCCGCATCACGCTAGTGCGCCGCCGTACCTCCTCCCGCACGCTGGCAATGTGCGGGGCGAAGGACAGACTGGAGTCAACAGTGACCCCGAGGTACTTGTACGAGTGCACCCACGGCACTGGCGTACCCTCGAGGTCGAAGGGCTCAGGAAGGTGGCGGTGGCGAAGAGCCATGGCCCTTGTCTTGGCCCTGTTGACGACCAGCCCTAGGGCGGCACACGTGAGGAGCTGGCGGGCGCAGGCCACGTGGTTGGGGCCCGACACCACCATGGCCACATCATCCGCATACGACAGGACTTTGGCGTATCTGCTCGTCGGAAGGGATGTTAACTTCTCGACGAGCAGATTGAACAGCACGGGGCTCAGGACCCCACCCTGAGGCGTGCCATTCTCGAACGTCTCTATCGCGGACGTGTGGCCCTGAAAGCGGACGGCCGCTCTCCGTCCCTCAAGGTAGTGGCCCACCCATGCCAGCAGGCGGCCCCGGACCCCCTATTCAGCCAGAATGACGAGGATGGCGGGGGCTTAGGCGAGCTCAAAAGCCTCTTCAAGGTCGATAAAGACCACCACCGCCTGTCTCCTCAGGACACCAGAGAGGAGGGTGGAGATGCAGTCCCTGGTGCCCATGCCCCGGCGGAAAGCAAAGAGGTGGTGATGGAGGGGGCCCATCGCCCACTGAAGGCGCGGAAGGAGGACTCTCTCCATACACTTGCCGAGGCAGCTGAGGAGGGAGATCGGGCGATGTTGGAGCCCGTCTCCACTCTTGGGGATGGGGACGATGGTGGCCAGCTTTCAAGAGGCTGGCAGCGCCCGAGCTCGAGGGATCGGTTATAAAGTGCCAGCACCTCCGCCTGCATGTCCGGGCCCGCGTGCGACATGAAAGAGTAAGGGATCCTGTCCACCCCGGTGGCGGTGTCCTTCCCGGGGATGGCCCGCTCCAGCTGCCACATCTCTATCCGCGCTTCAGCGGGATGCGCCTGTAGGCAGGCCTCCCTGAAGGCGGCTGCTCTCCCGGGATTTGCCTCCCTCAGCAGGGCGCGGGTGTGGGCCGGAAGTCGGGCGGAAGCAGCACGGAAGGAGAAGGTGGTAACAAGCCGCTCCGCCTCGACCTGGGGCTGTGGTGTAATGCAGGGCGTGCCACCGCACCCTTCGTGACGGCCCTCAGCTTTCGCCATAGGACCGCAACGGACGCGCAGCCGTCAGGTCCCGCGCACCACGCCAAACAGTGCTCCTCCCGCACCCGGTCGGCGGTTTCCCTGGCGCGACGGACAGCAGCGCGCAGCAAGCCCCGCGTCGCCTCCGTGTTCACTCTCCTGTTGAGCTTGCGGGCCTGGTTGACTCGGTGGTTCGCCTCCCTCACCTCCTCGGTGTAGTACCACCTGTCGCGGTGGGACACCGCCACAGGCCGGAGGAGGGGGATCGCCTCATCAGCTGCCGCTGTGAAGGCGTCAACCAGGCGCGCGTCCGCCGCCTCGAGGTCGTCAGGCCGGATGGTGGCGGCCAGATGACGGGCGACGGCCCCGCGGAACCGAGGCCAGTCAGCCCGGCGCAGGTTCCAGCGCGGAGGCCGCTGTGGTAACACAGGCGGCGGGACAGGGAGTGCAACAACGGAGGCGAAATGGTCGCTCGCGAGGTGCGCGTGGAGGGCCCACGTTGCACCGACTGCAAGCGGCTGCGAGACAAGGCTGAGGTCCAGGACACCACCAGCCTCGTGCGTGGGCACCCCGGTGTTGAGGAGAGCGACCCCAGGCACGTCCTCCAAAGCCATGGCAAGGTGGCGCCCGGCGCGGTTCCTCCCCCCAGCTCCCACACCTTTCATGGTGGCCGTTGAAGTCGCCCCCGATGAAGGTGGGTTCGTCGGCGGCCAGGGAGAGGAGTTCGGTGAAGTCGGGCTCAGCACGTGGCCCGCTATACACGCAGTAGAACGCGACACACGCGCTCGGCAAGGTCACCTTGACTGCCAATACCTCCACACCGGCACCGCACAGCACGGGGCGATGCACTCGAGAACAGGGAAGTACATCCCTGACCAAGATACAACACCCACGCGCCGCACCGGCGACGGCAGGGAGGTAAAAGGCCCTGTAGCCCTTGAAAGGCACCGACTGGCCCTCCCGAAGGAGTGTCTCCTGTAATAGGATGACGTCAAAGCCGTCGGTGCCGATCGCGGCTCGCAGGAGGTTAACCTTGCCGCGCACGCCGCACACGTTCTACTGCATCACACTTAGCGGCCGGTCGCCGAGGAGGCCCCCGGGGTGGTCACAGGGACCTTCGCGCGCGAGGGGGTCGGCCCCCGGCGCTTCGGAGTCACCATGCGCTTCGGCTGCGGGATACGGGAGCGCGTTGGAGCCGCCCGCACTGGGATGTATGAGTGGGGCTTGGCGGTCTGGATTGCCGGCACCGGCTGGGCCACCGCCACGGCGGGCGCCACCGCTGGCTGGGAGGACCGGGAGGGCGCGTCGACCTCCATGCGAGCCTCCATCGCAGGAGGTGGAGCATCCCCGCGGGCCCGGGTCTGCGTAGGTGGAGGCGCAGCGACTGGAGTTTGCAGCGGGGTGGCGGGAGACGCGGCCGGACTGGCGACGGTGGGGAAGCACTCCTCCACCGTCGTCTTCGCAATGACTCGCAGCGCCGCCTCGTCCGGCGTGAGCTGTAAGAGGCCGGTCAACGCCAGAGCGAAGCTCGCCAGCATCCCCTCTAGCGCAGCCCTGGTGACCAGGACATGGCCGGGAGGAGGGACCATGGGTGCATGGCGCGCTCAGGGGGGGGGCGCGGCCCGCGGTTCCTCCGACGCCTCACGCGCTGGGGGAGGGCCGGCGGAGGCAGTGCGGGAGTACGTTGCTCCTGCTGCACGGAGGGGCCCGAGGTGGCCACCGGGCGTGGAGGCGGGGCAGGTGTTGATGCGGAGGCCGGGTGGGGAGGCGTGGTAGGCGGTGGAGGAGGCGTGGCAGGCGGTGGCACAGCCGGAGCAGCGTTGCCGCGAGATGCGCCCGGTGGTGGGAGGGCCGGGAAGTGCTCTTGGGAGGCGAGCGTTGTCTGGCCGGGCGGGGCGGGCTGACGCTGGGACCTCGAGCGGGACCGCCCGGTCCACGCCGGCCGAGAGGGGTTTTGCGCCGCACGCCACTTCTCCTGCCGCTGGATTCCCCGGTCCACTATGGTCAACCGGGAGGGGCAGCGCCGGCTCCACGCGTGGTGATGCTGGCGGCAGTTGGGGCAAAGGGCGGTCACGTTCTCGCCGGCCTTGTATTTCGCAAGGCAGGCCTCAGTCATGTGCGGCCCCGAGCACATGCCGCACACTGCCTGGCGATTGCAGCGGGAGCGATGGTGGCCGTACTGCTGGCGGCGATATCACCGGAGGGGCTCGGTGTTGAAGGGGCGCGTGTAGAACACGCCCCAACTCCCTAGGTCGAGCATACCCGGCAGGGGGCCCCTCACCGAGATGAGGACCTGCCTCGTGGCCAGGTTGTCCCGCGTCAGGCATCTCTCCGCCGTGACGACGCTCGGGTGGCGGAGGAGAGCCTTGAGAGGCATGGCTACCGGGTAAGATGTTATCACCCCCTTGGTGGTTGCGTCGCCCATCAGCCGCAGCTGCACCACCTTCCCGTGCACCGCCGTGGTGTCCAGGAGGGCGCGGAGGGCTTCCTCGGTAGGCGGGGTTACCAGCACGCTGCCGTTCTCCAGGAATCTCATCTGGAAGCGGAGCCCGAGTTCCTCCTCCAAGGCCTCCGCCAGGTCGAGGGCAGTCTCGAATCCCGGTGTAGGAGGGACGACAACTTTGGGTCTGGCAGGAGCAGCAGCAGCTTGGCGGCAGCAGCCTGCTCGGGGTGCGAGACGGCACCGAGCAGGATGGTATGGGCAGCGGCGGAGGCAGGTAGGGTATTAGCGACGGAGGCAGGTGAAGGAGCAGCGGTGGAGGCAGGCGAGGTGGCAACAGTGGGGGCAGCAGCAGTAGTACGGGGGAACGGCGTCGGGCGTGAGCCGCTGGGCAGGGTGGGGGTAGCAGAGGTGCCAAGTGGCGAGCGGGAGCGGGGAGGCGAAGGTGGCGGAGGTGGGTTGGGGCGGTGGTTACGGTCACGCACCTTCCCCACTACCACCCAATCCTCATCAGAAGAGTCGGGGAGCGGGATAAGGGCCGCCTCATCGCTCTCACTCCCCGACTCAAGGCGTAGCTGCTTATCCGCAGGCGACTCGGAGTCGGAGCTCTCCGAGTCGCTAGCGGGGCGGACACGCTTGTCCGTGGACATCCTAAGGACAAGACAGCACGGGGGCTGGACCACAGCTAGACATATAACAAAAAAATTAAAAAAATGTAACAAAATCTAGCCTACGGAGAGCCGGCTATGCTACGGCAGCGGAGGGCTACAGCCCGCCCACCCTCTAAAGGGCTCGGCAGGCGCCGCTGTCGCCCCGTGCGGGTCTTGGGGGACCTAACAATAACCCTGGTTTTTCCTTTAACCACCCCTTTATCCTAAGGGGCCCCCTCGTGGCACTGCCCTCGGGGTTCGGCGTCGTACTAAACCAGGGTCTAAAGGCTCAAACACACAAACAAGAGACAAAAAAAAAAAAAAAGCACAAGCAAAGCAGCAGGAAGGCTGCAGTCGCGTGTAACTGGCGACGCGTGACCAGTGACACGCAGACAGTGTACACTGGCACGGCAGAGCGCCGAGCAGGGTGAAGTGCGCAGCGCGGGGCAGGGAGTCAGCGTGCGCAAGGTGGAAGGCGCGTGGTAAGGGCTGGCAACTCCGGGGAGTGAGTGACACGTGATCAGGGAGCACTGACACGGTGACTCACAGCCTGGCAGTAGCAGAGCAGCTCAATCGCTCGCCCGCGAGAGCTGTTGCTAGAAGGTGGTGGAGAGGTGTGCACGCTGCCAGGTCTGGGAAGCCAATGGCAACCCTGGGGGGGGGGAGATTGCTCGCACGGGCCTTTGCCATAGGCGGCCCGTAGCAGGGAGCCGACAGACCGACTCTATCGGCGATCGAAATCTAGCCGACCAAGTCGGTCTGTCGACGAGGACTGGCGTGTCTCTGGCAACCCTGGTGGTTCCCCCTAAAAAGGGGGAACGGGCCTTTGTCGGTGCGACGGCCCGTCGCAGGGGGGAACCCGCCGCTGGCGTGCGGCCGCCGCACGCCGCACTGCGGCGGGTGTGGGGAAGCCTCCGCCGCCGCCACAGCCACGGCCACGAGTAAGAGCCGGCGAGCAGCGACGGAGGCACGGGCTCTCTGGGCAGGAGCCCAGCAGACACCCGTAGCTGACACGTGCGAGCAGCCGACTGGTCAACTTGACCACGGAGGGGTGGCCCTAAGCGAGGATGACCCCACGGGTCCACCTCGCCTCCGCAGAAGGGCCACCCGGCTGCTCGCCCTGGATTTTTTTTTTTTTTTGGGGGGGGGATTTACCCCCTAAAAAGGGGGAACGGGCCTTTGTCCATTGACGGCCCGTCGCAGGGGGGAACCCGCCGCTGGCGTGCGGCGGGTGTGGGGAAGCCTCCGCCGCCGCCACAGCCACGGGTAAAAGCCGGCGAGCAGCGACGGAGGCACGGGCCCTCCGAGCAGGCGCTCAGGAGCAGCCCGTAGCTGAGCCGAGCGAGCAACTCAGCAGTCTATAGGTGGCCCAGAGGCCTGGAGAGTTGCTCGCTCGACGAGTGCTGGCGGTCCACTGGTCGCCCTGGATAGGGTGGTTCGGTAGGGATTTACCCCCTAAAAAGGGGGAACGGGCCTTTGTCCATTGACGGCCCGTCGCAGAGGGGAACCCGCCGCTGGCGTGCGGCGGGTGTGGGGAAGCCTCCGCCGCCGCCACAGCCACGGGTAGAAGCCGGCGAGCAGCGACGGAGGCACGGGCCCTCCGAGCAGGCGCTCAGGAGCAGCCCGTAGCTGAGCCGAGCGAGCAACTCAGCAGTCTATAGGTGGCCCAGAGGCCGGGAGAGTTGCTCGCTCGACGAGTGCTGGCGGTCCACTGAGGGCCCTTCCTTCCTTCCTTTCAGATTAACCCCCATAAAAAGGGGGACAGGGCCTTGGCCAAATGGCGGCTCTGTAAAGGGTGGGCGAGCAATGCAAGCTCGTTGCGGGTCTAGGGACGCCTCCGCCGCCGCCACAGCCACGGGTAACAGCCGGCGAGCAGCGACGGAGGCACGGGCCCTCCGGGCAGGCGCCCAGGGAGCAGCCCGTAGCGGTGCACGAGCGAGCAGCCCAGCAGTCGACTATAACCACAGAGGGGTGACCCAAAGCGAGGATGACCAAGCGAGCCACCTCGCCTCTGCAGAAGGGCCACCCGGCTGCTCGCCCGAGGAGTGCTGGCGGTCCACTGACTGAGGGCCCATTCCATTCCATTCCATTTAAGATTAACCCCCTTAAAAGGGGGACAGGGCCTTGGCCAAATGGCGGCCCTGTAAGGGAGGGCGAGCAATGCAAACTCGTTGCGGGTCTAGGGACGCCTCCGCCGCCGCCACAGCCACGGGTAACAGCCGGCGAGCAGCGACGGAGGCACGGGCCCTCCGGGCAGGCGCCCAGGGAGTAGCCCGTAGCGGTGCACGAGCGAGCAGCCCAGCAGTCAACTATAACCGCAGAGGGGTCACCCTCACCTCTGCAGAAGGGCCACCCGGCTGCTCGCCCGAGGAGTGCTGGCGGTCCACTGACTGAGGGCCCATTCCATTCCATTTAAAATTAACCCCCTTAAAAGGGGGACAGGGCCTTGGCCAAATGGCGGCCCTGTAAGGGAGGGCGAGCAATGCAAACTCGTTGCGGGTCTAGGGGCGCCTCCGCCGCCGCCACAGCCACGGGTAACAGCCGGCGAGCAGCGACGGAGGCTCCGGCCCTCCGGGCAGGCGCCCAGGGAGCAGCCCGTAGCGGTGCACGAGCGAGCAGCCCAGCAGTCAACTATAACCGCAGAGGGGTCACCCTCATCTCTGCAGAAGGGCCACCCGGCTGCTCGCCCGAGGAGTGCTGGCGGTCCACTGACTGAGGGCCCTTCTTCTTCTTGGGATTTACCCCCTAAAAAGGGGGAACGGGCCTTTGTCCGTGGACGGCCCGTCGCAGAGGGGAACCCGCCGCTGGCGTGCGGCGGGTGTGGGGACCCCTCCGCCGCCGCCACAGCCACGGGTAGAAGCCGGCGAGCAGCGACGGAGGAACGGGCCCTCCGAGCAGGCGCTCAGGAGCAGCCCGTTGGGGTGGGCGAGCAATGCAAGCTCGTTGCGGGACGCCTCCGCCGCCGCCACAGCCACGGGTAACAGCCGGCGAGCAGCGACGGAGGCACGGGCTCTCTGGGCAGGCGCCCAGTAGACACCCGTAGCGGTGCACGGGCGAGCAGCCGACCGGTCGACTTGACTGCCGCGGTGGGGCCCTAAGCGAGGATAACCAGGCGGGTCAACCACGCCGCCGCAGAAGGACCCCCCAGCTGCTCGCCCGAGGAGTGCTGGCGTTCCACTGACTGAGGGCCCATTCCATTCCATTCCATTTAAGATTAACCCCCTTAAAAGAGGGACAGGGCCTTGGCCAAATGGCGGCCCTGTAAGGGAGGGCGAGCAATGCAAACTCGTTGCGGGTCTAGGGACGCCTCCGCCGCCGCCACAGCCACGGGTAACAGCCGGCGAGCAGCGACGGAGGCACGGGCCCTCCGGGCAGGCGCCCAGGGAGCAGCCCGTAGCGGTGCACGAGCGAGCAGCCCAGCAGTCGACTATAACCGCAGATGGGTCACCCTCACCTCTGCAGAAGGGCCACCCAGCTGCTCGCCCGAGGAGTGCTGGCGGTCCACTGTGACTGAGGGCCCTTTCATTCATTCATTTCTAGGTTTTACCCCCTAAAAAGGGGGAACGGGCCTTTGTCCGTGGACGGCCCGTCGCAGAGGGGAACCCGCCGCTGGCGTGCGGCGGGTGGGGGAACCCTTCCGTCGCCGCCACAGCCACGGGTAGAAGCCGGGGGGCAGCGACGGAGGAACGGGCCCTCCGAGCTCCGGCTCAGGAGCAGCCCGCTCGTGTGGGCGAGCAATGCAAGCTCGTTGCGGGACGCCTCCGCCGCCGCCTCAGCCACGGGTAACAGCCGGCGAGCAGCGACGGAGGCACGGGCTCTCTGGGCAGGCGCCCAGTAGACACCCGTAGCGGTGCACGGGCGAGCAGCCGACCGGTCGACTTGACTGCCGCGGTGGGGCCCTAAGCGAGGATAACCAGGCGGGTCAACCACGCCGCCGCAGAAGGACCCCCCAGCTGCTCGCCCGAGGAGTGCTGGCGTTCCACTCCACTGAGCCTTCTTCTTCTTCTTCCTAGGTTTACCCCCTAAAAAGGGGGAACGGGCCTTTGTCACTGTGGACGGCCCGTCGCAGAGGGGAACCCGCCGCGGGCGTGCGGCGGGTGGGGGAACCCTTCCGTCGCCGCCTCAGCCACGGGTATAAGCCGGGGGGCAGCGACGGAGGAACGGGCCCTCCGAGCTCTGGCTCAGGAGCAGCCCGCTCGTGTGGGCGAGCAATGCAAGCTCGTTGCGGGACGCCTCCGCCGCCGCCACAGCCACGGGCAACAGCCGGCGAGCAGCGACGGAGGCACGGGCTCTCTGGGCAGGCGCCCAGTAGACACCCGTAGCGGTGCACGGGCGAGCAGCCGACCGGTCGACTTGACTGCCGCGGTGGGGCCCTAAGCGTGGATAACCAGGCGGGTCAACCACGCCGCCGCAGAAGGACCCCCCAGCTGCTGGAGTCTTCTTCTTCTTCTTCTTCTAGGTTTACCCCCTAAAAAGGGGGAACGGGCCTTTGTCACTGTGGACGGCCCGTCGCAGAGGGGAGCCCGCCGCGGGCGTGCGGCGGGTGGGGGAGCCCTTCCGTCGCCGCCTCAGCCACGGGTATAAACTGGGGGGCAGCGACGGAGGAACGGGCCCTCCGAGCTCTGGCTCAGGAGCAGCCCGCTCGTGTGGGCGAGCAATGCAAGCTCGTTGCGGGACGCCTCCGCCGCCGCCACAGCCACGGGTAACAGCCGGCGAGCAGCGACGGAGGCACGGGCTCTCTGGGCAGGCGCCCAGTAGACACCCGTAGCGGTGCACGGGCGAGCAGCCGACCGGTCGACTTGACTGCCGCGGTGGGGCCCTAAGCGTGGATAACCAGGCGGGTCAACCACGCCGCCGCAGAAGGACCCCCAGCTGCTCGCCCGAGGAGTGCTGGCGTTCCACTGCTTCTTCTTCTTCTTCTAGGTTTACCCCCTAAAAAGGGGGAACGGGCCTTTGTCACTGTGGACGGCCCGTCGCAGAGGGGAACCCGCCGCGGGCGTGCGGCGGGTGGGGGAGCCCTTCCGTCGCCGCCTCAGCCACGGGTATAAACCGGGGGGCAGCGACGGAGGAACGGGCCCTCCGAGCTCTGGCTCAGGAGCAGCCCGCTCGTGTGGGCGAGCAATGCAAGCTCGTTGCGGGACGCCTCCGCCGCCGCCACAGCCACGGGTAACAGCCGGCGAGCAGCGACGGAGGCACGGGCTCTCTGGGCAGGCGCCCAGCAGACACCCGTAGCGTTCCACTGCTGCGGGTGGCCGGTTTTATATAAGTCTAGGCCAGTAATTGCCAGCTACTGCCAGCCAGTACAACTTTTCACCCTGCCGGGCGCATTCATAGGGCACCGTCCTCACACCGTACTCGCACCGGCACTTGCCGTGCGCATTCCTAGGGCACCGTACTCACACGGTGCGGACACCGCGGGGAGAAATTATGACCTGGTAAAGGCCGATACGCGGCCGGCAAGAGCCGTTACATGCACGGTGCTTGCCCGGCAGAGACACGGTAATGAAGAACATTGTACGGTGTCGGCACGGTATCTCGTAATACAAAATTTTGCCGGGCAGCTTTCGGAAAATGTTACTGTCGACTGCGGCTTTTTGGGGCGCTAGCCGGCGCGTGCCGGCGTGGCAAGATGTGCGCTCGTTGACCGCCGACCAGTGCCGATATTTCCGTGGGCGTGCCGAAGTAACCCAATTCGGCGTGATGCGGGATGTACAGGGCGTTAGTGGGACAGGGCCTAGCTTTTTCCGAGAGCTGCCCGGCAGAATTCTTGATCACACGATACCGTGCCGACACCGTACAATATTCTTCTTTACCGTGTCTATGTCGGCCAAACATCGTGCACGTATCGGCTCTTGCCGGACGCGTATTGGGCTTTACCGGGTCAAAATTTCTCCCCCCGGTGTCCCCACGATGTGAGTATGATGCCCAAGAAATGCGCACGGCAAGTGCCGGTGGGAGTACGGTGTGAGTACGGTGCAGGTTTGCAATTTGGTAATTTTCATTACCAAATTAGGGTAAATTTGGTACTGAAAAATCCATTTGGTAGTGAAGCACCGTGATTGGTATTGGACTTTAATTTGGTAATGAAACGAAAGAAATTTGGTATGGAACTATAAAAAAAATAAGGAATACTTCCACTTATATATCCCCTTGCACACACACACACACAAAAAAAAAAAAAAAAAACACGTACATAGATAGTTCAACCTCCCCAGTAACCAACTATTTTTTATAGTAATTAAAAGTTTAATTAATATTTTCATATCAATGGATTTTGAATGATGTGCTGCATCATTCAATTTTCACCGTCACCCTGCAAACCAGAGACACCAGGATTAGTATTAAAAAGGTAACGAATAAATAGCCATTAGTCACGGCCGCGCCGGCCAGATAGCGACCCCGACACCTTTTTTATTTCCGTCGCCGGGCCGTCACTACCCTATTCCTCCCCCTCTCATACCCTCCGGTTCCCACGCTTCTTGTACGAGAGTCTCGAGACGTGTATAAGTCTCGTAACGACCGAGACGTATACACGTCTCGTACAAGTACGCACAACGCAGCGACAGAACACCTCCCGCCTCCGGCCAGTTGCCGGCTCTTAACTGTGAAGGTATCACTATGTCGAAGTGGAAAGGTTCCTATAAATCTGGTCGCACTTATCACACCGAGTGGGAATAAGAATTACGAAAACATATGAAAATTGAAGTATTTGGCAAGCAAGCTCCTGCTACGGGCTGCTACTGGGCGCCTGCCCGCCACAAACTGTGGCAAGCATTACCTTAGATCGTTGCCGAATTTTACCTTAGATTTCTCCAAATTACCTTAAAAAATTTCGAACATATCTCTGAAGATTACCTTAACTTATATTGTAAAAAAAAAGGTGTTCATTGTGCCTTTTAATAGATACAGTAAGCATGCCTTAGCAAATAAAGTTCTGGAGAGAAATAATACACATATTACAATAATGACTCATTTTATTACAAGATCTGTTTGATACACAACACAGGGAAAATGGTAAAAAAAAGGAAAAATTGCTTAAGCTAATACACAAGTTATTAGACATTATGTAGTTCTGTCCCCGCTCTGTTCACTTATTTAAATGTTCCTCTTAATCCCCCCCATTCCACCCACAGATGTTGGGGTTTGTTAAGGTAGGAGAGGTAGGTTTAGTTATGGTCAGGAATTTTATAAATAGACAGCTCAGCCTTCCTTTCCTAACCTAACCAGCGCTAACACCTGCGGTGACTGCTTATGAATAATAAAAGAGGAAATCGAGCGGAGTTATATAATACTGTAGAACTACTCAAACTGCTTTGAAAGGATATTTTTTACTTCTTCATCTGTTGCATTACTTTTCACTTTTCTTAAATCTAACAGAAGTTGTCTATCTGCAGTCAACTGATGACTGGAAATACCTTTGTTTCTGAGTCCATTTTTGATGTGCAGTAAACTTACCAGACTAGTGCTTTTCAGACTACTTCTAATATCAGTTTTTATTCTCCTCAAATGGCTGAAGAGCCTCTCTACACATGCGTTAGAGTGTGGTAGGGATAAAGTACAAGCAACAACTTTTTTAAGATTAGGAAATTTTGGCTCTCCAACTTCATTTTTCAACAAAAGCTGTTTCTTCCAGAACTCGGCAGCATCTTTCTCTTCCTTAAACTGGCAGTCTAAGCTTAACCGCCTCCACTCTATATCTGCTGCACCTTTATCACACATACTGTCAAGATATGGTAGAGCAGCAAATACTTCTACTAGACTCCTAGGATTTCGACCTAGTGCATTGTCAGGTTTCAAGAACTCTAACATTTTAAATGAATCAGTTCTGAATCTTGATCTGACTTGTTCTACCAACTCAATTAAGAATGCTTGACAACTCTGCTTGAGCTTTTTAATGCCCTCTGTATCACTGCATATGGGTTGTTGCGATAATGTTTCAGTTGCATGGATTCCAACATACACTTGTTTAATAGGCACTCTCAATTTAACATCATGGATATCAATAGTAAAAGGATTACTATTTCTCACATGGTTAAGATTGATGAAATCACTCATAATCTCAGACAATAAGTTTTTCACATGAGCATGCAAGTCCTGAAGCATAGGCTTCTCACTCTGAAATAACTTATTGAACTCATTTGTCCTGTGCAACTGAACTTGGAGAAATTGCAGCTGAGCTTTAATGAATGGATTACGCATGTTCTGATAAATACTTTCAGTCACATAAGATGGATCTCTCTTTTCAGTGATCACTGCTGTGAAATACAGCTTCAACGCATCCCATTGTTCTAATAGCCTATTTACACATGCCTCTAGGGATAACCACCGTGTCTGTCCAACACTTAACAGCTTATGTGGAGATACATTAACGAAGTCCTGAAATTCTTCTAGCTCATGCATACGCAGATTTGATCTGCTGAAGTGAGTGTACACATTCCTGCAGAGGTCTTCTAAAGATGTGGAGAGTTTCAGGCATGCATGTGAGACACACAAGTGTATCATGTGACAGTTGCAGCGAACAAAGACTATGTGAGGCAGATCTGCTTTCATTAGAGATGTCACACTTTGATGTTCTCCGAACATAACATTACAAGTATCCGAGGAAAACCCTATGATGTTGTCTAAAGGAATTTTCCTAACTTGGAAGGAATGTCTTATTGCATCATACAGAGACTGTGGTGGAGAGGAGGTGGACTGAAGACTTGAGACAGGAGGAGGTAGGAAGAAACATTAGTTTGAAACAATTGGGGGTTCGGAAGGAGGAGCGAGTGTATCTGAACCTTGGAAAATCGATAGTGGATATGAGGTGGTTTGACAATTCAATTCCGGCCTAGTTTGTTGTATGAAAAGTGATTCGAAGATCCTTGTTTCACCTTTGAGTGTCGCACGTTTAATAACTACAACAAGTTCCAGGAGCAGTCATATATATCTTACCTTAGTAGTGGGGTACTAAAAGAGGAGGTAGGATATCAGTGCAGGTCTGCTGGGCCTTCAGGCTTCAGCAGTGGGTCAACCAAGACGATGAACGACGCACTGAGCCAGCCAGTGTCAGTACACGTAGTACGGATTACGGAACGCGTATTGAAGCCGGACCGGGGTAGGGGGAGTGGTATGGTCCGGGATGTAGCGAGTGACTCAGAGATTTGAATTTCGAGTCTTGACTCCAATGCCTTAGAAGATTTCTTTCATCATTGGGTTTACATCAAAATAACATGAAATTAAATTGACCTTAAATGTTACCTTAAATCATACGAATTACCTTAGAATTACCTTAAAAAATGTGTTACCTTAAATATTACCTTAAAAGTACCTAAATTACCTCAAACTAAGGTAATTACCTTAAAAGTGAGAGCCTTGCCAGTGCCCGGGGGCCCGGGCCTCCGTCGCTGCTCGACGGCTGTTACTCGTGTCTGTGGCGGTGGCGGAAGCGTCCCCACCCCCGCCACGAGTTTTTATTGCTCGTTCCCCCTTACAGGGCCGCCTTTAGGCCAAAGGCCCTGTCCCCTATTAAGGGGTAAATCTTTAAGGAGGAAAGGCTACCCTAACCCCAGCACTCGTCGAGCGAGCAACTCTCCCCGCCTCTGGGCCACCTATAGACTGTTCAGTTGCTCGCTCGGGTCAGCTACGTGCTGCTACTGGGCGCCTGCCCGGGGGGCCCGTGCCTCCGTCGCTGCTCGACGTGTCTGTGGCGGCGGCGGAGGCTTCCCCCACCCCCGACATGAGTTAAGTGCTCGTTCCCTCTTACAGGACCGCCTTTAGGCCTAAGGCCCTGTCCCCTATTAAAGGGTAAATCTTTTACCTACCTTTATAACCAAAGGCCCGGTTCCCCCTCTACATGGGGGATTAATCTTAGAAGCCTGCCTCCGCATGACCATTGGACTGCAGAAAATTTTCGGTGAAATGACCACGTGCCGAACTCCCCAACGGTCCAGGAACGCTGTGAACTCCCGACTCGTGAACTCGGGTCCTCCATCGGTCCTCAGCCGCACAGGGACGTCCATGTCGCGGAAGTAGCAGCAAAACTGGCGTGTGGTGGCAGGAGACGTTGTGTCGTGGCCACATGGGATGACGACGGGCCAGCCCGAGAGACGGTCAACGATGACGAGGAAAGACTTCCCCGCCACAGAGAAGAAATCCACCGGCACTGATTCGAAAGGCCTAGTAGAGGTGTCATCGTTGAAAAGTGGTTCCTACTGCTGGATGGGCTGTAGCACCGGACGGCGGACACGGCTCACACGATCGAACGGTGTTGGTGATATCAGCGTTGATGCCGGGGCAGAATGCTGTTTGCCTCGCACGTCTCTTAATGGCCTCTGCCCCGCGATGACTGTCCTGGTGGGCTAAGACTGTGTGCCGTAGAGCAGCGAGTACGACGACGCGTGCCCTATACAGCACGAAGTCTCCATCTCTGTAGAGCTCGTCCGTCATCTTCCAGTACGGGAGCAGCATGTTGTAGATGTCATATCGGTTGCGTGGGAATCCGTTCCTCACGCTCTCCAGCAGTATGATGTAAGTAGGTCGTTCCGGGCGGCTTTCTGAAAGTCTTCCATGACCTTGTCAGATGCTGGGTCTAGGTAATCTCCGAGTGACTGAACTGCCTGGATAGTGACGACGTTCCTTATGTACTTGCTTGTTTCGCAGTTCAGCAAGTCGTACTCTTGGCTTGGGTGGCTGACAGGGTAACGGGACAGAGCGTCTGGGATGCAGAGCTGCTTTCCTGCCCGCCATGTTACTGAGAACTGGAATGCCGAGAGTTTCTCCTGAGGCGTTGCAGTCTGGGGTTTTCCATCGCGTTTAGCGTGTAGTGGTTGAGGATTGGGATGAATGGGCGGTGGTCAGTGACAAGCTCGAAGTATTGCAGTCCCGTAAGATAGAACTTGCACTTCGACGTAGCCCATGTCACAGCTAGCAGCTCCAACTCAATTGTGGCATAACGTGACTCAGTGTCCGTGAGTGAACGAGTCGCAGCTGTTGGCCACCATGATCTTGCAGTAAGGCGTAACCAACGCCATGGAGTCGAGACGCATCCGTCTGCAAGATGGTGGGAAGGACTGGATCGAAGTTTGCTAGGATCGGTGGACTTGATAGGGCCTCCTTCACACTCTTGAATGCTTGATCACCACAACCTCGGAAATGATGGCCATTTCCTTGCAGTCACGACAAGACAACAGAGGAGTCGGTATGTCCTCATACACGTCAATTCACGCTGTAGTAGTCTTGCTGACAAATGTAGTGCCTGCCTCTAGCAAGCCGATGGGTTGGGCCATCTCAGATCCATCGGCTTTGAAGCGTTTAGTTTTTTGAGGAGGCTGGAAAACGTGCTTCGACAGGCCCAGGTAAAGTAGGTGATCCAGACCTATGAGGGTGACGTCAGCGCCAGTGTCAGGAAGTATACGGAGGCGACCCGACACGTTGTCATGCATGATGGTGACGTTGATTTGCTTAGGGGGCTCAGTCCTGGTGCGCGACGTCGAGTCCACTCTCTTGATGTGGGTAGAGCGCTGACCAGGTGTATTGCAGGAACTGCTTACATGACGTGTGTTCTTTATGTTCGACTGAACTGACTGCTGACCTCTAGGTTTCTGGGATTTCGGCTTCGCGGAGGGGCATCATTGGTCATAGTGGCCGTCCTGACCACAGACTCTGCAGGTGGCCTTCCGAGCCGGACACTTCACTGTCTTGCTTCAGTGTCCCCTCTTCCCACAGTCGCGGCACATTGACTCTGCTGGTGGGCATTGCCGGTCCTTGTGGACGCGTCCTCAGCAGTTGCAGGAAGGTGCAGGTGGCTTGACGTTTTCCTTGAGGGTCTTGTGTTTCTCCCTCTTGTATAGGGAAGTGGCACGCACCGAAGTGGGGGGGCACTGTAATGGCCGACGCGGTGTTGTGGGTTGCTTTGGAGTTTTTCTGTAAAACGTCATCCAGTGAATTGGTAGGGGCGAGTGAAATGAGGCGTTGAACCAGCTCACTGTCGCGCACTTCCATCAGAATCACCTGCTTCAGTTGCCTCTCCTTGCACCTACCTTTGCAGAACTCGACTGCTTCTGCTGCGTTCTTCATCCGGAGGTAGAAGCCGTTGAAGGTTTCACCCGTCAACTATTTGCAGCTGAAGACCTCACGATGTCGTTGTGCCTCGTTAGATTGAGTTTTAACATGTTCCTATAATTTAACCAGCACCTCCTTGATAGGGGGGTTAGGTACGATTGGTCTAACGACCATTGGTCTACTACCAATTAGTCCAATACGATTTGGTCTAAAACCACCTCGCCTAAAAATACGATTGGTCTAAAGAGAAGATTGGTCTAATACCACTTGGTCCAATGCGAATTGGTCTACTGTGGATTTCAGGGACCGTGAGACATCGTTTTTCGCAAATCTCTCTCAAGCGAATCAATTGATCGGAATGGTACTTTAACACAGTGTACAATACACCTTCCGCTAAATTTTGATTATTATTTTTATTATTATTATTATTATTGTGTGTGTGTGAGAGTGCGTCCAGTAGTGAACAGGATCAATACACGTTTTCCCGCTTATCTGTGCGTTACAGCGTTGAATCCGAAGCTTCATATATTGTTCCAAACCACCGAGACTCACTCACTGTTTCATTTCACTGCTTCAAGAACGTCCCGGAATAATTCGCTTTAAAGGCAAGGGTTTAAAATTTTCGAACAGCTTCACATTGCTTCACTCACCATAACACAAAGTGTTATTCGAAGTTTACTTTTACAACAGCCTTAGTCTATTCGCCTAATCCCTTCATCATGGAGTCGACTGCGTGTGAAACTCTCATTTCCGAAAAAAGAAAGGAAAAGCTTACAGTAAATGGCTATGTGTTAACATTGCGCACAAAGAGAGTTCAAAAGACAAGCTGCAAAGAAACAGAGATGCATAAATAGACCATGTAAAGGAACTGCAGTAACTCATTATGAAGATAACAGTCATATTCTAACACGAGAAAGAGAACATACTTGTGGATTTGCTGAAGCTAGTCGAGTTGATGTAGTGAAATGTCTTAATACAATAAAACAAAGAGCTACTGAAACCGGAGACAAACCTTGCCAAATAATTCAAGACGTATGTAGTTTGGTGGATTCCTCTATCGTACCTTATATTGGGAATAAAGGGGCTCTCAAGAGAGTAATAAGCAGAGTGCGTAAAGAGGGACCAGTAAAGCCAAATAATTTGGATGATCTATCTATTCCAAATGAGTACCGAAACACACTATCTGGTGAGCAATTTTTATTAAAAGAATTCAGTATTGATGATGACAAGATACTGTTATTTAGCATCTGTTTTAATAATTTGAAGAAATTTGAAAATGCTCCATTTTGGATAATGGATGGGACATTCAAGATCGTCCCTACAGTTTTCAAGCAACTGTATACAATTCACGCTCCCACTGGACCACATGAGAGGAGTCGCTTGTTGCCACTGGTGTATGTGCTAATGTCACGAAAAACACAGAATGTTATATCCAATCATTCCGTGATCTTCTTGATTATGCTGCAGAAAACGAAATCTACCTCTCTCCTGAGGTGATAATCACCGACCTCGAAATTAGTGTTATAAATGCAATTAAATCCGAAATTCCTGGAACAGCTAACAGGTGTTGCTTCTTTCATTATTTTGGGACAAAGTATCTATAGAAAATAACTTCATCTGGATTGAAAACCTTATATGGCACTGATGAAAACTTTTCTTTAAAGATCCGACAGATGGTAGCACTAGCCTTCTTACCTGCCAGTGAAATCGAGGATGCAGTTTTAGACTAGATGTCTTTAGACCAATTGGTCTATTAGACCAGTTGGCATTAGACCAGTCGTCATTAGACCAATAGACATTGGACCAATCGTCTGGGGCCGTGATACGGAGTGTGTCGTCTGAGGGCACCTGGAGTATTATTATTATTTTTTTTTTTTACGTGCCAGCCTTTGGCGCCGGTAGGCTTTAAAATTAAAACTAATAAAAAATATCGTTAATTATAATGATAATAATAACGATATTAATAATAATGATGATAATAATAATAACAATGATGATGATAATAATAATAATAATAATAATAATAATAATAATAATAATAATAATAATAATAATAATAATAATAATGATCATAAAAGTAACAATAATAATGATAATAATAAAAATAATAAAAATAAAAATCATATCAATAATGATAATAATAACAATTATTATAATAATAACATTGATGATGATGACCATGACAATTATTATGATAACTATAATATTAATAATGATAATAATAATAATAATGACACTAATACTAATACTAATACTACTAATACTAATAATAATAATGATAACAACAACAACAACAACAACAACAACAACAATAATAATAATAATAATAATAACCATCATCATCATCATTATTATTATTATTATTATTATTATTATTATTATTATTATTATTATTATTATTATTATTATTATTATTATAATGATAATGATAATAATAATAATAATAATAATAATAATAATAATAATAATAATAATAATAATAATAATGATAATAAGAATAAGAAGAAGAAGAATGATAATGATAATGATAATAATAATAATAATAATAATAATAATAATAATAATAATAATAATAATAATAATAATAATAATAATAACAATACTAATGATTTGCGCGTCTTGCAGGAGCCGGCCCAGTGGCGGATCCAGGGGGGCGGCCCTTTGGACCTAAATTGCGCCCTTTCAAAGATTCACTGAGATCTGGGGGGGTATCATTTCTGTGAACACTACTACAAGCCTATTAATTATAATGATAATAATACTGACCATACTACTACTACTACTACTACTACTACTACTACTACTACTACTACTACTAATAATAATAATAATAATAATAATAATAATAATAATAATAATAATAATAGTAATAGTAATAATAATACTGATAATAATAACCTTCTATCTGATCGCCAGTATGGGTTCCGGAAGGGGCGTTCAACTGGCGATCTTCTTGCTCTCTTAACTGACTCTTGGTCATCCTCTCTTAGCCGTTTCAGTGAAACTTTCTCAGTTGCGCTAGAAATATCGAAAGCTTTCGATAGAGTCTGGCGCAAGTCTTTGCTTTCTA
Organism: Eriocheir sinensis; assembly: GCF_024679095.1. Lineage (NCBI taxonomy): Eukaryota > Metazoa > Arthropoda > Malacostraca > Decapoda > Varunidae > Eriocheir > Eriocheir sinensis. The sequence continues at coordinate 16,594,506 of NC_066513.1, read as the reverse complement.
AACTGCCCTCTTTCGGATTCTATCCCTCTCTCTGTTTCTTTAGCTCCAGTTTCCTTTCCGGCCGCTCTATCTCAGCTGTGGTAGACGGTCACTGTTCTTCCCCTAAACCTATCAACAGTGGTGTTCCACAGGGCTCTGTCCTATCACCCACTCTCTTCAAATTATTCATCAATGATCTTCTTTCCATAAGACACTTTCCTATCCACTCATACGCTGATGACTCCACTCTGCATTATTCAACTTCTTTCAACAGAAGGCCCTCTCAACAGGAATTACAAGACTCCAGACTGGAGGCTGCAGAACGCTTAACCTCAGACCTTGCTATCATTTCCGATTGGAGTAAAAGGAACCTTGTGCCCTTCAATGCCTAAAAAAACAGTTTCTCCACCTATCAACTCGACACAATCTTCCAAACACCTATCCCCTATTCTTCGACAACACCCAGCTGTTACCTTCTTCAACACTAAATATCCTCGGTCTGCAACTCACGTGTGGGGGAGCTCCACTCACACAGCTCTTTTGGACATAGTGGAGTTTAAGGCTCTTCGTCTCATCAGATCTCCGCGTGGAGACATGATCGAGGTTTATAAATGGATGAAGGGCTTTAATAAGGGAGACATTCATAAGGTTTTGTTGGTAAGAGAACCGGGTAGGACACGAAGTAACGGGTTTAAACTGGATAAATTCAGATTCAACAGGGACATAGGCAAAAATTGGTTTACTAACAGGGTGGTGGATGAGTGGAATAGGCTTAGCAGTCATGTGGTGAGTGCCAATACAATTGTCACATTCAAAAATAGACTAGATAAATTCATGGACAGCGATATTAGGTGGGGTTAGATACACGGGAGCTTAGGGTCAAAGGAGCTGCCTCGTACAGGCCTACCGGCCTCTTGCAGACTCCTGCGTTCTTATGTTCTTATGTTCTTATGTTCTTCTGCCACTTAAATTCCGTCGCCATGTTGCTTATCTTTCTATCTTCTGTCGATATTTTCATGCTGACTGCTCTTCTGAACTTGCTAACTGCATGCCTTCCCCCTTCCGCGACCACGCTGCACACGACTTTACTCATGCTCATCCCTGTACTGTCCAAACCCATTATGAAAGAGTTAACCAGCATCTCCATTCTTTCATCCCCTTCACTGGTAAACTCTGGAACAGTCTTCCTTCGTCTGTATTTCCTCCTGTCTGTGACTTGACCTCTTTCAAGAAGAGTGTGTCAGGACACCTCTCCACCCGAAATTGACCTCTTTTGGTTGCTCTTTTTTTTTGTGGGAGCGGCGAGTAGCGGGCTTTTTTGTACTTTTTTGTTGCCCTTGAGTCGCATCCTTTGATGTAAAAAAATTATAATAACAATAATAATAAAAGAAATAATAAACATACAAAACAAATAAAAGAAATTGCGAACAGTATCGTACGTGTATATGTAAAAATAAATAAAAATAACCGCGCCAAGCGGCGCTAGATGGATTTGATGGATTCAAATCCAGTAACGGATCCTGCCCACCCCTACTGTACTGTACTTCCAACGCCCCAGCCATGCAGCCAGTCAGTTGTCGCCTCGTGGCCGTCGTGGGCACTCGGCAGCCTGGGCAGGTCACTGAGGTCAATACACTTCATCAATAGGCATATATATATATATATATATATATATATATATATATATATATATATATATATATATATATATATATATATATATATATATATATATATATATATATATAATGTGGTATGGTCTTTTTATGTTTTTTTTCTTTTTTTTTTTTCTTTTTTTACGTCGCGGTCTCTTGCGCCGGTAGGCTCCTTCCCGGTGGGGCCTGATGGTCGGCCCAAGGCAAGGCAAGATATGGCGCCCATCTTGTATATCAGCCCCCCCCCATTCACCTGGAGCTGGATCCGCCACTGTTCCGGCCCGTCGCGCGAACATTTTGAAATGTTCAAAAAGTTCGCAGAAAGTCTGCGATATTGGCCAAATCGCACGATTATTCGCACGGTTAAGCGAGAGACCATCGCAGTATGCGCTCGCATACCCTCGTCAAACGCAAGGAGTCGCGGTGTATGCGCGCGTATATGCGAGCGACTTTGTACATCGTGCGTATGGCAGCAACGCTGCTTCGGAAAGCGAGATGGCAGCGAGCGAGCGGGAGGGTATGAAAAACCGTTGGCGAGCGACCCAACAGTCAGTATGCTCGCACTCGCACTGTCTCTGCCACACGCCGCTACCCTGCCCGCCTGCTGCTACCCGCTGCCTGCCTGCCTTCCTGCCTGCCCTTTACCCGCCATTGCACCATGCCGAAGGACACCAACAAGGCGGCGAAGAGGTCAAGGCACACCCCTCCGCCCAAAGCCACAAAGCCCCCAGCCCCTCAGCCCCCAGCCCCTCAGCCCCCAGACACTCAGCCCCCAGACACTCAGCCCCAAGACACTCAGCCCCAAGACACTCACGGCCGTAGTATTAATCTCCCCCATTCCCATTCCCATCCCATCCCTTTTCCTTAGCTGTGACCCGCAGTTATAAGCGTCCCTGGGGGGTTGGGGTTGATTAACACTACCTGGAGAGAGAGCGGATGGGGTCGAAAAAGTGTTGACTCCGCGGGGTGCGAGGCAGGACATCTTTAGGTTCCCCTTCGTAAATTTCATGAATGAATAGTGTTCTATTTGTTATTATAGAAGAAAATATAATGAAAAGTATCAGAATATTTCTATGACTGATATTGTATCGCAAACTTTGCTGAAGTTAATATATTTCTTTTAGTTTGTAAAGACTCTTGTGTTTCCATTTTTTTTTTTTTTTACAACAAAGGAGGCAGCTCAAGGGCACACAAAAAAAGAAAACAATAATAAAAAAAAGCCCGCTACTCGCTGCTCCTAAAAAAGAAACAAAAGAGGTGGCCGAAAGCAAGATCAATTACGGGAGGAGAGGTGTCCTGAAACCCTCCTCTTGAAAGAGTTCAAGTCGTAGGCAGGAGGAAATACAGATGAAGGAAGATTGTTCCAGAGTTTACCAGCGTGAGGGATGAAAGAGTGAAGATGCTGGTTAACTCTTGCATAAGGGGTTTGGACAGTATAGGGATGAGCATGAGTAGAAAATCGAGTGCAGCGGGGCCGCGGGAGGAGGGGAGGCATGCAGTTAGCAAGTTCAGAAGAGCAGTCAGCGTGGAAATATCGATAGAAGATAGAAAGAGAGGCAACATTGCGGCGGAATTTAAGAGGTAGAAGACTATCAGTATGAGGAGGAGAGCTGATGAGACGAAGAGCCTTAGCCTCCACTCTGTCCAGAAGAGCTGTATGAGTGGAGCCCCCCCACACATGAGATGCATACTCCATACGAGGGCGGACAAGGCCCCTGTATATGGACAGCAACTGTGCAGGGGAGAAGAACTGGCGGAGACGGTACAGAACGCCCAGCCTCGAGGAAGCTGATTTAGTAAGAGATGAGATATGAAGTTTCCAGTTGAGATTTTGAGTTAAGGATAGACCGAGGATGTTTAGTGTTGAGGAAGGTGATAGCTGGGTGTTGTCAAAGAATAGGGGATAGTTGTTTGGAAGATTGTGTCGAG
>NC_066513.1:16558443-16585943 GCF_024679095.1 Eriocheir sinensis | reverse complement strand
GTTTACAGCTAAAAAAAAAAAAAATAATAATAATGGAGTTATGTGTTTAGAGCTAAGAGAGTCCCGGTTTTTAGAATCAACTGATCATAACACTGGTCAACAACCTAAATGGTTCTCATATATGAATATTTACCCCTAGCTTGTTACATAGCTCTGATTTCACTTCTAATATTAATTTTCTGTTGTCGGACCAGGTTTCTTGAATATCATACTGAAAACATATCCAATGTGCCATAACGCGTTTCAACTTTGTTTCTTATATTGAGGTAGACACCGATAACCTTGTGATGATTTATGACACAAAAATATGGAAATTAAGTGCAAATTTTATTAGCAATCAGCAAAGTTATAAAAATGCTTCTGAAATTTGCTTTTCCGCTTGTTCAGTTTATTCTCTTGACATTGCAGCATCCAGCATTTGGTTTTAACCCCCTCCCCCTATATAAAAAGAAGAACTACCTATCCAAAAACAAAATAAGAAGAGGTCGAGGTCGGGCGGGAGCCTCGACCCCGATCCGGTCCTGCTGTGAGGCCCGACCGGGGAGCCTGTGTCAGTGACGGGTGCAGGGCAAAGCCTACGGGACCCCTGCACCTAGAAGGAGGAAGGGCCCCTTAGCCGCTCTCTTTGTTTTGGGGGTGGCTGGGGATGTGCGGAGGCTGCGCCCGCCCGCAGCATCAGGCATGGGGTTGATCTTCGGAGGTCTCTGCATGTCTCGGACGATGACTGCCCTTCTTATCAAATGAGCTCAGAAGGATAAGGGTGGACATAGTGGCAGCCTCTGAATAATAGAGTAGTAGAGATCAGTAATGGGGGGGTACGGCTTCTACTGGTCTGGCATGAGCAATGATTTCCACCTCAAGAGGGTAGCTATGACCAGCTCCAGACAACTGCTGCCGTTTATGATTGAGGTTACTTCGGTTGAGGAGCGAATAATGAAAGTGAGGCTGAAGTACAAATTGGGCTTCATGTCTCCTTTTGTAGTGTACGCTCCTACCGAGACAAGAAAAGAGAAGGTGATTTTCTATGCCAAACTCGACTCCATATTAGACCAGTGCCCTCCCCGGGACACACTCATTGTCTTGTGTGACTTTAATGGTGCTAATGGCACTGACAGGGTTGGCTACGAGCTATGTGTTCGTTCTCATTGTTCTGGTGACAAGAACGTCAACAACTCTCTCCTGAATTTTGCAAGATCCAGGAGGTTGAAAACTGCAGGTTCTTGATACCAGAGACCGGAGCTACACCTCTGGACTCGGTATAGCGATGCCAAATCCTGGTAAGTACTCGTTGGAAGATCCTTCAGGGTTTACCGGAGTACTGAGTTCCTTGCAACTGACCATAGGCTTTTTGTTGCGACGCTCAAGCTTCATGTCAGGTCAATAAGACTTTCGAGACGCAACAGTACTGTGTTCCATCTCGAGTGGCTGAAAGACCTGTTGTGTGCTCATGAGTATGCAGTGACGGTCTCAAATCGGTTCGATGTGTTCAGCACCCTTGAGGACCTTGTAGAACTGTGGGACACCTTCAAACGTGAGACTCTGTTAGCTGCCAAGGAGTGCATTGGAGAGCGCCCGAGATCTAGGAGTGGCTTTGCCTAAGCGGAGACGCTGGAGAATATCGAGGAGAGTCGCACTGCCAGACTTGCTGGAAACCGGGACCAATATAGGGCTCTGACTCGTAGGAATAAAGCTCTCCTTAGGAGAGACAAGAAGAGACATATCAGGGGTCTCGCTGAGAAGGATAAGGGCCATTTAAATGCGAATGACCTCCGACCTGCCTACCGAGCCCTGCAGAAGATCCGCTCCAAGTCTCCCTCTCAGGTGAACGCTATCCCAACAGCTGATGGCTGTCTCGTGTCGGACATGGGTGGACAGAGGGCTTGTTGTGCTGAGTACTTTGAGTAGTTGTACACGGCGGACCCTCCAAGTGGGCAGCTTCTAGTAGCTGGATTGCAAGTGGCGGATGCTGATCCACCTATCGACGAAAGCCCACCCTCTCTTGCCGAGGGCAGAGAAGCTGTGGCAAAGTTGACGGGTGGAAATGCACCTGGTACCTGTAACATCAGTGCGAAGCTGCTCAAAGCTGGAGGTGATGCCATGATCCGCTGGCTGCATGCGGTCTTTACTGCCGTATGGCAATCTGGTATCATTCCTCTTGACTGGAAGAGGGGGTTGGTCGTCCCTATCTGGAAAGGAAAAGGGAACCGACAGGACTGCAACAACTACCGTTGTATTACACTGCTCAGTGTGCCAGGCAAGGTGCTTGCCCACCTATTGCTGATGCTAATTCGCAGCCAGCTACTGAAGCTGCAGAGACCTGAACAGTCTGGTTTCATGCCTAGTAAATCAACAATTGACCGTATTCTAGCGCTTCGCGTACTAATGGAGCGCTGATATGAGTTTCGACAGGGGATGCTTGCAGCCTACGTCGATATCAAGAAGGCGTTTGACTCAGTGCATCGCGAGGCACTGTGGGATCTTCTGCGACTCCGTGGAATCCCTGCAGGGACTGTTAGTTTGTTGACTGGCTTGTATTGCTTGTCCAGCCTTTTTCCCGTGAATGCGGGAGTGAGCCAGGCTGTGTCCTTGCTCCATCGCTTTTCAACACTTATATGGACTGGGTACTAGGCAGAGTTGTGGACCAGCCATTGTGAAGCATCCATTGGCATTGCCAGGGTCACTGACCTTGCTTTTGCCGATGATGCAGTAATCCTGGCGGAGTCGATAGAGGTTTTGGTGATGGCTCTCGAGGCACTGCAAGAGGAGGCGAAGCCCTTGGGACTTCAGGTCTGCTCGGCCAAGACTAAGGAACAGGTATTTGGAGGCTTGCTAGATGAAACAGTACAGTCTGCTCATGCGTGTGGCGAGGATGTTACAGTTGTTTGGAGGCTTGCTATACGAAACAGTACAGTCTGTTCATGCTCGTGGCGAGGATGTTAAGATCTCGGAAAATTATACATACATTGGGAGCGTAATTCATAACAACGATGAGTCTCGCCAGGAAGTCCTATGGCGGAATGGCTTGGCCCACGGTGCTATGGACTCGCTCAGCACGAGTATGTGGCATTCTCGATATCTGTGCAGAAGGACAAAGATCCGAATCTTCAAGTCCCTTGTGCTCCCTGTCTCACTCTATGGCTGTAAGACACGGACGCTAATTAGGGACTTGGAGAGGCGGATAGATGCTTTTGGTCATAAATGTCTACGCATAATCATGGGAGAGACAGCCCTGAATGGAGGAGGCCAAGGGGACACCCACGGAGTTCGTGCATTGAGCAAGTCGATAGATCCTGCCAGGAGGTACTCAGGATGGGAAGGGGCCTTCATGGAGACTCGCCCTGCGGGACCCGCGTAATTTGCGTCGTAGGGTGAGCGAGGCGACACGCCGCTCGGCGTATGCCCCTTTAATTGATTGAGTGATTGACTGTCTGCACGATGGTTTTCAAGATGGTTCTGTGAGACATTCACGAATGATTCCCATACCTCCTTCTCCAGCTGTGAAATCACCATCATTAACCAGCACCTCACCGAAACGCGGGGTTCTGAGGCTACTGACAGCAATTTCTAATCTGTTCCCTCCTACTATCTCACTCCTAAATTTCAATCCAAAGCTGGATGTTGCGTGAATGTACGCAACGACATCACTTGCTCTCGTGCCCACGACCTTGAGTCTTCTGAATTTTCCACTATCTGGCTAAGACTTCATTGTCATTCTATTACTAAATACATCTGTGCTGCTTATCTCCCACCTAACTCTACTAACTATATAAAATTATTTGACAACTTGAACTCTAAAATGGAGCACATCTTGACCCACTCTCCCTTCTCAGAAATCTCCATCTTAGGAGATTTCAATGTTCACCACCAGCTTTGGCATTCATCCTCTTTCACTGACCAGCCTGGTGAACAAGCCTACAACTTTGCTTTCCTCAACGATTTAGAGCAGTTGGTTCAGCACCCTTCACGTATTCCAGACCGTCTTGGAGACAGACCCAACATACTAGACCTCTTCCTTACCTCTAACCCTTCTACTTACTCTGTCAAACTGTTCTCTCCGTTGGGCTCCTCCGATCACAACCTTATTTCTGTATCCTGTCCTATCGATCCTGTACACCCTCTGGACCCACCGCAGAGGCGATGCTTCTGGCATTTTGCTTCAACTCGGTGGGAGGACCTGAGGATATACTTTTCTGATTTCCCGTGGAATGACTATTGCTTCCTGGAGAGAGATCCCCCTGTGTGTGCCCAGCGCGTCACAGAGGTGATTGTCTCTGGAATGGAGACATACATTCCACATACTTTCTCTACTCCTCATGCTAAAAAGCCTTGGTTTAATCACGCTTGTTCTCGTGCTGTCAAAGGTAGAGAGGCAGCTCACAAAAGGTACCAGAGCCTTCGAACTTCCGCTAACCATGATCTTTACATTTCCGCCCGGAATCGTGCCAAATCTATTCTTCGACTTACCAAACCTCTTTCATGTATAACAAATGTCAAAACCGTGCTTTTTCTAATTCTTCCCGTGACTTCTGGCACCTAGCCAAAAATATCTCCTCCGATTTCACTTCTTCATCTTTCCCTCCTCTTCTTAACCCTGACGGCAGCACCGCCGTATCATCTATCTCTAAGGTTGAACTCTTCGCTCAAACTTTCTGTAACAACTCCACTCTGGACGATTCTGGGTGTAACGGGCTTGTCGGGGGGCGTTTAAAGGGTGTTGATTAAGACTTCAGCTTCCTTAAGGCGAATTATATTCGTAGCCTTTATGTACAAGAAGCGACGGAGCGAGAGCGACTGTCGTTGTGTGTCAGTCGGACTCTCGTGAAGGAGTCGAGTTACAGGTTGGAAAATAATTGTTACAATTGGTCACGTATGTCAAGGTGACCTCCACGCACCATCGGAGTGCGAAGTATACAAAACTGAGACGGTAAACACTGACGGACGACATTCCTATAAGGTGGCGTGATCTATCTGTCGTGGGTTTTTCCATTGACAATTGTATGCCTAATTCGTGGTGATATTAAATAATAATAATACATTGATATCCTACTATAACACTGCTCGGTCACCTACCAGTGATCGCGACCTCGCGATATATAAAAATCGAAATAGCAGTCGAGTTACCATGAACATACATAGTGGGAGTTTGTCAAGCAGACTGCCTATGACACAATTACATTAAAACACTGGCTATGTAAGAACAGATGTGGAGTTATAATATAAATAGGGAGAGGGAAACCACAACGTGTGTGACATGAAACATAAGAAACCTCTCAAAAGATAAATATAAGGACACATGTATAAGAAACTATCAACTGGCATAGTTACAGACAATGAAACGTTCATCTAGCTCCTAAAAAAAAAATACAGTAGTGAAACACAGTACAATGTTAAGTATAGGAGCAGCCAGGTTTCTGTCCCCTGACTTGTCTGAGAAAAGGAAAAACTACCTTGCCAGTGGCCTCCCTGCATCCAGTCGCCGTGTCTGCACAACCAAATAATCGTGCAGGACAGAGTTTCTCCTAATAAGGTAGCACATGACGACGAGACTGACGAACATCAGAAACATTGGTACAAAAAACCCAGGGTACAGGTAGGGGAGATGCAAATAATCAGGCAGCGTTTCCTCCAAGGTTTCCGCAAACTCTGTCTTGTTCGCGAAAGACAATGAATTAAGGGAATTAGTCACATACGAGATGCTGGAGAAATGAATGTCATCGAGAGACCGTAGAGGAAACACTCGATGGGAAATATTGGCCGTGAAAACCAGACGAATCCGGGACGGGTACGTTGTTATGTTAGTGGAGCGGATATAGCATGCTTCCGCTATGGCATAGTGACCAGTAACCCGTTGATAAGTGGTACCCTCCGGGCAGATGACCGATACATAGAATGACTGAGGGAAATAAAAATAATGCAGACCCTGAAAGTTCTTATGGAAAACAGGCGTTGGTGTTAGCTGCTTGTAAGGGCACAGGGAAAGAGCGTCAGACGCGTTCACGCGGGTGAGGGCGATCTCGCAAACCCCTCCCCGAACTGGTAGGAAGGCAAAGAGAGACGCAGAGCAATAGAATCGCCCGAAGACCGTCTCCTTGCAATACTGCAAGAGTGAGTAGCTACCCGTTGAATACAGAGCGAAATCCTTCGCGATTAGAACAAGAGACGGGGACGTGTCCAGGGCTAACACACTGTCCCTTGCTGAAAAAGGGAACGGGACAATTTCGTGTGCCTCAAACACGTCCGCCGTCTGAAATGGAACATGAATGATTATGGCATCAGGGGTGAGGCTGGACTCAATCAAGGGGTAAAAATATTGACTCATGTCCGGGGTGAATAAGGGTGTTAGGCTATAATTTTGATACCCGATCTGGACAGTCGTTCTCAAATCGTGTAGAGGGAACAAGGCAGGTGTGACTCTACCGTGCGCTGCGTCAACCACGTTGCTAATAACCTGCTGATTTGCCGTTGCGACGGAGTTAATGACGTTTTCCAATACATGCAAGGCCTGATCTAGGAGGAGAAACTGATTCACCTGGTCGATCTGTTTGACAACTATGTTGATAACCTCTACCATCTTATTTGTCTGCTCTAGCAGTTCCTCAATGTTAGTATGCAATTGCGCAAGTTTTCTACAATTGGCGTTGATCACCCTGCGATTTCTAGCAGCAAAGGAAAGTACATGAGCGTAGTGGTCCCGCAAATCGCGAACGTCCTCGTCGGTAGCCGTACCGAAAAGGAACTTTGAGGCGGACCCCACGATGTTGAGCAACCCCCTCTTTACCCGAGAGTGAACTGAGTGAAAACTATAATCCATGTTTACCTCATCAACTTTTCCCCGTAAGAACAGAATCCTATCCTCCAGTAGTTGAAAAAGAGTCAGAGAGTTGGTACTAGAAGGTGCCTTTGATTCCCTAGTCTTGGTAGCCCGGATGGCGTCTGCCATGCCGAGTAGTTTTTCTGAGACTATCCTGATTGTGTCCGTGGTGTTGGTCAAGGAAGTATATGGATATTTTACGAGGAGCACATCTTCTATGAGGAAGACCTCTCCTATGTGTGCCGTGAGGGCACCAGGCTTCAGGTGGATGGGCGTTGTTGCAAACAGGGAGCCGAGGGACAACAAGATGGTCAGAAAACGCAACATCATGATCTGAAAGTGGTGGGAATGAAGTATTTAAACCCGTGGTCTCAAGTTATAGCTATGGGTGTTGGGATTATTCAGACGATTCTGAAGGTGAAGGGGCGCTATCCCTTGGGAGGGAAGAGTACGTAGCCCCCGATCGCAAATTCACCACATTTAAATCACCGGTGTCTGCACCTTGCTCCAATTCCTCCTCACTTGAAGGACGAGCCAACTGTTTAAAGGTGTCGCCGAGTTTAGCGAGAGTGTCTTTGTCCATACTATGGTGTAAACCATTCACAAAATAGGAGCATATGTTGATAGCTGTAAATATGAACCAATAAACGGAACGCGTATGAATGAATAGTTTGCGTTGAAACCCTAAAAAGGCAAGAAAGAATGGCTAGCAAGGTTCCTGTTGAGACGTAATAGAAGTTAAGGTTATAATGGAATGCCCTAATGATATGGGTATATTGAAAGAATAACTATATAAACAAAGTGGTATGTTAAGTGAGTATACCATTGAAGCTCACGTTTTCTCTCGAGCGGTGAAAAGAAAACGGAGGCAGGGCACACTGATGAAGATTAACTTTGATAAGGGAACCCACACTACACTCAATAGACTCGCTAGCAAACAATAAGAAAGAATCAATATCGTATGGGAATGAACGTTACTCTCACAATTATGACTGAATAACAGTGTTAGGAACACAGAAATAAAAAAAAATCGTGCCTCTGCACGGATAATAATGAAAATGAGCCGAGTCGGCAAATTTGGACAAGAAGGGAATATCCACAAATACCAAGATTAATCAGCTGATGTAGTGGAGAGGGCGACGGCTTGTGATGCCCTGGGTGACGTGCAGTCGTTGTAGGCGCGTCAGGAAACCTCGGCCGCGGCCACAGCGGCGGTGAGAGGTGAGGGATGGGCTGACATCGGAGGACTCGCAATGGAGGTAGAAAAACTGCTGACCCAGCAATTGGAGCGGCCGCGGGTGCGGCGGCTGGGAGCCGGTACACTGCCGCCAGACGTATGATGGCCGCGTCGTCCTAGTTATAGTAAGAGATGGGCGACTTGGGTGTGTAACCTATTGAGAAGACGCCTTGCAAGAAACGGTAGTGGGAACAGCTTGCAGTCACCGGGAGATGGCCGCGGGTACCCTTGCTGACTGTTTGCCGGAAGAGGTTTGGGGCGAATCTCCCGGCAGCGGCGGTGATGCCGCCAGCTGTGGAGCGAGGGGCATGCGGGGTGTCCCAAGGTCAGCGAGGCGTGCCTCCTCGTTGCCGGTGTGAATACTTCTGCCGTATCGTGGAGTGGCTTGCAGGGCTCGTAGCAGTGCTGGCTTGAAGCAGGGGAGCGGCTTGTAGATTATGGCCCTCGCTATCGGCTGCGTAGGCCTGTGGGTGTGCTCGGGGCTTGTAGGCTTGACGCCTGTAGAGTTGCTTGAAGCTGGTGTGCTCGAGGCTTGTAGGCTGGACGCCTGTAGAGTTGCTTGTAGCTGGTATGCTCGAGGCTTGTAGGCTGGACGCCTGTAGAGTTGCTTATAGCTGATGTGCTCGAGGCTTGTAGGCTGGACGCCTGTAGAGTTGCTTGTAGCCGGTGTGTTCGAGGCTTGTAGGCTGGACGCCTGTAGAGTTGCTTATAGCTGATGTGCTCGAGGCTTGTAGATGGCGCCTTGTGAGTTGCACGTAGGTGGCGACTTGTGAGATGCTTGTAGCTGGCGCCTTGTGAGTTGCACGTAGGTGGCGACTTGTGAGATGCTTGTAGCTGGCGCCTTGTGAGTTGCACGTAGGTGGCGACTTGTGAGATGCTTGTAGCTGGCGCCTTGTGAGTTGCACGTAGGTGGCGACTTGTGAGATGCTGTTAGCTGGCGCCTTGTGAGTTGAACGTAGGTGGCGACTTGTGATATGCTTGTAGCTGGCGCCTTGTGAGTTGCACGTAGGTGGTGACTTGTGAGATGCTTGTAGCTGGCGCCTTGTGAGTTGCACGTAGGTGGCGACTTGTGAGATGCTTGTAGCTGGCGCCTGGTGCGTTGCCGCGGACGGCAGGTGCGGTGCCGCGGACGGCAGGTTGCATTGACTCCTTCTTCCCTTGTACGCCTGTCCCCGGAGTTTGTTGGTGAGTTATCGTGGCTTGGAGGAGAACGAGGTAGCGAAGGCACAGGCGCGGGGTGACCGCTGCCAACCAAATGTAACGGGCTTGTCGGGGGGCGTTTAAAGGGTGTTGATTAAGACTTCAGCTTCCTTAAGGCGAATTATATTCGTAGCCTTTATGTACAAGAAGCGACGGAGCGAGAGCGACTGTCGTTGTGTGTCAGTCGGACTCTCGTGAAGGAGTCGAGTTACAGGTTGGAAAATAATTGTTACAATTGGTCACGTATGTCAAGGTGACCTCCACGCACCATCGGAGTGCGAAGTATACAAAACTGAGACGGTAAACACTGACGGACGACATTCCTATAAGGTGGCGTGATCTATCTGTCGTGGGTTTTTCCATTGACAATTGTATGCCTAATTCGTGGTGATATTAAATAATAATAATACATTGATATCCTACTATAACATGGGTATATTCCTCCTACTCACCCCACCCTCTGATTCCTTTATGCCTGTTCTTAAGATTCTTAAGAATGATGTTTTCTATGCCCTCTCTGGCCTCAACTCTCAGAAGGCTTATGGACATGATGTTGTGCCTCCTATTATTCTTAAAAACTGTGCCTCCGTGCTGACACCATGCCTGGTCAAACTCTTTCGTCTCTGCTTATCAACATCTACCTTTCCTTCCTGCTGGAAGTACGCCGTCATACAGCCTGTGCCTAAGAAGGGTGACCGTTCCAATTCCTCAAACTACCGCCCAATAGCTTTACTTTCCTGTCTATCTAAAGCTTTTGAATCAATCTTTAACCGGAAGATTCAAAAGCATCTTTCCACTTCTGACCTCCTATCTGATCGCCAGTATGGGTTCCGTAAGGGGCGTTCTACTGGCGATCTTCTTGCTCTCTTAACTCATTCTTGGTCATCCTCTTTTGGCCGTTTCGGTGATACTTTCTCAGTTGCGTTAGATATATCAAAAGCTGTCGATAGAGTCTGGCACAAGTCTTTGCTTTCTAAACTGCCCTCTTACGGTTTCCATCCTTCTCTCTGTTCCTTTATCTCCAGTTTCCCTTCCGGCCGTTCTATTTTCGCTGTGGTAGACGGTCACTGTTCTTCTCCAAAACCTATCAACAGTGGTGTTCCACAGGGCTCTGTCCTATCACCCACTCTCTTCCTGTTATTCATCAATGATCTTCTTTCCATAACAAACTGTGCTATCCACTCATACGCTGACGACTCCACTCCGCAATATTCAACTTCTTTCAACAGAAGACCCTCTCAACAGGAATTACAAGACTCCAGACTGGAGGCTGCATAGCGTTTAACCTTTGCTTTCATTTCCGATTAGGGTAAGTGGAACCTTGTGTCCTTCAACCTCAAAAATCCAATTTCTCCACCTATCAACTCGACACTATCTTCCAAACACCTTTCCCCTATTCTTCAACAACATTCAACTGTCACCTTCTTCAACACTAGACATCCTCGGTCTATCCTTAACTCATAATCTTAACTGGAAACTTCACACCTCCTCTCTCACTAAATCAGCTTCCTCAAGGTTGAGCGTTCTGTATCGTCTCCGTCAGTTCTTCTCCCCCGCACAGTTGCTATCCATATACAAGGGCCTTGTCCGCCCTCGTATGGAGTATGCATCTCACGTGTGGGGGGGCTCCACTCACACATCTCTTCTGGACAGAGTGGAGTCTAAGGCCCTTCGTCTCATCAGCTTTCTTCCTCTTACTGATAGTCTTCTACCTCTTAAATTCCGCCGCCATGTTGCCTCTCTTTTTATCTTCTATCGATATTTCCACGCTGACTGCTCTTCTGAACTTGCTAACTGCATGCCTCCCCCCCCTCCCGCGTCCTCGCCACACACGACTTTCTACTCAAGTTCATCCCTATACTGTCCAAATCCCGTATGCACGAGTTAACCAGCATTTTCACTCTTTCATCCCTCACGCTGGTAAACTCTGGAACAATCTTTCTTCATCTGTATTTCCTCCTGCCTACGACTTGAACTCTTTCAAGGGGACGATATCAGGACATCTCTCCTCCCGAAATTGACCTATCTTTCGGCCACTCCACTTGACTCTTTGTAGGAGCAGTGAGTAGCGGGCTTTTTTTTTCATTATTGTTTCTTTTTTTTTCCTTGAACTGCTTCCTATACTGCAAGAAAAAAAAATGAGGTCCCTGCTGTTTACTTTGCTTGAAATACCACGCCACCGAGCTTCATAGACAGGTACTGAAACCCTGAAGCCGTTTGATCCATTGTTTTAATGAAAATTTTCGCCGTATTGCTTGAGATGCAGTGGGGTCAAGAATATCGTTTCTGTACCCACAAGTTTTTTTTTTGTCTTGCCGGCCATTCTTTTCTTACGCAGTGCTCAGCATCATCTCTACTGTTCCACAATCACAGAAAGCACATGTGCTTTGTATAACCGCATATTATCCAATGGTGTTTCAAATACTCGATAACAGACAGCACAATCTTCATAGTTTCATAGCTCTCAGTCATCTTCGCGGCATGTGCTATTGACATAGATGGAAGAGCAGAAGTAGGCAGATATAATTGATCAGTCTGCAACACAAATTCAATGTATATTCAATCAATATATGACTTTAACCAATGAAACTAAACAAATAATGTAAGTCACATCATCGAGTAGATACACCGATATACTGGTTCTCAAAAAACAGACTCGAGACGTCTTTACTGATGCCATATTCAAATTCAGCACCTTCGATTACCCTAGAATCACTCCATTTCATTTCAGAACCATGCAATATTTTGTTGTTGTTGTTGTTGAACAGTGAAATATTAAAGGGATTAAATCATATATATGAAAAGTGCAACACTTAAGAATGTCAATTATTTGACAGAAAACGACGACAAAGATGTATATTTAATTAACTAAGCATGTCGAGAATTTACAAATGACATGAAGAAAATCAGGAAAGTATGGGATGGGCGCTGCTCATATATTTTATGGAATTTCGGTCTTTGCATAAAGCATCTCTTTTACTCTCTCCTATGTAATGACTATGTAATATCTATAATACTCTCTTCAGTCTAGGCCAGGATAAATAAACGGATGTCCTCCTGGTCTCTCACTAGCGTTTTTTACGTATATCGCAGTACAGGGATGAGATGCTGTGTGCGGCGGTCGCACCGAATCCTTTCCGTACTTTTATTGCCTCCATTTTACACGGTGAGCTTTTTCAAACGAAAGCAGCATAAGGCTACTACAATCTTTCCCATCTTCTGCATCACCACCACCACCAGTAACTAACATCCCCTTGCCCAGCCCAGTCACGATTGGTACACTCAAAGGTGCAAGATCACACGATTTCTTTCCAGTCAGGGTCATTCTTGTGTCGGTAACACGTCATGGAAAATTAATATATGTTTTTTCCTACAAATGTGAATCCCCAGATCTTGTCACATAGGCCAATCTTTCAAAATGAAATGGCAGAAATCTTAAAAGCGTAGATTAAGCAATGTTAGCATATTCCTTGAATAAAGAAAAAAAAAGTCTCGTAAAAAAACATGAACTGGAAATTCCAAGAAAAGTGATGGACGGGGTTGAGCAACAGGAGATTAAAGGATCTGGCCAGGTATATAAACGACTCCTTACCAAGGGTTCGTCAGATTCACTTCCAATCGACTCTGGAACTAACAGTAAGTCAATTTCCTTACATGGAGTGTTTTTAAGTACCCACAGCTTTCCAGAATTTGACAGGAATGGTTAGAGGTATCCCAGTGTAACACATAACTGAACATGATAACGTTGAATACGTTACTACTATGATCCCTAAAACTTGAAGCTAAAGGGGAAAAATACAAGCTTCATGAAGCTTGAGACGAAGAAAACATGTAAGTAAATCATATTGTTTGGCATGTGGAAGACACACTTGGAAAATATTAAATCAAATTAATATTTTTTAAATTACTCAAGTAAGCTTTATAAAAATGTATGAAGCAAGATAAATTTCATTTCAACACGATAATGTGGATTTGGTGTAGGCAAAGACGACCACGAATTCTCGCTGACAATGTTAAGAAAAACAACATTGCAAATGAAAATCCAAAATCAATCATATTCTAATATTGTATTCAGTTGTTGTTGTTTTTCTGATTATCGAGATTCCTTCATGTATAGATTACACAGGTCTTCTGACGCGCAGGTTTAGATAATGGGATCAAGGTAAGGAAATATGAAGCTTGAGGTTCAGGACAGCCAACAAGTGGCCTACATGATCAGAACTGTCACAATGGCCATATTTTAATCAGACTCGTAAATCTTTTTTTTTTTTTTTTGTGTGTGTGTGTGTGTGTGTGTGTGTGTGTGTGTGTGCTTTCCTCATCACATCTGATAATGAAGACGTTGAGGATTGTTTCGACACAGCCACTCAGCACGGCCGGTCGGCTTAGAGAGAAAGGCGGCGACTCTCTCCTCACTCTTCATAAATAAAAGCGGATCAGCAAAGTAGCTTCTCCCGCGACGCCACCGATGAACAACTCTGTGGGGGCCCTACCTGCCCGCCGCGCCATGCTCCCACTTCGCCCGCCCGCCCCGCCCCCCACCCCGCTCCATCCGTCCCATCGCGGTGGTCAGAAGGGCAAAGGGACTGAAAGGAGTGTTATGTAAACCTTTCCCATTTTTTCATAAAAACAGTGTGCTAGGATAATGTGTGCTGGAAAAAGGTCTGTCAAAAGATAAATCCGTAGAACTCATTATTCAAGTATTATTCATTGGTGAAAGCTGTTAGTGACAGACTGGTAGGCATCTGGGCATACAGACAGACGAACAACGGACAGATACACACAACTAGAGACAAAGACATGAAAGAACACACACACACACATTTATCGGTCACACACACACACACACACACACAAACACACACACACACACACACACACACACACACACACACGCAGCCACATCTATGTGGTGGAGACTAGTAGTGATGAGGATAGTAGGTGTTTGGTGGTGGTGGTGGTGGTGGGTATTTGTCAGTTTGTTATCTTTTTTACAGCAGAGGATGCTCGTGTTCCCTACTATATTGAAAAGAAAATACAATAGATAATGATGCTAGAAAAACAAGATGCTAGGACTGGTGTTGACTGGTGAAGTGCGTCGAAGCGTAGTAATTTGGGCTACATGGAGGCAATTGAGTACCTGTTTTGTTCCTGTAACACTGTCGCCTGGTGTCCTGGTGATTTAACATTGCCGTGCTGAAATTGAGGAGTCTTACCTAATTAAGCATGAAATCGCTATAAATCTCCCGGTGAAGTAGCAACCGTCGTCAGCGTGAGGATCATATTACGTTAGTACGGTGTTCCCGACGAAATCAAGCAAACAGGTAAAGTAGCAGGCATAAATCTATTAAGAACGTCATATATAAATGTTTGGGGAAGCGGCAACAAAACTAGCCTGAAGGGTGCTCAAAGAGGAGGGCAGGGAGGAGTGGTATGGGTGGTAGAGAGAGTAGAGTGAGCTCCGGGGCCATAAGAACCCCAGCTGAAAATGTATCCGTTTACTGATGCTCCCCACAAGGCCAGCTGCTGCACACGGGATTGTGGAACAATAATATCTGCGTCCACTCAATCACATCACACCTGGACTCGACAAAAGCTCCAGTTTTCTGATACGACGCTATAATGACCAGATTTCTCTTTCTGAACCTGTAGACCCTCAGCAAACCTCACTGGAATGGTAAAATATGTCCCCCCTGCTGCGATTCATTGCGGGAGGATGCCGACGAAAGATATGTATCCGGGTCAGATTTAACCTCACTGCATTAGCTAAATACTCATCATGTGCAAATATTGCTTTCCAGTTACCTTGTTTCATCAGTAAAATAAATTAAGCATGGCAAGCTGAGCAGGACCCGCGAAATAACGGATCCGCGTTGGTGAACGAGCGTAGACGCGTCAGAGCAACAACGGCAGCTGCTGCTGTGTCACTTTCATCTATAAACGAGGTTCATGACTCATGGTTGTGGCAGCACTGAAGGCAGGTGTTGCGGAATGGAAACTGGGTCATTGGACTCTGCACGATTGATTTTGCCGCTCTGCCGATGCAGCTTCGGACGCCTTCCACGTTTCATTTATTAGTAACCTACAGTGAAAATAGCCACTTCACCGTTTGGCCAGAGTGGTTACTTCTGTAACTACTAATCCTCGATTATAGTTTTCGAATCCCGGCCCGGGCAATTGGGTGCTCAGTCCGCAGCTGTCATCCTCCACATTCTGACCGGTCGATAAATGGATATTCTTGGAACTCCTAAAGGGAAGAGTCTGTGATAACTTTGATGTCACTCTTGCCTTGTGTCCCAGGTTAATGAGTGAGAGATGGTTGTGTTTGTGGTAGGGTTGGTGTCAGGGGTGCTGGCTTCAGAGGTAACTTCGTGGTAAAGAGTTCCAGGCTGTAGTGGCATTGATGGTGTTGATGTTTTGTGGTCAGGGGTTGGTGATATTAGCAGTGATGAAGTGTGGAGGTGTTGTGGTAGGACAGGTGTGGCAGTGATGGTGGGTGGAGATGTTGTGGTAGGGACGGTGTAGCATTGATGGTGGTGGAGGGTGTTGTGGTAGGGATGGTGCTTAGCAGTGATGGTGGGTGGTGCAGAGTGTGAGTGGTAGGGACGGTTAACCAGTGATGGTGGTGTGGAAGGTGTTGTGGTAGGGACGGTGTAGCAGTGATGGTGGTGGAGGTGTTGTGGTAGGGACGGTGTGGGCAGTGATGGTGGTGGAGGTGTTGTTGTAGGGCCGGATGGGTAGCAGTGATGGTGGTAGGATGGTGTCGAAATAGGTGGTCTGTGCGGTAGAGGGTGATAGAACAATGGTGTTGGCGGAGGATGTTTGTGGTAGTGGTGGTGGTGGTGGTGGAGTTTGGGATGCAAGGAGTGCTGTCAGGGTGCTAACGTGCACTTATGTCTTATGGTGACTAACTATATTACAACCTGGACCACCGTGCTAGCCTGGTTAGGGCAAGCCTAGGAAGGGTTTTTTATAACCTTTAACAAATTATTTGCAATGCATCACAGTGGGAGTTACATTCCACCCTCTTGAAGCTGAGGCTCAGCGGCGTCCTCAGGGCTTCACTCCACCTTCAGTGTAGGTACTAGCAGTGGTGTATGGGGTCATAGGTTGGTATTATAAGACACTTTCTGGCTTCCTACATCAACTATTTTCCCTATAAGGTCAGAGAGGGAGGCAATCAGGGATTCTAATGAGTATTTCTTTTAGGTTCATGGTACAGAAGATAGGGTCAAACTACCATAAGGGTGAAAAACTGGAAATGGCCAAGAAGTCTCTAGGAAAGCCTTGTAACAAATAGGAAGAATCTTAAGCGCCAATTTTTTATTTTATTATTTTATTTATTATTATTATTATTTTTTTTTTACGCAATCGTTGCCTGTTGCGCCGGTAGAGCATCTTCTTGGTAGGGGCCTGATGGTCAGGCCCAAGGCTTCCTCTTCCAGGTGGGAGCCTTCCATGGTCCCGGCCCAGCCCGTTCTGGCGCAGGCGGAAGGTGCTTTATAGAGGCGCCATCTTGCATTTTAGTAATAAATCCTATGTAATGCTTTCTTCCTCTCAATTTTCCTTTCGGCTAATACTCCTCAGTTTACCTCTTGTGTCTCTGTTCAGCATCCCAGCAGACAGCGCTTGTAGGTTGTGGTGCACAAGTGTTTTACTGTCCTAAACAAACAAAAAAATATAGCGTTTGTTTTATTAAGCCTATAGATTTGTTGTATTATGCAGTCTATAAAAGCCCGTCGGTATTAAGTAAGAAGCATGTGAGTGAGTTTTCGATTCTGGATGTTACTTTTATATGACCATTTAACGCCTCAGTGAAGAAGCGTGGCGCAGGTACAAAAGCGCAAACTAATGTGGCAAACAAATAGTGATGTGAAATTTTCCAGGTGGTCGATGTTGTGGGGAAGTGAAAGCATCGCAGTACTCTGAGACTGTAATTTTTTTTTTTTCCCGTCGCCTTTGGCACGAATTGTTACTAATAGGCGCAACTAACATGACCATTAACAATGTGGGGTACAAACTTGGCGGAGGGCTGTTGTTTTTAGGGCGCCATTAAGCTGTAATGGCCTGAAGGATAGCTTATTGGATATTTTGTTTTTATTTATTCATGATCCACTAGACATCCTAGAGTTAAATCAAGGGGATGTGCTTATCTTTGTATTCATTCAGCATACACACTGGTAACATTTATGTGGAGTCTGATTCACATATTAGAGTGAAATTCTCTTGTGATAAACCAGACACACATTCGTGTCACTTAGTAAAAATGAAACTAGTAATTTAAGCCTTTTGCCACCATGGAAATATATACATAAATAGAGTAAATATGACAAGCTCACGAAGTCACAATAAAGTGACATCACCTGCTTTGCGCAGTAAAGTATGCTATTTTTAGGTATCTGATACCGTTGCTGCTGCCTCGACCACAGATTATTTGCCGGGTTGTCGTACTCAGCCGATTATATTCTTATCTCCGACCTCCAAACTGTCTTGGAAGCTGGGTTCCAAAAACAGAAACTTATTTGCTAGTTATCGTTAAAAGAGGTAAAGATTCTGATGTTTCTTCAGCAGCTAGTTAGATGTCAGAAACCGTTAAAATACTATGCTCTGAGTACGACAATCTGGCAACATTTGTAGAAATACGTATTTTCATATTATTGTTCTGTTGTTTATTAAATGTTGTGTTAAAAAAGATACTCATAATTTTAGCTAGTTTTTGGTTATAAGGATTCTTTACGAAATACAAATATAATATTACCTTCTTTAACTTAGGAAACGTCCTGAATCCTGGGTCGGCTATGGTATTGTTAGGTGCGCCTATTCCACCCACGCACACAGGCAGGAGATTATTATGCCTTTGACACAGGAGGCGTTTAACGCATACACTCCTTGGATTTCTCTGCGCTGTCGTGTTCAGAAACCGGAAAATTAATGCTGCTGTAGAGACAAATATTAAAAGATACTTGGATTCGTGTCAAGGCGAACAGTTATTTAACTACACAGAAGAATGAATGATCGATAAAATGCGTGATAGACATTTTCAGACTAAAAGCCGTCATCAGTGGTCTTGAGAGATGTGCAATTCTCATTGTTGGGATAAAAATGAGTTCTGCCCAAAGTTGCGCTCTTAAGGAAAAACCACTTCTCCTCCCTTGCTGGTGCAGAAACCATAAAACCTAACCTTATCTTCTGAATCTCATAAATAGGTGTGTGTGACACTGATGACATATTGTGTGTGTGTTTGTGTGTGTGTGTGTGTGTGTGTGTGTGTGTGTGTAAGTACATCATGATGTTTTTTTCTGAATGTTTATACTTGTGTTTTCCTACGTTTGAAACGGATCTGAATAAAAGACACCATCGTATTAATTTCACAAGTTGCGTTTTCTTCTGTGTCGATTTTGAAAACAGTGCATTTTGATATACTTTTCAGTATTGCATTTTGCATTGAAAACAACTTTATAAATATTTTATTCTCAAGACGTAACTAACCTATTTCAGCTGTTGGAAGCCACTTTGTATACATCACTGATATTTTAGTCCAAGCACAGTTTACATCCATCTGTATAAAGAAGGTCAAACATTGACTAACGTAATATATTGCAAACTTACATGCATGTTTATTTTAATTAAATAAGCCTTACTAAAATTAATCGCGTCCACATCCGATTGACAAGGTCTTAAATGGCTGCGTTAACGTGCCAAAAGTTCTGAAGTAAAAATATAAAAAAAAACAGACGGACAAACAACTTTCAGACTCAGTCAGTATATGAATATTAACGTCACAATAAAACTCTTTACGTTGTTTTACGTACTAAAGCTGGGCCGATGTGGACTTGTGCTGAATAAAAGCTCGACAGCGGCAAGAGTGGCCTGCCAATGGGAAGATAATTCAAATTTGTAGTAGAAGTGTCCTGCAAAACGAAAACTGTGGAATGTGTTTGTACAAAATTAACGAAGGAGATAAGCGTGCGAGATACAATATTGTGACGTGTGTGTGTGTGTGTGTGTGTGTGTGTGTGTGTGTGTGTGTGTGTGTGTGTGTGTGTGTGTGTGTGTGTGTGTGTGAGAGAGAGAGACTGTTGGAAGGGATTAGAAAAAGAACAACGCAATATACTCTTCCGCAAAAACCTGATCCATCCGATAGAGCCTTCACCTGCCGCCCGGCGTCCTAATTGTTACACTCGCCGAGGACCGCCACGCTGATTGGTGATCTTATAAGTGCTGCAGCCACCAGAGGAATTGAACGTTTTGACCGTAGAAAATTCAAAACTACCGCTCCTCAGCTGACTTTATCGGCAACTGGCTTTTTCTCCGCCAATGGCTGGCCTCTCACTTCCTTTACGCGTCCTGTCAAGAGGCACTTTTCTCGCCTAGTTGTTCACTGTTACTCTGATGCGTTACGTAACATGGCTCTAAGGAAAGTGTCTGCTGCACTGCACAGGTGTACGTTCAACGTGTGCACACCGTTCACGGGGCATCCGTGATATGGACGAGGTCATATAGAGGTCTTCTTCATTACTTTGGCTGCGTCAATTTCGAGTAGAACATACGAACATAGGAACGTGGGAGTCTGCAAGATGCCGGTAGGCCTCATCAAGGCAGCTCCTTTGAACGTAAGCTCCTGTGAATCTAACCCCACCGAATATCACTGTCCATTAATTTATCTAATCTATTTTCGAATGTGACAATTGTATTGGCACTCACCACATGACTGCTCAGCCTGTTTCACTCGTCCACCACTCTGTTAGTAAACCAATTTTTGCCCACGTCCCTGTTGAATCTGAATTTATCCAGTTTGAACCATTACTACGTGTCCTACCTGGTTCTCTTACCAACATAACCTTATGAATATCTCCGCTATTAAAGGCCTTCATCCATTTATAAACCTCGATCATGTCTCGCACTCTTCGCCTTTGTAGAGAATGCAAGTGCTTCATTCTGGTTAACTCATTGATTTTTACATCCTCCTAAAAGAAAGTAGCTTTTTCCTTCATGTTATAATTAATATAATACATTTATAATGCATGCAGCTTTTTACTTTGCTTGGCTACATTTTTATCATTTACCTTCTTACAAGAATAAAAAAAAAAGCTTTACAATCCCCCAGTTATCGACTTTGCGCTTATGACAAGTATGCAATCATAGTCTGCCAAGCCACCAGTATGCAGCGGTGATCAACGCCTTTATCCAGATCATTACTAGAATTCCAGTCTCTTAATCTACGATAGCAGGCAGCGAAATCTTAATTCACAGATTTCTCCAGACGAAAAAAATGTCCGTAATGAGATCTTGACTCATATTTCATCAACACAAAACCAGTACCATTTTGGCGAGTCTAGGAACTGTTTGAAACCTGTCTTTGAGAGACCAAGACTGTAGAAGTAAGCCTACGTATCGCGGGTGTGAGGAAGGAGACGAAAGGAGCAGAGCTGGCCAAGACGCCAGGTCCACCAACCAGGCGCCGCCACCAGCCCTCGGGCCCTCGATGCAAGTCTTCTGGCTTACTCTCACTTATCTGCTCCTACTTTTTCTTGGTATAATTAAAATGTTGACAGGCTCTTATGAAACAAACACACGCACTGTATATGTATCCGTCTGTTTGTCTGTCTGTCTTAGTGAGACAGGTAGACAAACAGACAGAGAGACAGAAAATAAGTAGAAAATGAATAGACAGAAATACACACAGATAGCCAAATCATCAGACGCACAGACACACAGGCGGGCGGCCCTCAGTGTTGTCAGGCCGTGCGTACCATCCCGCCCTTTGTCTTCCCCTGATGAATGGCCGTCCTGTCAACCACCAACGAAATAAACACGTGGAAGGGCAGACTGAAGCAGGCATTCATAAAAAAAAACGTTAAAGGAGATAATCATAAAGCTAAATTTTCTTGGCACTACATTATGGCTGCTCTTCCCATCAGCGAGACAGATGCGGCACCAACGAGACATTGCCTTCTTCAAGAAACAGCCTTTACTCGGTGAGGGTCAGCCGATGTTTCATTTCATTCTAGTTTAAGTCCAGTTTACCAAAGTTGTGTCGGGACGAGTAAACCTTGACGCTGGGTCACCTCTCAGCAAACCCTAGATTTGATTGCGAATAATGAGTTTCAAAGATCTTGAAGGGACGCAAATTTCTTCAACTCCGACGCGTCCAGCAGGAGACAGCAGACAGCAGGTTGAGGCGATGTCCTCAGTTTAGGAGAGTCTCTGAGGAATGTGTGCATGGTTACGGTCACGCCGCTCAGGTGAGGAGTAAGTATTTCTAATAAGGAAGTGATAAAAATCTCCCCCACTACAGGGAAGTGAGTGTAGGCCTAGATAGCTCTTTTCAAGAGGCATTCAGACAGTGCTTGTAGATGCAGTGAAAAGAATAGATCAGGGTTTTGATAGATATAGATGTAGGCCTGGCTGGGCTCAGCTCTTGATACATAATGTGAGTGCTTGTCTACTACCTCGGCTCTTTCGTGGGGAAGTGGTTAGCACGCTAAACGCGAATCTGCAGGTCCGGGTTTGAATCCCGGCCGGGGCAGTCGGCACGCAGCGCACTCCAGCAGTTCATCCTCCCTTTCGGGCTCGTCAATAAATAGGCACCTGGGGAAACGTGGAGATTATAAATTGTGGTGACTCGCACATGACACCGGACCTGTACCCGGGCAGCACCCGCCACGTGCTCTTTGGCCAGCGAGAGAGAGACGAGCACCGACGCCACGCGCAGCTGCAGCATGTGCCTCCACCTTTACCTGTTATTTATCTGCCGAACAGTTATAATTACGGCCGTCAGCAGATCGCTGGCCGAGGCCTCCTGTCATGTGCTACTTCTTAAACGCAACATCAGCACGCGCCGGAAGGGAAATGCAAGATTCAAGAAGTAATTATTATGTATATAACTTAACAGCTGACACCACTCTCACTCTCTCTCACACACACACACACACACACACACACACACACACACACACACACACACACACACACGCGCGCCCCCTCCCCACCGGCCCGGTAGCTGAAGATAAAGCTGTGTGCTATCTGGCTACGTGGCCTGGCAGAGAGGTTCGAGCCCCGCTCAAAACGGAATTTTTCCACTGACGAAGAGTGATTACTATCCTCCCTTTAGCAAAGGGGATCGGGTGTGTGGTGGGTGAAGGTCCCACCAGTACTCAGAGATCGACTAATGAGCCTTGCTCAGATCGGGAGGGTACTTGCTGGCGATGACGAGTCTAGCTCGTGGGTAAATTACACGGCAGGGAGTGCATTGGCGTTCCAAGGATAGTCAGGGCTCAAATGGCAGTACTTCCCCGCGCAGCGACTCTTCACACCAGGGCCAGTGGTTTAAAAAGAAAGAAACACGATAGCTATGAGCATGAGAAACGTTACGCGACACATGAGTAGCGTGTGACAGTCCAGTGGTTTGCTGAACATTGAGCGAGAAGGCGGCACGGACGGAGGCATATCATCAAGTAGTGGAGGGCGCCGTGGATCACTTGCAAACTTTAAACTAAGTAAGACGTTATCAAGGTGGCAGTGTCATGAGGCAGTTGAAGGTGAACTCTGTAAATATATCATGATCGCAGGGAATGTGACAGCTGTAAGGGTGTAGATCATCACTCCTCAACTCTTTTTTTTTATAGGAGTGATTTGCGTTTTTTTTTCAATATTGTTTGCTCCTTTGTGTGTGTGTGTGTGTGTGTGTGTGTGTGTGTGTGTGTGTGTGTGTGTGTGTGTGTGTGTGTGTGTGTGTGTCCTTGAGCTATTTCCTTCACTCTAAAAAAAATATTGAAACAGGGTCCTATTGTTAAGATTTATTATGCGTACCTAATAAAGAGATGGATTTCTGTTTATGGTGAAGGTGAACAAGTGAAGGAAACATCCAAAAAGTGTTGTATGCATTTATTTACTTTTTTTCTAGCGGTAGGGATTTTACGACTAAATGTGTTACCTTTGGCCACACGTTGAGTAGTATCGCGATCCTGCTTGTCCTTTCCCTACCCTTTTCGGCCCTTGTTATTTTTTTTTACTTTCTACTGTTCGATAAGAAAAAAATATCAAGCACACAAGGCTGAGGGAGGTAAGGCAGAGCGGCAGGAGACTGATCTTACCCAGCGTGTGATCAAAGGGATTGGCCACAAGTTTGTTTGCAAGACTTTTACCGACTGATAAAGTGAATAAATGCCGACAGTGATCCAATATTTTCTTCTTACCTCTTCAGTGGTATAGTTAACAAGAAGCGATATAGCCAGCACATGCCCAGGTACGATATGGGATGCACCTTACTGTTTGCATTGTGAAATATGCAGTACACTTGTGCTCCGTAATTGAAAGTTAATATTTACACTAAACTACCGGTATTGTTATGTAAAGTGGTTAGTAGTTAAGATATCGTAGTGTCATATATCACTAACAGTAAGACTACCACATTGAAGAGAGAGAGAGAGAGAGAGAGAGAGAGAGACATCAGGCATAAGTGTGTGTTGACGTGTCACAGGGAACGAGGGTTGTATGGTGACGTGTATCTTCTTTTGAAATTAACGTCTCTATTAAGTCGCCAAATTTATGAGACCGACTGACCGGGAAGAGGCTCTACATTGCCCTGGACGACCCCTCCGCGACGTTTCTTTCTCTCTTATTTGCTGCCAGTCTTGTATATCTCGAGATGGGCAACCTTCCCCTCTCTTTACCTGTCACTGCTTAATACCAACCCTAGTACCGTACCTTCTCTTCCAACACTTCTTTTTTCGTCCCCCCCTCCCTCTCCAGTCCCACATACCAATCCCTTACGTATGTCATCTTCTCTCTGTGTTTGCTCTGTACCTTCCCTCTACCCCAACTAACCTCTGCTTTAATCTCCTTCTTCATCGCCTCCTTCGGGCTTTCTTCGTCCTACACTCCTCCAGAACATCTACATAGCTCTCACATTTGTCACATTCCGTCTGTCTCCAGTCTTATAAGTTTTTTTAAGTCTCTTCTATTATGTTTTTTACCTGCAGTCTTCTTTCCCCCGTTCTCCATCCCTCCTCGTCTGCTTTCGTCGTCTACCAGTCACTTTTTCAACCCCTTTATAGACTCCTTTATGGATCATTTTTAACGCTTTCTACTCTGTGTTCCTTCTCTACGTACTCCTCCCTCCGTTTCTCCTTTTCTACTTCTTTCCACCGTCCGCCTTGTTTAATCTCCTTCTTAACTTTCCTTTCCTTCCTTCCTTCCTTCATTTCATTCCTTCCTTCTTAACTTTCCTCACAATCACTTTCTACTTCCTCCCTCCATCAGTCATTTGCTACGTCCTCCTTCAGTCTTCCTCCTCCCACACACTCGCTCTCTGTCTCTTCTGCCTCCCTTCATTAGTCCTGTTTTTCCTCTTTCTTCGGTCTTCCTCCCACACTTTCTCTTCTGTCTCCCTTCATTAGTCATTTTTTCCTCCTTCTTCAGTCTTCCTCCTCCCTCACTCCCTTTCTACGTACTTCCTCTCTTCATCAGTCACTTTTTTTACCTCCTTCAGCATTCCTTTAACACTTTTGTCAGTCCATTTATTGTCCTTCGGTATAAAGTCTCCACGAACACTCCTTGGCTGCCTCTCTCCTCTATCAGACCACCGCGAGTTTCTTTGGTCTCCTCACCCCAGCACTCATCCTCGACCATCGTCCTTCAGTTTGATCGTTAATTTCCACCTCCAGCCTCCTTTTAATCGCCAGCCCTGCAGTAAGCGTCATGACGCCCCCGCCACTCCTCGTTTGCACCTTGTTATTAATCCACGGCCTGAACACCGCAACACGGCCTCCATGGCTTGCCTGCCCCACACTTTGTTGTCGTAACTCAAGGCTTCCACCTCCCTTTGGAACCTGATACGAAATTCGCCTCTATTATCCACTTGTTAGAGCAGCCTGACTACTGCTAAGAACGTTTTGCGTGTTTATATTTTTTTTTAAATTCTGGGGAAAAGTTTGAAGCTGATTGATTTATATTGATAAAAAAAATTACCCCAAAAGTTCAACGCTGTTGTTCTTGTATTTCTTTGCCTTTCGCTTGTTTAACATGAAAGAAAAAAAATAATATAAAATAAAATATCGTGAGAAAAGATTATCAATACAATCCACAATTGTATTGCTTTTACTTAGTCTGTAAAACGGTTATGTCCATTCAGTATTAATAATGTACATTTTCAATAAATATATTAGAATTATATGCGGTAACTTATGAATATATCTAATTAATGATCATGAAATATATATATATATATATATATATATATATATATATATATATATATGTCTATATGTATATATATATATATATATATATATATATATGTATATATATATATATATATATATATATATACATATATACATATATATATATATATATATATATATATATATATATATATATATGTATATATATATATATATATATATATCTATATATATTATATATATATATATATATATATATATATATATATATATATATATATATATATATATATATATATATATATATATATATATATATATATATATATATATATATATATATTTATATATTGCTTGTCATATAACTGCTTACAGTTCAATGAGAAAGTCTCTCAATATTTGTTCTTCTTTTTTCAGTTTGCAGAGTTGAAGTCTCTCAAACTCGGAACACTGGTTTGAATATTTAGTAAGAGGATTTCTTTTCATCCGCATTTACTTCTTCCGGTTTCTCGAGTTGCATATTGGTCGCGTGGGAGGCAGTCCATCTGGCTGGCCTCCACCGCACCCACACTCACAATGCCTCACCTACACGCAACGCAGCCACTAATTACAGATCAGATGAAGTGATTTCCGATAAATGCATTTCTCGTACACGACCCTCACACGGGAGGAATACATAGGAATACATAGAAAGAACAGACACCAGAAGACCTATCGGTCTATGGCGAGGGTGTCTGTTTACTACCGCTACTACTAGTAATCTACGTGTGGCAGGACAGGACAGAATAGATGAAGGGATGAGGAGCCGGAGTGTGGATAATTTGTTGCTCCCTTAACTGATACGCATCTCGGTGTAAAGGCCCTCGGCGACCGGTGAGGACAGGTTCATTGTCGTTTGTAATTGCCTCCCCGTCAAGCTAATTAGCGTACTTAGAAGCAATTTTTTCATCTCTTTTTTATTTAAACATAGACACATGTATACTATTTACATACCCAAAGGTGCACTGTCGTGTGCTGCCTATTCAAAGGGCAGAATAAAATCTATATAAAAAATAACTACATAAACTATAAAAAATATATATACTATAAAAAAAAAAAAAGTACGATACAGAATATCTGTGAACGCGCTGCACACTACACTCGTGTCACTGCTCCACCACGAGTGTCAGTGGAGTCAGAATGAGCCCTCCAGTGGTGACATTTTATTTTTGGGTGTTCATCTCCCGGATGATATTTTTGGTACACAGGCGTGAGCATGTTCCATCCGGCAATTTCTTCCCAAAATTATTAGTGCGCTGGTACGGGAACCGCGCCTCCTGCGTCACCACAGCAATAGCACCGTTCTCGTGTCCTGTAGGACTCTCGGAGGTTGGCATAAGCCCACCAGATGTGGCAGCACTCCTCTGCACTTTGTGCCTTGTGAAACACCACAAGAGCAGCTACGTCCTGCGTGTTCCAAGAGGTCGACGGATCTGAGAGCTTTCGCTGCCTGGTTGAGGGGTCTGCCGCATCCAACATCTGCAGTGCCGTCTCTGGATGGCAGTCGAGTCTCTGCTGTGCCGAGGCAGCACACGACATCCAAGAGAGGGCAGCGTACTCCAGGCAAGGCTGTATCTAGGCCTTGTAGAGCAACAGCCTCCCTTTTTGTCGAGGAAGCTGGCCACCGCAGGCAGGAGACTCTGTGGAGGCCTTTTGGGCAATGTGGGGTGTTCTGATGTGGCTGTCAAACCGTAGCCCTCGATCCACTTCCACTCCCAGAATCTTGACGGATTCCTGGAGGGAGGTGGCCACCAAAGCTTAGCTTCCTCCACTGCTGGCCCGGCAGTGGGGATCGAGAGGACCACCATTGCCTGGGTCTTCTGGGGCAAAGGTCACCTGCCAGCGGGCACCCCACCCTGCTAGCACCTTCAGCTGCTGATTGACCTCGTCAGCTCTCTTGTCACTGAGACTGCTGGCAGCTGTGCCTCCACTGACGGACGTCTGCCCGTTGACGACAACCTGGAGGTCCTTCCTTTAAGGTAGTCTCCCGTTCTTGGTGAGGAGCATCAGCAGATCGGAGGTGGAC
>NC_066513.1:16300225-16387730 GCF_024679095.1 Eriocheir sinensis | reverse complement strand
CCCGCATCCATCCACAGTTGCGTCTGTCATTTACCTGCAGATAATTTATGTTTGCTGATATTTTGGTGTCTGTGTCGAGCTCGGTTTTTGGAAGGGAGTATCATAATCTTTTCTTTTTTTACTGGTATTGCTGTCAATTGTATTACACGGAATGTTCTTTTAAATGGTGTTTCCCGTTGGCTTCAAGTGTGTTCTATTATTTTTTTTCCACTGCTAATATCTTTTTATTGTGTGGCGCGTGTTTGTTTTGCCTCTGGTCCATGTGGTGTTTGAGGTCCGTGATGGCGGTGTTTATCGTTTTACATCACTGGGGTCACGCGAGCTGTAAGATGGCTGTGGTGGTAATGCTGGTGGTGATAATGGGTTGTAAATTGTCGCTGTAAATGTAAATGTTTGTGTCGACAGGACAGGGTGGCGGTAATGGTGGTGGAGGAAGGGGGATTAGTATATGTGGAATCGGCATATCATCTGCAGTGTTTTTCATTAAATAGCAAACAATATAAGTTAGTGGTGGTGTAGATGCCGCTGGTATAATACATAAACACGATTATCATCATTGTCTGGTGTTGGTGGGGAGGTTGTGCGCTCTTCGATGCTTGCTGGTGGATGATGGACTAGTTGTGTTGTGCGGTCGGAGTACTGAGGCTTTGGTAGTGTGGCTCGGCTGGTGGAGTTTGAGTGGTAGTGGGTGGTATAAGTGGCGATTTGACGTAGGTAGTATGGCCCGTGCAGGGAGTAGGGTTTGTTTCCCGGGTACCATTGATCCCGTACAATTTTCAAGGTTTAATAATCCCGGGATATTTTTGCACATCTCGGGAAATCCCGGGATGAAATTAAGTACAAAAAATAGGGGCAAATTTGACTGCAGGATGGTTGTGGACTTGTAGTTCTATTTATATTTATATACAGGGTGTCCCGTGAGGAATGTTTTGTGTGTGTGTGTGAAGGAATGACTTACTGTTTAGGTATTCTCTTGAGTATTATAAAGCAGCCATGGCACTCCCGCTACCCGTAACAGAGCTCGTATAATGAACATCATGTCTGCATATTCCTCGTTGCTGTATGTATACGGCATTGAGTGATCCTGACAACTTAACAAAATTACAAAAAAAGCAGCACACTTTCCCTTTTATATGAGATAATTCTTAATAATTTAGTTCATGTTATAAATAAAGAATGCATACGTTTAATTTTTCTTCATTTATTTTTACTACATTTTCGGTCATTAAGTACTCTTTTCATTTCACCGGGTATAAATTTGAAACAAATGTATTTTTTTTTTATCAGGGATAATGAACTATAATTTATATTGTCATACGCATTGGAATTCGGAAGCAAAACAAAAATAAAGTAGTAAACGAAGCATATTTTAGCTCTTATTCCTTTTACTTTGTTGAGAAACAAAGTGTATGCTGGAAATTTATAATTAAACATTAAGTGGAATCAATAAGACAGTCAATCTACAGTAATATTTCTGCATATCTATTAATGTTAAGCACATCAAAAACCTGAAAGGGAAACTAGGTATAATGTACAATTTTAGACAATTGAAAATACCGGGAATTCCCGGGATCCCGGGATTAGGGCTAATTTTATCCCGAAATCCCGGGACAAAGAAAAAGGTCCAAAACGACAATTCCTAGCAGGGAGGCTCGGGTAAGCTGTGTTTAGATAATGTGGCTCGATTAGGCTGTGTCAGGATAGTGTAGCTAGGGTAGGCTGTGGAAGGGTATTGTGGCTCGAGCAGGCTGTGTCAGGATATGTCGTGTGGCTCGGGCAGGCTGTCAGAATAGTGTGACTCGGGTGGGGTTGTGGCTTGGGCTGTCGTGTGCCAGGGAGAGCATTCCCGTGGGCGCCGCCCTGTTACGACACCACCACCACAACCGCCCAACACACGAGTTATTGTTTTTGTCATGAGAGACTTACTTCATCTCCCCAAACATGAATATTAAGTGAGAATAAGCAAGGAAAAATCCATCGCTGTGGCTGAAAATTGACAAAAAAAAAACAGTAAAAGATACACTACCAGGCTAAAGAATTGGATTTTTTTTGGGGGGGGAAATAATCAATGAATGCAGTGCCGCCCTTCGTAATTGGTTAAGAATGGTGAGATAATCGATGCGACTGAATTCCTACGAAACTGAACATAAGAACATAAGAATATAAGAACGCAGGAGTCTACAAGAGGCCGGTAGGCCTGTACGAGGCAGCTCCTTTGACCCTAAGCTGCCGTGTATCTAACCCCACCTAATATCGCTGTCCATGAATTTATCTAGTCTATTTTTGAATGTGACAATTGTATTGGCACTCACCACATGACTGCTAAGCCTATTCCACTCATCCACCACCCTGTTAGTAAACCAATTTTTGCCTATGTCCCTGTTGAATCTGAATTTATCCAGTTTAAACCCATTACTTCGTGTCCTACCCGGTTCTCTTACCAACAAAACCTTATGAATGTCTCCCTTATTAAAGCCCTTCATCCATTTATAAACCTCGATCATGTCTCCACGCACCCTTCGCCTTTCTAGAGAATGCAAGTTTAACTGTTTGAGTCTTTCCTCGTATGGCAAGTTTCTCAACCCCTGAATCATCTTAGTCATCCTCCTCTGCACCGATTCTAACATTTTGATATCCATTCTATAGTAAGGTGGACAGAACTGAACCGCATAGTCAAGATGAGGTCTAACTAATGCTAAATATATTTGAGGAAGACTTCGGGGCTTCTGTTGCTTACGCTCCTTGAAATAAATCCCAGTACCCTATTAGCTCGATTTCTAGCTTGAATGCATTGTGCCCTTGGACGGAGATCAGAGCTCACTAAGACCCCTAAATCCCTCTCGTACCCAGACCTGCTTATGAGAGTGTCATTTATGCAATAGTTATGTGAGGGGTTGTTCCTACCTACACTCAGAATACTGCACTTCCCTACATTGAACTCCATCTGCCATTTATCCGCCCAGTCATACAATCTGTTGAGTTCACCTTGGAGAATACTAGCTTCCTAATCCGACTCAATTACTCTACCGATCTTGGTATCATCTGCAAATTTACTAACATCACTACTAATTCCTGTATCTAAGTCATTGATATAAATAATAAACAAAAGTGGACCTAATACCGAAGACTAATGCGAAGACTTTTTTTTTCCAGTAAAATGTTGGTAATGATTGTTAATAATTAGGTTGTAAAACTATTTAGAATAAAGTGCCTGAGCTTATATCAATATAAATATGTGCTGCATCAAAAAGTGGGTTAGTATATGTAAAAAAAAAAGACAGCGGCGGGGTGTGAATGTAGAACGGTATAAAATCACCCAGAAAACCCAAATATATTCACTCAAGCCTCGGTATTTTGTTCCAACAAGACGCTGTTAAATATCACGCTCAGAGCGAGACAATGCCAATTCTCTTTTTGATATGATATGAGCTCTGCCAAACAATGGTGAAATCACGCGTGCTTTTTCAAATACGGAACGTATGATGTTTTTATATTCATTTTTAGGTTCGTGTCGAGGGAATGGGGGGGGGGAGGGGGGGGTCAGGCATGGAAAGGAGAAGTGAATAAAAAACAGTAATAATTGTACGCCAGGGCTTGAAGAACGTACGTCCAGGTACAGTGCATTGCAAGGGTATACGGTGGAGGTGGAGTTGTTATTGTTGTTATTGTTGTTGTTGGTGATGGTGGTTGTGGTGGTGGTGGTGGGGGGGGGACTGTTGGTGGTGGTGGTGGTGGTCGAGGTGGTGTTGTTGGTGGTGGGAGTGGGGGTGGGGGTAGTGGTGGTGGCGGGGGTTATGGTGGCAGCAGAAGTGTGGGTAGGTTTGGTGGTGGTGATGGTGGGGGTGGTAGGGTGGGGGGGTTGTGATTGTGGTTGTAATGATGGAAGTGGTGGTGGCGGGACGGTGCTGTGTTTTGCCGGTATTTATCCCGCGCCAAACATTCACCATTTTCGGGAGGGAGTGTTTACCTGTACGCGAGAGTACAGACACCTGCGATGGCCGGGTTCCGCGAAAAATCAGTGCACACCTGATGCTTAATTAATAAAAGTGACGCGATGGGTGTTAATAGTGAGTTGCTGCGGCCTGCCTGAGTTGTTACGTCAGTACTGAATATAGTGGAGTGCCCCGTGTGTGTGTGTGTGTGTGTGTGTGTGTGTGTCGGGGGATGGGGGTGAGTGGATGAATGGGTAGGTGGTTGTAGGTGTAGGTATGAGAGAGAGAGAGAGAGAGAGAGAGAGAGAGAGAGAGAGAGAGAGAGAGAGAGAGAGAGAGAGAGAGAGAGAGAGAGAGAGAGAGAGAGAGAGAGAGAGAGAGAGAGAGAGAGAGAGTAGAGTGAGTAGAGTGAGAGAGTAGAGTAAGATTGTTGGCTTCGGTAAGTAACCAGTCCATCTTTTTGCCAAGTAGCCGGTTTGAATAATAAATCATGTTTTTGTTTGCTCACCTGTAGTATTGTCTCTAGTATTTTGCCCGCAGGGAACCTTCTCGTCCTTTGTTTGCATTGTATGTTTGCTTATGCTATGTAAAGTTGCAAAATTCCCTCCCCATGTAATTTATTTTTGGTTGTTTATGAAGTGATTTTTTTTGTTTTTTTTTCTACCGGTGATGTATAGTTTGTATATCTTATGATATATATTACTATGTTGACCATGTGTGAATGTTAATGCTATGTGTGTGTGTGTGTGTGGGTGTGTGTGTGAGTGTGTTTGGGACACTCGTTTGCCTGTGTGTGTTTGGGGGTGGGGGTGGGGGGACTATTAAGCCCCGTTCACACTGTGCCGACTCTGGGCCACGACAACCCAGCGACTTCTGCATTTGACAAGTCGGCTCCCACGCTCCAAGAATTTTTTGGCGTCTTGGTGTCGGCTACCATGATTGCCGACTGTCTTGGACATTCGGCCAACTGGTCTCAAGACGAGTCTCAACGGTATTTTTTTTCAAATGGCGCCATGTCTACGACAACCACGAATCTACCGACCGATTGGCCGACAGTCGCAGACGGTCTTGAAAACAGTCTTCCAGATTGTCTGTCAACTGGTTGGCCGACTTGCTGGCCGACAGTTGCCAAGGAGTTGGCCGACGGTCTTCCTGACGTCTTCGCGACTGTCTTGCCGACCGTCTTGGCGGCAGCCTTGCTGTTCCTTAAAATACGGAATCGCTCTGTATTAGCGAATGAAATGCATCGTTCCGTTTTTAACCAATACGGAACGGCATTTGTTCCGTACGTTATTTTGTTATCTGAATGGTGAAGCAGATGAAATACATTATCTTAAAATTGTAGTGAGCGCATTTTTCGGTTAATCACAAAACCAGCCCGTAAAATTTGTCGTAGGTTCATCTTAAAATACGTGTAAAATACGCCACGTAACGTCCCTCCCCCTCCCTCCTGCCTCCACCAGCAGCGTGCTGCGGCTGTCACTTATTGCATGCTCGAAAAATTTTAGGGTTGCCACCCACTCCATTCCGTATTGGAGAGAGTGATGTTGCATTCCACATTTTTCTGACCTCAGGGTAGCAACCCTAGTTGTCATTCAACACAAGAGAGATCGAGGCAAAAGGAGTGCGTGTGTACTGTGTGTGTGTGTGTACCAGGTTTGTGCCAGCGAAACGTAACCATGCCCAAAAGTTGTTGTTGTGCTTGTGATTGCAAACTAAAAATATACATTTCTTGATGGCGGCAGTGTTAGCCAATATTTCTGAGCCGACAGTCGTCACGAACGTCCTTCATTAGACGAAGACTGTCGTCATGACAGTCCCTCATCATTCATAAGTAGGCGGCACAGACGACTGTGCTGACAGGAAACAGTAAAAATTTGAAAAATGGCCCCGACAGTCATCACGACTGTCTCAAGACAAGCCAAGAGTGTTGTCGACAGTCTTGACGACCGCCCCCGACCTCCCTCAGACCTCAACCGGAAGTGACGGTTGGTCCACACTCTTGCCGACTCTTGTCGTGAAAGTTTAGCATGGAATACTTTTTTACGCTAACCCTCACGACTCCAGACTCCCGTCACGACGTCGGCGCAGCATTCGGCAACAGTCTCAAGACCTCTTTCAAGACATGCCCGACCCTTTTACATCAAAACCCGAGACCTCATGTACCGTAGAGTCGTGGGTAGTCGTGGCCCAGAGTCGGCACAGTGTGAACGGGGCTTAAAGCCCCGTTCACACCCTGTAACTCTGGGCCACGACTTCCATTTGACAAGTTGGTTCCCACGCTCCAAGAAGGGGGGGGGGGGAGGTTTTATTGGGGTCTTGGTGTCTTGCCGACTGTCTGGGACATTCGGCCAACTAGTTGCCAGCATGTCGTGCTAACCCTCACGACTCCAGACTCCCGTCACGACGTCGGCGCAGCACTCGGCAGCAGTCTCAAGACCTCTTTCAAGACATGCCCGACCCTTTCACATCAACACCCAAGACCTCGTGCACCCTAGAGTCGTGGGTACTCGTGGCCCAGAGTCGGCATAGTGTGAACGGGGCTTTAGACTGCATAACGTGTGGGAGAGGTACAGCCAAACGTTATCCATGAATATTATGCATTAAAATACTCGTTGGGGGAGAGGTTGCCGAACGCTGGAGCCTGAAAGCAGATGCCCGACACAACCATTTACATTGCTGACGGATCTCCCTTCCCCTTCCCCTGCTGCTGCTGCTTCTCAACTCCCATCCCGCTGTACACTGACTGACCATATCCTCATTATCCTACTGCTTTACTCAATAATAATGTTTGTGTATATGTGTCTATATGCATGTCTTACCATCCATCATTTTCTCTCCTCTCTCTCTCTCTCTCTCTCTCTCTCTCTCTCTCTCTCTCTCTCTCTCTCTCTCTCTCTCTCTCTCTCTCTCTCTCACACACACACACACATGCGCGCGCGCATTACGTTCACATCTATTTTCATTTAGCCTTCATTTCAACTATTCCTGACCTCGCCCCTTTTCTTTCCCTTCTTCTTCTCCCACCTCCACCTCCTCCTCTCCCTCCTCTTTCTCCTTCTACTGCTCCTCCTCATCCACTTACCTTTACATTTTTTTTCCCCTACAACGTCCACCTCTTCCCTGGCTTTTCTCCCACGTTTCCTTCTTCATTACTAAATGCTTCCTAAAGGGCCTTTCACACATACACGGTCTTGAACGCGACACCTGCACGACTGCCATTAGTGCAGCATTCGAGGTCATAATCGTAGAACATCGGCTAGTCATCGTTGGGGAATTCCCTGCTGAACGAGTGCTGGCAGATGAGTCGGCAAGGTGAACGAAAAATAAGTGAAGCGGTTATTTTCTTGCAGGCTTCGGTGTGGCCGGTGACCTTGTCAAAGATCGAGCAGGAGTGGTGTGGATATCGTGCATCAATCTCAGTGATCGTCCAGCTATAGTGCAGCATGCGTGCAGATTTAATTTTGGTCGGGCAACACTCGTGCAATGAGCGATCACAAAATTCAAACGTACAACAGCTGCACGACAGCTGTACAACAGCTGCACGATAGCTGCCCGGTGAATCGTTCGCCTGATCCACTGCTTGACGATAGCTAAAAGAGTGCTGTTCGATATGGTAACAGCGTGCGAGTGGTTTGTTATGGTTGCAGCCCGCCACCACGTGTCGCCCTGCCTGTCACCCCATGCTCTTCACAAATCACCTGACGCCCCTGTATACTACCCTGACCTGACGGCAAACCACCTGATATCATGACACTCACCTGACATCTTCGCTACCGAGAGCCAGGTGCAGATGGTGGAGGAGCACAATGAGCACACGGAGGAGAGGCCCGCGACCCAGGATTCGCGGATCATGGACTCGTGTGAGGAGCCCTGAAAATATGTCCAACAACACTTCCATGGTTGAGCTGCAATAGGATTTTTTTAAAAGATTTATCCCCTCCCTACAGGAGGGAGCATGGGCCTCTGTCAAAGGCAGAGGACGTAGCAGGGTGCCGATAGACCGACTCTATCGGCGATCGAAATATAGCTGACCAAGTCGGTCCGTCGACGAGGACTGGCGTGTCTCTGCAATGAGAATGTATACTGGGTCTGATGAAGGAACTATGTTGCACCCCCGGGTTCATCTGAGAACTGCGGAGGGATCCTGTATAGGTGTGGTTATATACCTGCCAGAGGAAGACAACTCGGGAGTCGTTCAACATACGCCCGGCAATTGAGGAGCATTTGTTTAGGACAGGATTCTTTATTGTCATTTTATTGCCGGACACTAGTCTGGCAGGAATCATCTTCTTAAAAAAATAAAAAACTTAAAATTCAAATATCAAAGGGGGCTTCGTGGTGCAGTGGTTAGCACACTCGGCTCACAATCGAGATAGCCCGGGTTCGATTCCCGGGCGGAGTGGAAAAATTTGGGTACCAGGCATTAATCGGGGATTGTGTCCCGTCTCCTGAGATCTGTTCCCTTCTATAATGCCTTCCCCTTCTGTCTCTCTCCGGCATATGACCACAAATGTTGCGCCGACTAAACGAAACTTTCCAACTTTCTTTTCAAATCTCAAGAGTGATCGTTGTCCATCGTCCGGATACCGGACAGCTGTCGGGCAGGTATCGTTTGGTTGTGAAGCTTCCGTCCAGCATTCGAGGAATATTTGTAGAAGTGTCGTGCCAAAAGAGTCGACGCAGGGGGACGAGCCATAAGTGCATCAATTTTCAACAATATCAGAACGAACCAGAATCGCCATGGTGTCGTCCCAAATCGCCTATGTGTGAAGCTTACTTTATATTACCGGTGCATATTTTAGTTTACTTCCTTCCACCACCACCACCACCACCACCACTTCGTCCCCCTACATCGCCACACCAACACCACCCCATTATCGTACCTATTCCACCAATCCCCGGAGTCAACCACCTTGTTTTCCTCTCTAACCTTCTTTCCTTCTTGTCACCTGGGGCCGAACATGTTAATGGACGTGGCTTTTAGTGTTCCCGGTCATTTACTCATCCTGAGGAGGGGGAGGTGGAGAGGGGGAAGGGGTGTTCACGTTCATGTAAATAGTAGGGCAGGTGCGCTTGTCGTTATTAACCTACAGCGATGGACTGACTGCTGTACCTGTAAGCGCGGCGTTATAGCTGCGCGTGTGTGTGTGTGTGTGGGGGGGGGGGAGGGGGGGGGTAGATCTGTGTGTGTGTGTGTGTGTGTGTGTGTGTGTATGTGT
Source organism: Eriocheir sinensis (assembly GCF_024679095.1). NCBI lineage: Eukaryota > Metazoa > Arthropoda > Malacostraca > Decapoda > Varunidae > Eriocheir > Eriocheir sinensis. Next base: position 16,378,576 of record NC_066513.1, on the reverse strand, counting down.
GTGTGTGTGTGTGTGTACGTTCCTATGAACATGTGTGTTTCCGCGCTATCAATCAACCTTTGGCAATTGGAGACATTTCACTCTGTGCGACGCCGGTGATTGGACAGAGTCATTGGCACACACTGATTGGAATCCTGACTGACTAAGGCCACCTGCTCTTTAGCACATCCGTCCAGCCTCGCAATTCCCCGCCCTCGCTCTAAGCCCTCACACTTAAATCCCTTCTCCCTTCCAGTTTCTAACTCAAATTTCTCTCTCTCTCTCTCTCTCTCTCTCTCTCTCTCTCTCTCTCTCTCTCTCTCTCTCTCTCTCTCTCTCTCTCTCTCTCTCTCTCTCTCTCCTGGCTAAGCTTTAAAAATCACTTACTCACTCAGCAGAACACATTCGTCCCCTTGTGCGAGAAGCGAATTAACATTAATAAAAGCCCACCGTGGTTTAATAACGAAATTAAACAATCAGTCAATGAGAATATATTAGTTTTACAGGTTAAAGAAAGAACAAAGCACACACGAAAATATTAGACTTTAAAATGATGCCAGGTGACGAGTAAAAAGACTAGTAGGTCAGGCAAAGCGTAGATATGAAGAAAATATTGCAGCCTACTGTAAAAATAATCCGAACTCTTTCTTCAGTTACATAAACAACAGAAAGGCGATCAAAAGTGGTATTGGACCTTTAACAAACAGCGACGGTGCACTAGTGACTGACAGCCAACACATTGCAAACCTTTTAAACAATTACATTTCCTCGGTGTTTAATACTAACAGTCTTCCTCCCACTACCACCAACACCAGTACTATTGTAAATCTCGAGCATGCATTGCCTAATTTTGAAATAACAACCGATGAAGTCCTTAAAGCTCTCCATTCACTTAAAACAAATAAAAGTCCCGGACCCGACAAAGTATAATTATCCTATTCTGCTTAAAGAAACAAAGAGCGAAATACTCTCCTCCCTCACTACCGTATTCAATATGTCCTTGCGACAAGGCATCGTCCCTTCGGATTGGAAAAAGGCTAACGTGACACCGATTTTTAAGAAAGGAGACGAAAAAATGCCAGGTAACTACCGACCCATTAGTCTAACTTCAATTGTAGGTAAGCTACTCGAGAGCATAATTAGAGGCAAAATTGTGAGTTACCTCGAAAGCCACTCATTAATTGGGGATTCACAACATGGCTTCTGTAACAAAAAATCCTGCCTGTCAAACCTACTGACCTTTTATAACGATCTCTTCTCAGTTTATGACGTAGCCAAATCATTGGACGTAGTCTATCTTGATTTCCAGAAAGCGTTTGATAAAGTCCCACATCATAAATTACTTTATAAATTAAAGCAAATAGGCACTGACGGTCAAGTAAACCAATGGATCGCGAATTGGTTGAGCAACAGACAACACAGAGTTGTGATTGACGGAATTAACTCAGAGTGGGCGCCGGTCACTAGTGGCGTCCCTCAGGGCTCGGTTCTTGGTCCAGTGCTCTTCATTATTTACATCAACGATGTGGATGTTGGACTCAATAATCGCATTAGTAAATTTGCAGACGACACAAAGATTGGTAACTCGGTTCTCACTGACAGGCAGCCTCTAAGCCAGTCCATTTAAAACATTCAGAACATTATAGATCAGTGGATAAATGACTCGAGCATGGGTTCTAAACGTCATCCTCACTCTCTCTCTTCTACAATGAGTATCTTGAGGCGGTTGGAAGATGAAATTTCTCTCTTAGAAAATTTCTCTCTCTCTCTCTCTCTCTCTCTCTCTCTCTCTCTCTGATTATTAAAAATCACTTCATAAACAGCCAAAAATATAAATTACATGGGAGAATTTTTTAACTTTACATAGCATAAACAAACCTTCCTGATACAAATATAAGGACAGAAAGGTTCCTGCAGGCCAAAATACTAGAACAACACTACAGGTGAATTAAACAAAAACATGATTTATTATTCAAACCGGCTGCTGGGCAAAAGATGGACTGGTTACTTGCCAAATAGCAATCCTCTACTCTCTCACTCTACCTCTATCCACTCTCTCTCCTCTCCTCTACTCTCTCTCTCTCTCTCTCTCTCTCTCTCTCTCTCTCTCTCTCTCTCTCTCTCTCTCTCTCTCTCTCTCTCTCTCTCTCTCTCTCTCTCTCTCTCTCTCTCTCTCTCTCTCATACCTACACCTACAACCACCCACCCACTCATCCTCACCCCCACCCCCAACACACACACCCACACACACACACACACACACACATGGGGCACTCCACTATATTCAGTATGACGCTAACAGGCAGGCCGCAGCAACTCACTATGCTTCCCATCGCGTCACTTTTATTAATTAAGCACATCAGGTGTGCGCTAATTTATCATGGAACCCAGCCATCGCAGGTGTCTGTACTCTCACATACAGGTAAACCTCCACTCCCGAAAATGGTGAATGTTTGGCGCAGGATAAATAACAGCAAAACACAGCACAGTCCCGCCACCACACATATCAGCCTGACCACAATCTGGCCCCCCACCTACCACCCCACCATCACACACCACCAAACCTACACACTTCTGCTGCCACCCTTAGCTTCCATACCACCACTACACACCCCCACTCCTACCAACAACACCACCTCGGCCACCACCACCTACCAACGTTCACCCCCCATACCACACAACCACCATACCAACAACAACAATAACAACAACAAATAAGCACAGCTCCACCTCACCGTATACCCTTGCAATGCACTGTGCCTGGACGTACGTTCTTCAGCCCTAGCTGCAATTATTACCCTGTTTTTTATTCACTTCTCACTTTCCATGCCTGACACCCCTCCCCATTCCCTCGACTACAGGAACCGAAAAATAAATGTAAAACATCATACGTTCCGTATTTGAAGCACGCGTGATTTCACCATTGTTGGCAGAGCTCATATCATATCAAAAAGAAATTGGCATTGTCTCGCTCTGAGCGTGATATTTAACAACGTCTTGTTGGACAATACCAAGGGCTTAGTGAATATATTTGGGTTTTCTGGGTGATTTTATACCGTTCTACATTCACACCCCACGCTGTCTTTTTTTACATATACTAACCCACTTTTTGATACGCTTTATATTTATATTGATATAAGCTCAGGCACTTTATTCTAATGGTTTACAACCTAATTGACCAACAATCATTACCAACGCATTTTACTGGAAAAAAGTCTTCGCATTAGTCTTCAGTATTAGGTCCACTTTTGTTTATTATTTATATCAATGACTTAGATACAGGAATTAGTAGTGATGTTAGCAAGTAAATTTTTGAATGATACCAAGATCGGTAGAGTAATTGAGTCGGATTAAGGAAGCTAGTATTCTCCTCTTGAACTCAACAGATTGTATATTGGAGCGGATAAATGGCAGATGGAGTTCAATGGCAAGGAAGTGCAGTATTCTGAGTGTAGGTAAGACAACCTCACATAACTATTGCATAATGACACTCTCATAACAGGTCTAGATACGAGGATTTAGGGTCTTAGTAGAACTCTGATCTCAAATAAAGGCACAATGCATTCAAACTGAAATCAGGCTAATAGGGTACTGGGGATTTATTTCCAAAAAGGAGCGTAAGCAACAAACTGAGGATTCTTCTCAACCTGTATTGCTTGTAATTTAACCTCTCCTGCCCGGCTTACATGATTCAATTTCATCACCTACCGTAGATATCAAAATGTTAGAATCGGTGCAGAGGAGGATGACTAAGATGATTCAGAGTTGAGAAACTTACCATACGAGGAAAGAAGACTCAAACAGTTAAACTTGCATTCTCTAGAAGGCGAGGTGCGTGGAGACACAGTCGAGGGTTGCCCGTGGATGAAAGGAGAAAAGCTTTAATAAGGGAGACATTCATAAGGTTTTTGTTGGTAAGAAGACCAGGTAGGACGGTAATGAGTTTAAACTGGGATAAAATTCAAGATTCAGCAGGACATAGGCAAAAATTGGTTTTTACTAACAGGGGTGGTGGATGAGTGGAATGGCTTAAACAGTCATGTAGGTAGTGCCAATACAATTGTCACATTCAAAATAGATAGATAAATTCATGGACAGCGATATTAGGTGGGTTAGATACACGGCAGCTTAGGGTCAAAAGGAGCCTCGTACAGGCCTACCGACTGCTCTTGTGAACTCCTGCGTTCTTATATTCTTGTATTCTTATGTTCGGTTCTTGTTGGGAATTCAGTCGCATCGATTATCTCACCATTCTTAACCAATTACGAAGGGCGGCACTGCATTCAGTGATTCTTTCCCCAAAAAAATCAATTCTTTAGCCTGGTGATGTATCTTTTACTGTTTTTGTCAATTTTCGCCATGATGGATTTTTTCCTTGCTTATTCTCATAATATTCATGTTTGGGAGATAATCGTCCTCTCATGACAAAAACAATAACTCGTGTGTTGGGCAGTTTGGTGGTGGCGGGTGTCGTAACAGACGGCACCCACGGAATTTTCTCCTGGCACGACAATGGCACAACCCACCGATCACTATTCTGACAGCCTGCCGAGCCACGACATATCTGACACAGCCTGCTCGACCACAATGCCTTCACAGCCTACCCAGCTACACTATCCTGGCCACAGCCTAACCAGGCATTATCTAAACAACACCCAGGCCTCCCTGCTAAAATTGTCGTTTTGGACCTTTTCTTTGTCCAGAGTTTCAAGGATAGAATGTGTCCCAGGATCCAGGAATTCCAGTATTTTCAATTATCTAAAATTGTACATTATACCTGATTTCCCTTTCAGGTTTTTGATGTGCTTAACATTAATAGTATACGAAAATATTACTATGGGTGTGACTGTCTTATTGATTCCACTTAATGTTTAATTATAAATTTCCAGCATACACTTGTTTCTCAACAAAGTAAAAGGAATAAGAGCTAAAATAATAGCTAGATTTACTACTTTATTTTGTTTTGCTTCGAATTCCCAATGCATTATGATAATATAAATTATAGTTCATTATCCCTGATAAAAAAAAATACATTGTTTTCAAATTTATGCAGTGAAAAAGTGCTGACGACCGAAAATGTGAAGTAAGAAATAAATGAAGAAAAATTAAACGTATAAATTCTTTATTTATAGCAAAGACTAAATTATTAGAATTATCTCTATATAAAGGAAGTGTACTGCTTTTTGTAATTTTGTTAAGTTGTCAGGATCACTTAATGCCATGCCATGCAACAACGAGGAATATACGAACCATGATGTTCATTATACGAGCTCTGTTACGGGTAGCCAAAGTGCCATGGCTTGCTTTATAATACTCAAGAGAGCCTAAACAATGATCATTCATGCACACACACAAAACATTCCTCACAGGCACCCTGTATAAATATAAATAGAACCTGGAGGTCTACAACCATCCTGCAGTCAAATTTGCCCCTATTTTTTTGCTTAATTTCATCCAGGTTCCCAGGATGTGCAAAAATATCCCAGGTTAAACATGAAAATTGTACGGGATCTAGGGGATCCCGGGAAATAAACCCTACTCACACGGGCCATACTACCTACGTCAATCGCCTTGTACACCCTACCCTCCTCTGGCCAGGCCCTTAGAAACCTCAGTACTCCCGACCGCAAAACACAACTGATCCCATCATCACCAGCAAGCGTCAGAAAGAGCGCACAACCTCCCCACCAACACCAGACCAGTGAAATCATTGTTTATGTGCTGTACCAGCAGCATCTACACCACCACTAACTTATATTGTTTGCTGTTAATGAAGAACACTGCAGATGTATACCGATTCACATATACTAATCCCAACCTCCACCACCATTACGCCACCCTGTCCTGTCGACACAAACATTTACATTTACAGCGACAATTTATTATTATCTACCAGCATTACCACCACAGCCATCTTACAGCTCAACGTATTGATGATGTAAATGATAAACACCGCCATACGGACCTCGACACCCACATGGACCGAATAAAACAAACACGCGCCACACAATAAAAATGTGTAGTGGAAAAAAATAATAGAACACACTTGACCAGCAGGAAACACCATTTTAAAGAACATTCCGTATGGTAATTAACAGCAATACCAGTAAAAAAAGAAAAAATTATGATTTCCTTCCAAAAACCGAGCTCATACAGACACAAAATATCCATAAAACATAAATTATCTACAGGTAAATGACAGACGCAACTGTGGATGGATGGGGAAATTAAAAAGAAGAGTGTAAACCCTTAAGCGTTTCTTTCTTCATATAATTAACTGAACGCGCCCTCGGAGAGCCAGAAAAACGATCAATTATAGAGCAAATCGCGACGACTGTTTCTGGCTGGATGTTACTTAGCGAAGAACTGGCGCGACACCAATACCTCCGGGGAACCGGATGAAAGCTATTTATCAGTAGCGAAGCTGTTCGAAGAGGAAGGGAAAGAGAAAAGGGCGAAAGGATGGGGAAAGGAGAAGGGAGGGAAGAGGAGGATGAGCACAACCCGGAGCTTATTGCGCAAAGTAGCAGGATTCAGCCCCTCGCTCCTGCCTCTCTCTCCTCTCCACCGCAAAACACGCCCCTACCTTTTTACCTCAGCATGCAACACTCCCGGCTGTAATTACCGGAAGAGTTCACGGCTCCTTTATCAGTTAAACATCCATTATACCTGCTTCTGCTGCTACAACCACCATTTTTCCTGATATTATCCGTGTTTCAGTTGATTCTCTTTAAGTTTCATCCTATCCAGGTTGATAGGTGTATCATAACTAAACTCAGTATCCTTTGGCCACTCGGCCATGATTGACCAGTGTCGGCTCATGCTTACACACACACACACACACACACACACACACACACACACACACACACACACACACACATGCACAAGTGTCTCTGCGCTTGCATGCCGCTGACTCCCTTGAGACATAAAACGTACCCATGACTGAGTTTTTTATTTTTTATTTTTTTACAGCTAGGGAGACAGTTCAAGGGCGTAAAAAAAAAAAAAACCCATACCACTGCTCCAGACAGTCAAAGTGTCAAAACAGAGGTCAGTTTCGGGAGGAGAGGTGTCTGATACCTCCTCTTGAAGACTTTAAGTCACCAGGCAGGAGGAAATACAGATGAGGAAGATTGTTCAGGATTTACCTGCGTGAGGATGAAAGAGTGAAGATGCTGGTTGACTCTTGCATAGAGTTGGACAGTATAGGAGGGGAGACATGGAACTGTAGAGTTCAGAAGAGCAGTCAGCATGAAAGTATCGATAGAAGATGAAAGAGAAACTGACATGGCATGAATTTGAGGTAGAACACTAATAGGTATGAGGGAAAAGGCTGATGAGACGAAGGCCTGACTCCACTCTGTCAACTTGAGAGCTATGAGTGGACCCCCAAACATGAGATACATACTCCATACGAAGACGGGTCAAGGCCCTGTAAATGGACAACAACTGTGGGGGGGAAGAACTGTGGAGACAGTATAGACTTAGCCTCAAAGGAAGCTGATTTGATGAGAATGGATATAAGTTTCCAGTTGAGATTTGAGGGGCTGAGATAGACAGAGTGTATTTAGTGTTGAGGGAGAGGTGATGGCTGAGTGTTGTCAAGCATAGGGGATAGTTGTTTTGGAAGAAGATGGTGTCAGTGGATAGATGGAGAAAACTGTGTTTTTGAGGCGTTGAAGGACATCAGGTTCTTCTTGCACAATCAGGAAATAATAGAATCTGAGACTAAACGTTTCTATTTGCACTCCAACCTTGAATCGTTAAGTTCCTTAAGTTGGGTCTTCTATTAAGAAGAAGTTGAGTAATACAGAAGTGGAATCATCGGCGTAGGAATGGCTAGGACTGTTCGTTTTGGATAGAAATCATCAATGAACAACAACAGAAAGAGTGGAAGATGAGACAGAACCACAGCCCAGGACACCACACTGTAGGTTTAGGGAAGAACAATGACCGTCTACACCTTGAAAATAGGAACAGTCAGAAAAGGAAACTGAGATAAAAGGTGCAGAAGAAGGATATAAACATGGGAGGGTGGTTTTGAAAGCAAGGTTGCTGGAGCCTATCAAAAGGCACGATGTGTGTCAGCGCAATATGAGTTTCACCAGAGCAGCTAGAAGGGATGACCAAAGGGTCAGTTAGGAAGGCAAGGAGATCATGCCTGTACAAGACGCCCCTTGCGGAACCCCATACTAGCGATCAGATAAAGGTCCAGAAGTGGAAGGTGTTTTTGAATCTTCCAGTTGAAGGATTGATTCAAAAAGCTTTACATAGACAAGTAATGCTATAGGACGGTGGTTTGAGGGTTGAACAGTGCCTTCTTAGGCACAGGCTGTATGAAGGCATACTTCCAGCAGGAAGGAAAGGTGAATGTTGACGGGCAGACGCGAAAGAAGTTTGACCAGAGCAGGGTGACAGCATGGAGGCGCAGTTTTTTTACTAAGGACAATAGGAAGCTGCTCCTCAGGTCCCATAAGCCAGAGGGCATAGAAACATTATTTGAAGAATCTTTATAACAGGCATAAAAGCGTCAGAGGATGAGTAGATATGCCAGAATCGTCAGGTTTTTAGAAAGTTTGGAGAAGGTTCAATGCGAGATAGATGAGACATTGCTGCCGTCGGACCTAAGGAGAGATAGGAAAGATGAAGAAGTGAAGTTGGAGGGGTGTTTTTGGTTTAGATGCCAGAGTCGCAGGAAGAGTTAAGAAACCAGGTTTTGGCATTTCTAATAACCCCTGGAACTGGACTGTGGGTATAGATTACCCAGGGGTAGAGTGACGTCATTCAATGTTCCACCCTCTTCCCTGACCAGCGCGCTGGGACTCCGTATAACCATTCTACCCCTATGGGTTTATAGGGAAGTCGCGTCGCTCCACTCCTCTGCCTGGATTTTACGCTACAGACGGTTCGGTACGTTTACCCACGTTCAGTGATAAGTGTATATAGAAAACTGGGATGGTCAATGCGATGTCATTAACTCTGGATTATATACAAGGCAAATAATCAACACTTGGACAGGTACTGGAGATGCATGGACTGGCCTGCAACTAATCAAGCCTCAGCGCGGAACGGATGAACAACCGTCTCAACATGTCACCAGGTGAAGCTGGCCATAAGACAGGTGTGCTCCTCAGCCTCCCCTCTGGCACAGCTGGGTGCTGGAGCATCGGCAGCCGAGATGAGAACCCTATGGATCCGTTGCACAGTGTGACTCCAAGGCAGACAAGAAGACACGTTTCAGGTGTCACAGCTGCCCGCCAACCTATGTCTGCCCGAGCCACTACTTCCCTACTGCTGTGGTGCCTCTAAAAGGCTGGGGTAGGTAATAAATATAAAACTAAGATTTTGAGGTGCGGATGTGTGATAAAAGTGTTTGTATGTAAAAAAAAATTATAATAGCCATTTCAATAAATTACTTCAAAGTGGGAAGTTTTAAACATCAATGACAGGAGGTTGCAGGGATAGACACCAGTGGAGATGCTGGTGTGGGCGATCATCAGGCTAAGCCTTTGTTAACATCTTATTGTGCACATACACAGTTTCAATGGGTTTATAAGCAAAAAACACATTATATTCCACAATTTGTCATTCTGGTGCACTAAAAAGGGTGTTTTCCACTCTCTTCCTACAGTTCCCGCATCGCCTGTGCATTGATGACCCCCTGGGATGAGCCTGACATCCTTGAGCGTGTGGGAGCATCTGGTGATTTTTATGGGAGGTTTCTTTTTGCTTATTTTTTAAAAAACATTCAAATTTTTCACTTTTTACATTCGCTTTCTTTTGCTTTTTGAATTTAAGTTTCTTGAAGTAAGTTTTTCTAATTTAATAGTTTCATTACTAAGTAAGAGGATTATGTTGATATTGCAGGATAGGATTAATAAATTTGTATATATACTATTTTTCTTTAATTTTTTTTCCAAATCGGGTATAAACTACCCACGTTCTTGGCCGTGTAACAGGAAACAGGTTCAGTGTTCCGGGTTTAATGAAAGAGTTTTTGGTTAGTCGGAGAATAGATTTGGCACGGTTCCGGGCAGAAATGTAAAGTTCATAATTAGCATTAGTTTGAAAGCTCTGGTACCTTTTATGAGCTGCCTCTCTATCATTGACAGCACGAGAGCAAGCGTGATTAAACCAAGGCTTTTTAGCGTGAGGAGTAGAGAAAGAACGTGGAATGTATGCCTCCATTCCAGAGACGATCACCTCTGTGATGCGCTGAGCACACACAGAAGGGTCTCTATCCTGGAAGCAATAATCATTCCACGGGAAATCGGAAAAATACATCCTCAGGTCGTCCCACCGAGCTGAAGCAAAATGCCAGAAGCATCGCCTCTTCGGTGGGTCCAGAGGGTGTACAGGAGCGATAGGACAGGATGCAGAAATAAGATTGTGATCGGAGGAGCCCAACGGAGAGAACAGTTTGACAGAATAAGCAGAAGGGTTTGAGGTAAGGAAGAAGTCTAGAATATTGGGCCTGTCTCCAAGACGGTCGGGAATACGGGTAGGGTGCTGGACCAACTGCTCTAGATCGTTGAGGATAGCAAAGTTGTAGGCTTGTTCACCAGGCTGGTCAGTGAAAGAGGATGAAAGCCAAAGCTGGTGGTGAACATTGAAATCTCCTAGGATGGAGATTTCAGCGAAGGGAGAGTGGGTCAAGATGTGCTCCACTTTAGAGTTCAAATAGTCAAAGAATTTTACATAGTTAGTAGAGTTAGGTGTGTGTGTATTTAGTAATAGAATGACAATGAAGTCTTAGCCAGATGGTGAAAAATTCTGAAGAATCAAGGTTGTGGGCACGAGAGCAAGTGATGTCGTTGCGCACGTAGGCGCAACGACCAGCATTGGATTGAAATTTAGGATAGAGATAGTAGGAGGGAACAGAGTAGAGATTGCTGTCAGTAGCCTCAAAAAACTGTGTTCCGGTGAGGAAGAGAAGGTGAGGTTTAGAGGAAGAGAGATGACTGTATGGCCTTGACCTGCGCCGGGGCGCTGGAGGACCCTTCATTCTCTTCTTTATCCTTTCCTACCTTAAAACTTTACTAATTTTCTTTTATATACGTTTTCACATTCTATTTACTACTATTGATTTCTACCCTTATCTACACTTCCACTCCTGTCAGCTTAGACTAACCAAACTCTTTTCCTTTCTTCTTCTCCCGTGTATCCTGTACTTCTGTTCTGCCTTCCACCCCGTAGCAATACTTTCACGCCGCCCCGACTCGACCATACCCGCCTCTCCCCGCCCCACGCCTCCCCAGCCCCTCCAATTGTTTCTTACGTCATTTCGTCGCTCCCGCATATGGATCAAGGCAATAAGGCGATGATGTGCCCAAGGTGGCGCTGCTAATTAAATTATTATTATTATTGTAGACCAAGAATGTCAGCCTCTCTGAAGAGTTCTTGGAACTATATACTCAATAAGGGTCCTAGAGGAGGGGACGTTTGGCCTCTGTTCTTAAATAATTGTAAGTTTTCAGCTTCAACAACATCATTTGGAAGCTGGTTCCACAATTTAGTTATACATGGAACAAAGCTTCGAGGAAATTGGGAGCTATTAAAACGTACAACTGAAAAAGCTAAATCATTGAGATTTGAAGCAAACCTAGTGACACGAACAAGACCAGCCGCGCGAAGGAAGGTACTGAGGATAATGACTGAGCACTTTTGTGTGCTTATGTGTGTGTGTGTGTGTGTGTGTGTGTGTGTGTGTGTGTGTGTGTATTTCACCACGGCCTGATCACAAGTTGCCACCAGTGCCCTCCGGACAAGAGCAAGCTCATGCTCATTAAAGTCTATCTATGGGTACTGCCAGGACCTTACACACCACACACCCCATCCCCCTTGCTCGAGGGAGAACAGTAACCACTCCTTGTCAGCGGAAAGATTCCGGACTGAGCGGGGCTCGAACCGCCGCATAGCAGGCCGTGATGCCTGGCAGTGCAGCGCTCTAACCGATTGAGCTACGGAGCAGTGTGTGTGTGTGTGTGTGTGTGTGTGTGTGTGTGTGTGTGTGTGTGTGTGTGTGTGTGTGTGGACGATTATGTTTGTCTGTGCATACTTGTGTGTGGTCGCGGCAAATACTTATCAATCTTTAACAATTGTGCTTCATCACGACATTCGAAAAAAAGGTAAGTATATGTTTCTTTATGATTTTACAACGACGCCACGGAATGTGTCCTCCAGTTTGTTTGGTAGACAAAGACTAAGCTGTACGCACACAGCCGTAAAATATGAAACGTTCCATTCGTTCCGTGCGCTAACGATTACCAAGAACAGGTTTGTTTACTTTATATATTTTACTTATCGACCTGCTACCCACCCACCCCACACACACAAACACACGCGCGCGCACACATACACACTCGTGCTGACAAAAGTGGAGCGCATTTTGTCCTTAGGAAAGAACAAGGAGGAGCGTGAACGAGGGAATGAGAGTAGATGCGGGTCACCCAGGATGTTCAGAGAATCTGTGAAAAGAGAAAGATTGAAGGAAGAAAGGGAAAAAGCAAAGGCCAAAAATATAATGGATGGAAAATGATGGAATCAGAATAGAAGAAAAAAGAAAATTGGAGAGAAAAGGTTGAAATAATTTGATGAACGAATAGTTGGACTAGAAAGTAAAAGAGGAATCAAATTGAAAAACATGAGAGATAAAGGAGCAGACATTAATGGGAGAGGGGTAGAACGAGAAGGCGAAAAGTGGAAGTGTATAATTAAGCTTTATGGGAGCGCCAGTGGAATGAAGCTGATCGAGAAGAGAAGGAAGATGAGCAGCGAGAGAGGGTTGATAGGGTATGAATTGGGAATGGCGGGAAGGCAACGGATAATAGTATGGGAAAAGTTAAATAATGAAGGTTTAGATAGGAAAAGGGTTGATAATCAAATAAGAAAGGAAAGAAGGGGAATGAAATAACAGAGAAAAGATTAGAATAGGATGATAGGTAATAAAGAGGGAAGGATATATGGAAGTGTCTGTGTGTGTGTCTGTGTGTTTGTGTGTGTGTGTGAGAGAGAGAGAGAGAGAGAGAGAGAGAGAGAGAGAGAGAGAGAGAGAGAGAGATAGTTGAAGGTTGAATGTGCAGTACTTTCGAAAATGTTTTTTTTATTTTTTTATTTACTTAGCTGCTATTAACACTTCCATTATTACTGAACTTATAGTATTAGTAGTGCTTCCAACACGCTTTCATTCCACCAGGGGCCGAGGCAGCTGGATGTCGAGATGATCAATGATCCAGAAGTACAATTGTTCCTCTGAATATATGACGCCAAACTCAAGCTGTGCCTGGAGGCTGGAATCATTATATTGACGCCAAACACGACACGGCACTTTCACGGAGAAATCACGTGCACTGAAGTAATGGGAACTGCCGGTCACAGGTCGATGCCTAGGCAAAAGAAAAGACTATGTTGGGGTGGTGGTGGTGATGGTGATGGTTGTGGTGATGGTGATAGAGGTGGTGGTGGTGGTGGTGGTGGTCGTGATGATGGTGAGGGTGAAGGTGGTGGCGGCATGGTGGTTGTGGTGGTGATTGAAGAAAGGTGTGCCAGTACTTCAGTTATTGGTGTGTATGTGTGTGTGTGTGTGTGTGTGTGTGTGTGTGTGTGTGTGTGTGTGTGTGTGTAATAATAATGATAATGTGTGTAATAATAATAATAATAATAATAATAATAATAATAGTAATAATAGTAGTAGTAATAGTAATAGTAATAATAATAATAGTAATAGTAATAGTAATAATAATAATAATAATAATAATAATAATAATAATAATAGTAATAGTAATAGTAATAATAATAATAATAATAATAGTAATAATAATAGTAATAGTAATAGTAATAATAATAATAATAATAATAATAATAATAATAATAATAATAATAATAATAGTAATAATAATAATAATAATAATAATAATAATAATAATAATAATAATAATAATAATAGTAATAGTAATAATAATAATAATAATAATAATAATAATAATAATAATAATAATAATAATAATAATAATAATGGTTTATGCATTTGTTGGCAGCCCTTAGACTGAAAATACACAAACTACAATGATATTTATATGATGAGTAATGGGGGAAGGGTGGTGTGTGTGTGTGTGTGTGTGTGTGTGTGTGTGTGTGTGTGTGTGTGTGGAGGGGTCATGTGATCATGGAGGTATTCATGGCCTTCACAAGTGCCATTATTGTGCTAAGCCGGTATCTGTCCGTGCGAGCTCTGACCGGGACGAGAATATTGTGGTATCTTGTGAGTCTTGTGGGGGGAGGGAGGGCGGGTGGGAGTAGGTCTCTATGGTGGGGATTGCGGAGGAGGACTTGCCGAATTTTGTTAGATTTATGTGGCATCGGTCCTGAAGGGTGGGGAGATTCAGCTGAGTGAGTGCGTTCTCGTAGTTGGTGTAAGAACTGCCCAGAATCTGTCTACAAGCCCGCTTCTGTACTCTCTCTTGTTGGCGTTGCTGGGTCTTGTTGATGGAAGAAGCCCAAGCAGGAGAGGCGTAGAGGAGTTTGGGGAGGATGAAGGTGGTGTACAGGTCCTTGAGCGCCCTTTAGGGGGCTCCCAGTGTTTTCATACGCCTCAACATGAAAAGTTTGTAGGAAGCCGCCCTGGTGATGGTGGTGACATGCTTGCCCCAGCTTAGCTTGCTGTCCAAGGTCACTCCAAGTAGTTTGGAGGATTCAACCACCTGCACCTGGTGAGGGCCAACCTTCAGGGCTGGCGGTGGGATGGCAGTGGTGATGGTGTAAAAATGCATCACCACCGGCTTGTTGGTGTTGATGGTGACGTGGTTGTCTTGCGTCCAGCTCTGCAGTCGGTCCTGATTTAGTTTTCCATAACAGAATGTACTAAATGTTATTGGAGAAAGTATGGGAAATAAATAGCATGCCATAGTGAAACTATTAAGAAACTCGCTTCACATCTATACCCTGACAGTGCCTTCCCTGGGAGTGGACCCCATACGCAGGATGATGGTGAGAGGCATTATTACAACGTACAACAAAAATCAAAGCCTCGCATTGCCAAGTACAAGAATGAGCAGCGGCAGACTGGTAATTTTTTTGAGTTGTTATGTCTTTAAATGTAAAACTTATATTAGTTAGTTTTTTACGTGCTCACAGAATGCAGCTATACTGGCCACACATAATGCCTTTATTTCAGCTTAAAGTTAATAATTTCATAGCAGTGAACTGCATATTTGATATAGATTTTTTTTTTTTAATGTTCATCTGTCAATGACTATCAATCTATCTAAATACCTTGGCTGTCTTCCCCCAGTGAAGGGTGGTAGCCAAGACAGGCACACACTCACTCACACATTCACACTCATGTACACCACTCTTTCAGCTGCACAGCCCCTGAGGGAGTAAAAAAGGCCTTCACTGCCCTCACTGTACGGAGGATTAGCTGCACAGTTCAGACAGGGAACTTCCACACCAAGGCTTCATAGCATACACTGGTTTACCCCTGCCCCTTCATAACAATGACATTTCCCCCCAGCACCTGAGTGCCCCACATGTGTGGCACCACATATGCCCAGGCGCCTACCTAACTATGACATTAACTGTGGTAGATAAACTGGTGTATGACATCATAGGTTGGTCGTCTCATGTATTTGAAGGGTTACCAAAGCCATTCAGCATTGACACAGTTGATGATGTGCTAGGGATAGAACATCAGCAGCAGCAGTCAAACAGCTGTGAAATATTGATTGGCCTGTATGTGTGTGGCAAAAAAAATTATAGTCTCATTAAAACAATTTATTAATCACTTAAATTCATATTCTTTGTGGATACACACTTTATCAGTCAATTACTTTACAACCAATAACAAATAGTGGAACATTTATGTTAATAAGTAATATTTCACCTGTATGACCCTTTTTCTTCAACTACCTATTTAAATTACATGCATTAATCATGACTAATATATGACCCTTTTTTTCAGCCCTGCTGCTGTATTGCTAGAGACCATCCCAGCATTGTTCATTACTTGTGGAAAAGATACCATCAGCTGCTCCGGCAACAGCCCCTGCTTCAACATCTGCTGGCCCTATGACACCAGCCACTGCTTCATCATCTGCTGGCCCTATGACACCTGCCACTGCTTCATCATCTGCTGGCCCAATGACACCTGCCACTGCAAGGAATGACAATGAAGCTGCTCCACCACAGTCACCACCTACTTCATCGGAGTTTAGAGATGCCTTTCATAGGGCAGCAGTATAATTTTTTGATGCTGGGGCTGAATATTACTGCCTCAAGGCTATGATTTTGTCACTATTATTTTTATTACTGAGGAGGTTAGGGTGGAAGGGGTGAAAAAAAAAAATCTGCTATTTTTCGACATAAATGGTGAGCAAATTCATTCAGAGTACAAAATTTACCAGAAAAAAAAATTGTGTGCCATTGTGAGTGGGTTCACTTGAGATTGGGTGCCAATACGCCTCCGTGGTCTAGCGGTCAGCGTGCCTGGCTTCTACTCCGCGGGCCAGGTTCGAATCCGGCCCGGGCAGTCGGCGTGCAGCTCACCCAGCTGTTCATCCTCCCTCTCGGGCTGGTCGATAAATGGGTACCTGGGGAAACCTGGGGAAACTGTGGTAACCCGGATGTCACACTGGCCCTGTGTCCCGGGGTAATAGGCTCCCTCCCACCACAGGTTCTAGGGTCAGTGTTACGGAGATGAGCACCGAGGCCACGCGCTGCTACAGTGTATGCCCCCAACTTTGCTTTACCTTTATTGGCTCGACTGACAGAGACATGGCTTTGTATGTCGAAGGTTCCAGGTTCAATCCCCACAGCCAGCACTCTCTAACTCAGATTTTTCTGAGTTCCCTTGATTAATTTTTCAGTGTTTAATGAGGAGATTTTCACCGGCACCCAGTAGTGGGTACTTTGTTACAATCAGGGGCGTCAGTTGGACTTCAAAAGTGGGAGGGACTTTAGGGCAGACAGTTTATATATATATATATATATATATATATATATATATATATATATATATATATATATATATATATATATATATATATATATATATATTAAATTTTTTTTTTTTTTTTACTTTCATTAGCTTGTAGCACCTTCAGGCACCGATCATATTAGCATTTTACGTAGTCTGTGATGCAGGCAGGATATTCATTAGCACCTAATTAGACTCATGCTGCTTTCCAGTGTTCCCTGATGCACTCACAATCAAAGATGTAATACCTATATGGTTGCATTGAGTAATCTTAGGTCAGTTGGTAAAGTGTTCACCCAAGTCCGACCCAAGCTGACAACATAAACCAAGGCGTGTTTGCAAGCTTTAATCAATAACAAAGGCATCAAACACTAATTGTATGTTCAAGCTATGTAATTTTTTTTTTCTGTTCACCTAAACTGCTTCGTTTTCCTTTGGTGCTATTATTTTCACATGGGTGCAGTCTATCACTCCCACAACACCGGGAAAATGTGCAAATTGGTAAAATTCTGCTTGTCGGGGATTGAACTCGCGTCCTCCTGAACGCAGGGCCGTCATGCTATTTGTTCAGCCACCCCCTCCCCTAAATAAATATATATATATATATATATATATATATATATATATATATATATATATATATATATATATATATATATATATATATATATATATATATATATATATATATATATATATATATATATATATATATATATATATATATATATATATATATACGACACTACCCGACTGACATCCCATGCCCATTCATTGCTGGCTGGACAGGCGGCACTGATGAGATGAGACTGCTCATCTGCCTCCACTGTGCCTGAATGCGGTGTCTCTAGGTTGTGAGGCGCGCCCGCATGCATGTGTGTGTGTGTGTGTGTGTGTGTGTGTGTGTGTGTGTGTGTGTGTGTGTGTGTGCATGCATCGCTAAGCACTACTAATACTATAAGTTCAGTAATAATGGAACAGTGTTAATATCAGCTAAGTAAATAAAAAAAATAAGACATTTTCGAAATTACTGCACATTCGACCTTCAACCTCTCTCTCTCTCTCTCTATCTCTCTCTCTCTCTCTCTCTGAAAACTCCACTCTGGATGATTCTGGGCATATTCCTCCTACTCATCCCCCTCTGCCTTCACTATACTTATTATTAAGATTCTTCAGAATGATGTTTTCTATACCCTATCTAGCCTCAACCCTGAGAAGGCTTATGGACCGGATGGAGTGCCACCTATTGTCCTTAAAAATTGTGCTTCCGTGCTGACACCCTGCCTGGCCAAACTCTTTCGTCTCTGCCTGCCAAAATCTATCTTTCCTTCCTGCTGGAAGTAAGCCTACATACATTCTCTGCCTAAAAAGGGTGCCCGTTCGAATCCCTCAAACTACTGCCCTATAGCTTTACTTTCATGTCTTTCTAAAGCTTTTAAATATATCCTTAGCCGGAAGATTCATAAGCATCTATCCCCTTCTGACCTTTTATTTGATCGCTAGTATGGGTTCCAGAAGAGGCGTTCTACTTGTGATCTTGCTTTCTCATCTCATCTTATTTCATCAATGATCTTTCCACAACAAACTGTTATATCCACACATACGCCGACGACTCTACTTTGCATTATTCAACTTTTTTCAACAGAAGACCCTCACAACAAGAATTACAAAACTCTAGACGGGAGGCTGCAGAACGCTTAACCTCTGACCTTGCTATTATTTCCGATTGGGGCAGAAGAAATCTGGTGTCCTTCAATACCTCAGAAACTCAATTTCTCCACCTATCAAATTGACACAATTTTCCAAACTCCTATCCACTATTTTTCAATAACACTCAGCTGCCACCTTCTTCTACACTAAATATCCTAAACTCAAAATCTTAACTGAAAACTTCACATCTCTTCTCTCACTAAATCAGCTTCCTGGAGGTTGGAAGTTCTGTATCATCTCCTCCAGTTCTTCTATCCCGCACAGTTGCTATCCATATACAAGGGCCTTGTCCGCCCTCATATGGAGTATGCATCTCACGTGTGGGGGAGCTCCATTCACACAGCTCTCTTGGACAGAGTAAAGTCTAAGAGCCGTACCAAGAGTTACGAAGGTTTAGCGACGAAGATCGAAGGTAAGTACTGTGCTTACCTATAGTCACTAGCATTTTTGGAACGAAGGTTTGCGGGAGAGACGAAGGGAAGGCAAAGTCTACCCCGTGTCTTCCCTCATACCTTAGAGGAATTTTTTTTATTTTCCAAATTTGGCGTGGCAAATAGTTGCAGTTCAGTTAAAACAACCTGATAAAACATTTTCCCTAATTGGAGAGTCGTATATTATAGTTGCAGCGAATATGTTTGTCTTGTTTACAACAACAGCACGCGCAAAGCTGGGCGTTATCGCGATAACTTATCGCGATACTTTATCGCTGATAACAAAATCGGGTTATCGGCCATCCGCTACTTATTTATACATATATCGGTATCTTCGCTACTTTTGTAACCAAACTAGCGATAATCGCTACTTTTTTCCGCCTTTCAGAAAAAAAAAACGTTGTCTCCTCCTTACTGCGCATGCGTGGCCCGGGCGCCCGGTGTTGTATGAAAAAAACTTCGGGATATGAAATATCTTCGGTGAAGAGATTTCATACTTAGATCATCAACATTAAAACACTAGATTATTTTTTTATGTTAGATTAAAAAATCACTATATCAAAGAGAAAAATCATTTAACTTTGCCCCCCAAATTAATATTCACTGCCTGAAATTTGTGATCCCGTTGTGAAAAACGCAAACGGAGACCAGCGGATTGTGTTAGCACGTGGCGGCGTTGCGCGTGGCCTCTCAGCTGGGTCTCGAGTGACGGAGTGAGTGCCAGTGTTCTGGTTCCCAGTGCTCCAGTGCTTCTTTACTGAAGTGACTATTAAAGTGTTAATGGTGATAAGTAAGAATAACTGAATAAGTAGTAATAGGCCAGTTCACGAGGGACCAGTGTTTGTAAACAAAAGCGCCAGCTTTTGACGGTTGGGACGCCAAATAACACAACAACGGTTCTGGCGTTTCTAGTATTACCGTCCACATGTACGTGTCAACGTGTGGGTTTCAGGTTTTGTAAGCTTTCTAAAATACAGATAATGAAAATTTGAATTCATTTATATTTTTCTATTTGAATTATCAATATAGTATCATTTTCGCCTATCGGACTTATCGCTACCTAGTATCGGAATTTTGGATTTATATCGGGTATCAGTTATCGGTTATCGATTATCGCCTATATTTATGTCTCCAGTTAACGAATATCGGTTATCACCGATAAGGTTTTCCATTATCAGTTATCGGGTATCGGGAATAAGGTTTTCTGTTATCGTGCCCAGCTATGAGCACGCGCCTTCAAAGCACAGAGAAACCAGCCAGCAGGCGGGAACCTTCGTGGCTCACATTCTCCAACGATCTATAGTTTTTCAAATTCTTTCTCATTTCAGTTAAGACATCTGGCTCTGCAAGTGCAAACAATGGGTATCTTAATAATTTACTGCATGTAAATAACGATTAATAATGAAAGAAAAAAAAAACATGAAATAGTAGATAATAACTGTTGAATGCGATGCTAGGCTATTTCGAATATTAGGCTACCCATATTATTTATACATGCAACATCAAAATTCCTTATGGATAGACACTTGCAGAGTCGTATGTCACTTTATATCCCTTAATTAGATGAAATAATGAGTATCTGAAAGACTATAGATCGTTCGAGTATGATCAAACTATACTGTTTGATATACAAGTTTTTTCTTCGTGTCCTTGTATGGTATATTATCGATGCAAATCTTCTGTTTGCAGTCCATATATGATGGTTTGAGGATTTTTTGTATACACAAACATTCAAATGTTCTTCACGCAATCACAAACTCACAATGCGCAGGTGCCACATCTACATTCACGAGTGGACAGACGGAATGAAACGGACAATATTATTATGGCTATAATAGCACCATGGAGGTATTATACCTCCATGAATAGCACTGTGTGTTTGTATGTGTGTGCGTGCATTAGATCTGGTAGGTGAAAAGAAGGTTGGTTGCAGTGTGTGTATGTGCATCTACCCTCCCGAGCGACTTGTGGTAAGGATTGAAAGTACGGTCTGAGGCCGTGCCTACATTGTCGAAGGGAAGATACGCGGCTCGACCTTCAGTACTCTTATTACGGGCCTAAGGATCTTCGTCTCATCAACTCCCCTCCTCTTACCGATAGTCTCCTACCTCTTAAATTTCGCTGCAGTGTTGCCTCTCTTTCTATCTTCTATCAATATTTTCACGCTGACTGCTCTTTTGAACTTGCTAACTACATGCCTCCCCCTCTTCCGCGGCCCCGCTGCACTCAACTTTCTACTCAAGCTCATCCCTATACTGTCCAAACCCCTTACGCTAAAGTTAACCAGCATCTTCACTCTCATCCTTCCTAACTTATAAATGAACACATAAATAATTATTAATAAAGAAAAACATTCATGTAAGAGTTTTTAGGCTTTACCTGGTTCGATTAAATTGATGGGGGGTCGATGGGTAGCGAAGCTCATCTCCGTAGGTTAGTTTAGGTTAGAATTGTTAGGTATAATAAACTTCGTAAATGCTTGTGATTTTGTAACTACGCTTTGGGCTATTATAGTTTAGCATTAGTAAGCCTCGGGTTTTGGATGCTTTGCGCTGATGGGTCCTCGATCTCTGGCAAGCCTTTGCTGAGGCTCATGACGACTCGCATATGAATATTAACAGCTGGCTTCTCCTAAGACTGTGTGTGTGTGTGTGTGTGTGTGTGTGTGTGTGTGTGTGTGTGTGTGTGTGTGTGTGTGAAACCTTAAAACCTCTTGATGGTCAATGTAATTGCAATATTTTAATGTCGTCAGAGAGCATCGCGTGTGGCCAGCGTGAGGGGCGCGGCAGCTTGTGCCGGGATGGATGGGCACATGTTCAAAGTCACACGTAGACGCGGGGAACAGGGAGCATCACGCGTGCCCGCCGTGTGGGGTGCCTCAGACGACGAAGCGGAAGGGTGTGATTAAAGGAGGCTCGACAACACGCAGGTCAAGGGCCAACACTCGTTCCACTGCCACTCCTCCCAGGTACCACTCCTCTTCTTTATCTTCCTCCACTCTCTCTTTCTGCTAATCCTTATCCTTTATTAATCCAAAGCCTTCTCTTCATGATTATCCTCTCTGCTATTCCTCTTTTTTTTAAATGACCTTACAATCCATTAATTTATTGAAGTAGTACAAATATATTCCCTTGTTGGGAACGCGATTCTCAAGCAGAAGGGGGTGATGCGAAGTTTAAGCATATAGACTGATTACGGATAAAAGAAAGTAAGAAGCAAAAAAGAATAGAAAAAATAAAAATAAAATAAAAGTGGTGATATCTGAAGCAGTGAAGCAGTGGACAGGAACAACAAATTTTCAGACGTTCATTCACTGCGGCTGCGTGCCATAAGAGAGAGAGAGAGAGAGAGAGAGAGAGAGAGAGAGAGAGAGAGAGAGAGAGAGAGAGAGAGAGAGAGAGAGAGAGAGAGAGAATCCACACTTCCCTCTTCCTCTCAAAAACAAGAGCTCTGTGGTGAGTGGTCGGGGTTCTAGGTGTTGGCAGGGCAGTATCGGCCGAGTCACACGGCCACAATCCTTGCCAAGGACACGACGCTGCGACATAGCTTTTTGCCGGGGTTGTATTCCTGGCTGTCCCCCTATTTCTGGCTGTCTTCCTGCGAACTGCGCATGCTCAGAAGCATATGTAGTAGGTAGGCGGTGGCCGAACTGGTAGCATACTGGGCCCACATTCACCGCGTGATGGACGACGCGGGTTCGAATCCCCACGCTGCCACTCGGATTTTTCAGTCACCGCCGAGTGGCTTAAAACTACCCACATGCTGTCCTGAAGACCACCCATCAACCCGGACTCTAGAGGAAGCCGTCCAAGCGAACCAAGAACGAGTTCCGGGGGGCAGCATGAGCCAATGCAAGATGGCGCCACTATAAACACTCGCCTGCGCCAGAACGGGCTGGGCCGACCATCAGGCCCCACCTGGAAGAAGCCTTGGGCCGACCATCAGGCGCCACCGGGAAGATGTCTACCGGCGCAATAGGCAACAACGTAAAAAAAAAAAAAAAAAAAATGTAAACAAACAAACACTTGTTGATAGACAGAGTTGTTCTCAAGCATCCCCCGACAGCATGGTATTTCTTACTTTGCTTTCCCCCCCCTCCCCCCCACCTCATGAACCTATGGTGCCCTCTAGCCCCCCCCCCCCCAAAAAAAAAAAAAATCTGCCAGAATTACGAGCCTGCATATGCACATCAAGACAGTTTTGTTTATTGAAAATAGCAAGGTGCTATTTTCCGTAAATTTACTCATGAATTACTGTATTAAGGCTATACTTTGGCCCTCCACTTCACTTATTTAAAAACATCGCTGTACTGGATTCATTAATGTTTTTGCTATGAAAGCATAAAACAATATGCCCTCCCCTGCTTGAAAACACTGGGAGGACAGCCATGTACGCGTGACCAGCTGCGTACAAGGATCCGTGTTCATAGCGATCCACCGTTTTTGTTTGTAAAGGAAGGGGGGACAGCTAGGAATAGAGGGCAGGCAGGAACACAACACAGTACGCGCAGCAGAACACTCACGATAAAAGTTTGAATAATATGCCACGTCAGAGCCTTTCTTTCCCTGTCATTCGTAAAGCCTCAGTAAGATATGGAACCTTCTACTCAGTCCTTCTTGTATATATTTAAATACCTTGGTTATTGGCGGCAGCCGAGTGGTTAGGGCACATTAGTGGAAAAATATGTTTGGATGCCGCCGCATGCTGACAACTCTAGAGTCTAGAGTGTCGTAAAGTAAATGAATATCAATCACCTGCGATCAGCTTGTGGTATGGGCATGAAAAGGCGTTACTTTAAAAAAATAAACTCTTAATTTCTACAAGCTGAGGCAGAGCAGCACAAGTCGCTCTACTGCCTTTAAAAGTTTGATAATAAACCCAATGCACTTAATTAAAACGTTACTCATCTGCTCCACGCACGTATAAGAGCAGCCCTTCACTACCGTATTCTCCTTTATATTGACAAAATTATAACGATAGGCAATCAAACGGGTGAGAAAAATATTGAAGGAAAATTATGCCAACGGTAATCTCGGAAAGAAGGGAAGGATGGGGATTAGGGGGGACAATAAAAAGTCTCCATTATCCCGTCTTCATTAAAACGCAAATTTCCTCTCACACTCTTACTAGCACTAACGAAAGATAAACTTCACTGTTTTTTTTTTATTTTCCTGCCTGCACTCCACAAACATTTTTCCTCTTCCGTGTTCACCTGCAATGTCAGTGAGGATGGCACAAGTGTAGACAACGTAGTAACTCAGGTAAGGCAAGCAGGGGGAATGGGAGGACAGTAAGGCAACTACCCTCACCCTCATCAGCCTCTGTCTCCACTCCTACCACCGCCAATTTACTCTCCTTCACCCCTGTCACCCTACCTACTCATTCCGGCTCCTTTCACCTCCCCATACCTTTTCTGTTCACCTTACTTAATCCGCTTCACAGTGCTCACTCACCCACATTTATTCTTATCTATCATTATCGACATATCTCCATTTTTGGCACTGTCTCCTTTCACTGAACCTCACCCTCGTCACCTTTCCCCTTCTGTAATTTCAGCGTTCATCTTATTGTTAGCCTTTTTTGTTAGCTGTTTATAAGTGTTTATGTTTAAGGCGCGAACTGTTATCTCACGTCAGGTCCGGTGTATCGTTGCCTGCTTTCTCCAGTTGATTGAAGTGGTTGAGATAACACAATAGCCTTTACTTAAGTGAGGTGTATTAAGTGTTGCCCGAGCGTAGCCGTTAAGCTCACTTTGAGTTCACTTAATTTACTCTCTCTCTCTCTCTCTCTCTCTCTCTCTGGTTGACTGAAACAGTTATATTGGCTTTTTAACTATATTAACAGTCTTACATAATAGTTACAGGATTTGTGAACGAGTCGTACGCACACCCCGAGCAGTTCTCTGCTCTCGCCCGCCGCCCGCTAATATCTGCCGGCTTCTCGCTGGTGCAGGAGCGAGCCGGTGCAGCAGGCTTGCTGAATCAACACCGTTCCCACGGCAAGGAGCACCTCCTAAGCACAACGTAGCATCTACGTGTTATTAAACATCCTGGCGCGGCTGTGCCATGGCGTTACGACATACATTCACACATTCACATGTACATTATAATATACACATTACATCGCTCGGTCACCTAAAAAGTCGCGACCTCGCGGCTCACCCGACCTTTAAAATCAGCGTACCTACCCATGTTACAGGCGCACAATGTGTACTAGTTAAACGAGGTCCTGTTATGGTTGCATTAAAAATAATATATACAAGTCAGAGCCCCCCCAACGATACAACAACGGGAAATGCCAATGATAATAAAAGTAATCATGGAAGTAACAAGAAATGGGCAAAACACATACAAGGCGAGGTAAACAGGGCTAGAGTCGTAGACATGGAAGCTCAGTACTATTCCGAGAAAACAAAATAATAGCTCGAATAGTTATTTACGTGAAACATCCTAGAAAAATAAATTGACTAAATTGTCACTAGGATACATGGCAATGGATCTATTTGGAATAGTAAAAAGAAAAAAGGAAAAATCCTTGAAGAAGATCTGCTACACACTGAACCTTCGAGTCACACCTTGACATAAAACTGTCGCAGAGAAACACTCATCCGTTGCGTGACAATTAATTGCCAGTGTCGTTACCCTCGGCACGCCTTCGAGACGGGCGGGGTTTACAACAATAGATAAGGTTGTGTGAAAAGAGGTAATGTTATCCGTAGAGTTTCCTAATAGTTACAATGTGATAACAAGGACAAGTCTGGAGAACCTTAGAAGCATCGCCTGTCAGCACCACTAACTCCTGATACTTCGTTTTTCAGGTCTACAGTACTATAAAAGAAAATCCTGTCACCAGGTTGTGAAATCACTGTTGTAACAAATCTCACTGAAATATATAATTCCAGCATAATTGATTAAAGTAATTTCAGCATTAATAAACATCAAATTAAAAAGACAAATTTCCACCTATCTCCCGATCGTAACGAACGTGGATGACTGACATCTGTAACGCCAAAAATAATTCCCGTAGCGGATAACAGTGGTATGTCAAGCAAAGGGTAAGTAAGACTTGTCTGCATACTTCCAAAGCTTACAGGTATTCACATGCTGGTTATAATAAAAGTTAGGGATAGCATCTGCTCAAGTTCAGTTAAGTCTGTCATTGCAGAGAAAAAGTCTGTTTTAAGCAGAAGCACATGAGGCTTGCTGAATCAACACCGTTCCCACGGCAAGGAGCACCTCCTAAGCACAACGTAGCACCTACGTGTTATTAAACATCCTGGCGCGGCTGTGCATTCACACATTCACATGTACATTATAATATACACATTACACTATCTCACTCTCTCCAACCTTTCCCATCACTCTCCCTCACCCTCCACAAACTGGTCACTCCCTTCGTCCTCCCTCCCACTCTTCCCCTGCCCACTCACCCTGCTCACCCTCGTCCTTTCCCTCCCTTCAAACTGCCTTACATTCCCTCACTCTAACAAGGCTTCTAACTTTTCCTTCTCATCCTCTTCACCCTCACCGACCCTCCCTCAATTAGCTCAATATACTTCCATATCTACTCGTATCTTTGTCCATCGCCGAAGGAGGGACAAGAACCAATCCTAGGTTGTGTTACTCTTCCTTTCCATAGCACACCCTTCCTCCTTTCCTCGCATCCTCCTTTCTCCCTCCTTAACTCCCTTCTGATTTGTAGCAGCCTTCACCGTTACACAAGCTCGTTTCTTAATAAAAAAATGATTTGTTAATCGCTGTTTTCCGATAAAAACTGCAACTTAAGCATCACCTCCTACTTTCTTTCCCACCCTTGCTCACTCTCCCCGCCATCACAGGATAAGCGAAAAGCAGCGCCCTGCAAAGGATGCCGTGAGGGGGAAAGGCAACACTGCAGGGAAGGAGAGGTGTGGCGAGAAGTGAGGAAAGTGTGTGGCAGGTGTGGCTGTGCTTGGCGATGAGAAGGCAATGAAGGGTGTGGCTGTGCTTGGTAATGACGGGCAATGAAGGGTGTGGCTGAGCTTGGCGATGAGGAGGCAATGAAGTGTGTGGCTGTGCTTGGCGATGAGGAGGCAATGAAGTGTGTGGCTGTGCTTGGCGATGAGAAGGCAATGAAGGGTGTGGCTGTGCTTGGCGATGAGGAGGCAATGAAGTGTGTGGCTGTGCTTGGCGATGAGAAGGCAATGAAGGGTGTGGCTGTGCTTGGTAATGACGGGCAATGAAGGGTGTGGCTGAGCTTGGCGATGAGAAGGCAATGAAGGGTGTGGCTGAGCTTGGCGATGAGAAGGCAATGAAGGGTGAGGCTGAGCTTGGCGATGAGAAGGCAATGAAGGGTGAGGCTGAGCTTGGCGATGAGAAGGCAATGAAGGGTGTGGCTGTGCTTGGTAATGACGGGCAATGAAGGGTGTGGCTGAGCTTGGTAATGAGGGGCAATGAAGGCTGTGGCTGTGCTTGGTGATGAGGAGGCAATGAAGGGTGTGGCTGTACTTGGTGATGAGGGGCAATGAAGGGTGTGGCTGTGCTTGGTAATGACGGGCAATGAAGGGTGTGGCTGTGCTTGGGGATGAGGAGGCAATGAAGGGTGTGGCTGTGCTTGGTAATGACGGGCAATGAAGGGTGTGGCTGTGCTTGGTGATGAGGAGGCAATGAAGGGTGTGGCTGTGCTTGGTAATGACGGGCAATGAAGGGTGTGGCTGTGCTTGGTAATGACGGGCAATGAAGGGTGTGACTGTGCTTGGTGATGAGGAGGCAATGAAGGGTGTGGCTGTGCTTGGTAATGACGGGCAATGAAGGGTGTTGCTGTGCTTGGCGATGAGGAGGCAATGAAGGGTGTGGCTGTACATGGTGATGCGGGGCAATGAAGGGTGTGGCTGTGCTTGGTGATGAGGAGGCAATGAAGGGTGTGGCTGTGCTTGATAATACGGGCAATGAAGGGTGTGGCTGTGTTTAGTGATGAGGGGCAATGAAGGGTGTGGCTGTGCTTGGTAATGACGGGCAATGAAGGGTGTGGCTTAGTTTGGTGATGAGGGGCAATGAAGGGCGTGGCTGTGCTTGGCGATGAGGAGGCAATGAAGGGTGTGGCTGTACTTGGTGATGACGGGGAATGAAGGGTGTGGCTGTGCTTGGTGATGAGGGGGCAATGAAGGGTGTGGCTGTACTTGGTGATGACGGGGAATGAAGGGTGTGGCTGTGCTTGGCGATGAGGAGGCAATGAAGGGTGTGACTGTACTTGGTGATGAGGGCAATGAAGGGTGTGGCTGTGCTTGGTGATGAGGGGGCAATGAAGGTGTGGCTCTCTTGGTGATGAGGGGCAATGAAGGTGTGGCATGCTTGGTGATGAGGGGGCAATGAAGTGTGTGGCTGTGCTTGGTTATGAGGGGCAATGAAGGGTGTGTCTGTGCTTGGTGATGAGGGGGCAATGAAGGGTGTGGCTGTACTTGGTGATGAGGGGCTATGTAGGGTGGTGCTGTGCTTGGTGATGCGGGGGGAATGAAGGGTGTGGCTGTGCTTGGTGATGAGGGGGCAATGAAGGGTGTGGCTGTCATTGGTGATAAGGGGGCAATGAAGGGTGTGGCTGTGCTTGGTGATGAGGGGCAATGAAGGGTGTGGCTGAGCTTGGTGATGAGGGGCAATGGAGGGTGTGGCTGTGCTTGGTGATCAGGGGCAATGAAGGGTGTGGCTGTGCTTGGTGATGAGGGGCAATGAAAGGTATGGCTGTGCTTGGTGATGAGGGGCAATGAAAGGTATGGCTGTGCTTGGTGATGAGGGGCAATGAAGGGTGTGGCTGTACCTGGTGATGAGGAGGAAATGAAGGGTGTGGCTGTGCTTGGCGATGAGTAGGCAATGAAGGGTGTGGCTGTGCTTGGTGATGAGGGGCAATGAAAGGTATGGCTGTGCTTGGTGATGAGGGGCAATGAAGGGTGTGGCTGTACCTGGTGATGAGGAGGAAATGAAGGGTGTGGCGGTGGTTGGCGATGAGTAGGCAATGAAGGGTGTGGCTGTGCTTGGTGATGAGGAGGAAATGAAGGGTGTGGCTGAGCTTGGTAATGACGGGCAATGAAGGATGTGGCTGTGCTTGGTGATGAGGGGCAATGAAAGGTATGGCTGTGCTTGGTGATGAGGGGCAATGAAAGGTATGGCTGTGCTTGGTGATGAGGGGCAATGAAGGGTGTGGCTGTACCTGGTGATGAGGAGGAAATGAAGGGTGTGGCTGTGCTTGGCGATGAGTAGGCAATGAAGGGTGTGGCTGTGCTTGGTGATGAGGGGCAATGAAAGGTATGGCTGTGCTTGGTGATGAGGGGCAATGAAGGGTGTGGCTGTACCTGGTGATGAGGAGGAAATGAAGGGTGTGGCTGTGCTTGGCGATGAGTAGGCAATGAAGGGTGTGGCTGTGCTTGGTGATGAGGAGGAAATGAAGGGTGTGGCTGAGCTTGGTAATGACGGGCAATGAAGGGTGTGGCTGTACCTGGTGATGAGTAGGCAATGAAGGGTGTGGCTGTGCTTGGTGATGAGGGGCAATGAAGGGTGTGGCTGTGCTTGGTGATGAGGAGGCAATGAAGGGTGTGGCTGTGCTTGGCGATGAGGAGGCAATGAAGGGTGTGGCTGTGCTTGGCGATGAGGAGACAATGAAGGGTGTGGCTGTGCTTGGTGATGAAGGGCAATGAAGGGTGTGGCTGTGCTTGGTGATGAGGAGGCAATGAAGGGTGTGGCTGTGCTTGGCGATGAGGAGGCAATGAAGGGTGAGGCTGAGCTTGGCGATGAGAAGGCAATGAAGGGTGTGGCTGTGCTTGGTAATGACGGGCAATGAAGGGTGTGGCTGAGCTTGGTAATGAGGGGCAATGAAGGCTGTGGCTGTGCTTGGTGATGAGGAGGCAATGAAGAGTGTGGCTGTACTTGGTGATGAGGGGCAATGAAGGGTGTGGCTGTGCTTGGTAATGACGGGCAATGAAGGGTGTGGCTGTGCTTGGCGATGAGGAGGCAATGAAGGGTGTGGCTGTGCTTGGTAATGACGGGCAATGAAGGGTGTGGCTGTGCTTGGTGATGAGGAGGCAATGAAGGGTGTGGCTGTGCTTGGTAATGACGGGCAATGAAGGTGTGGCTGTGCTTGGTAATGACGGCAATGAAGGGTGTGACTGTGCTTGGTGATGAGGAGGCAATGAAGGGTGTGGCTGTGCTTGGTAATGACGGGCAATGAAGGGTGTTGCTGTGCTTGGCGATGAGGAGGCAATGAAGGGTGTGGCTGTACATGGTGATGCGGGGCAATGAAGGGTGTGGCTGTGCTTGGTGATGAGGAGGCAATGAAGGGTGTGGCTGTGCTTGATAATACGGGCAATGAAGGGTGTGGCTGTGTTTAGTGATGAGGGGCAATGAAGGGTGTGGCTGTGCTTGGTAATGACGGGCAATGAAGGGTGTGGCTTAGTTTGGTGATGAGGGGCAATGAAGGGCGTGGCTGTGCTTGGCGATGAGGAGGCAATGAAGGGTGTGGCTGTACTTGGTGATGACGGGGAATGAAGGGTGTGGCTGTGCTTGGTGATGAGGGGGCAATGAAGGGTGTGGCTGTACTTGGTGATGACGGGGAATGAAGGGTGTGGCTGTGCTTGGCGATGAGGAGGCAATGAAGGGTGTGGCTGTACTTGGTGATGAGGGGCAATGAAGGGTGTGGCTGTGCTTGGTGATGAGGGGGCAATGAAGGGTGTGGCTCTCCTTGGTGATGAGGGGGCAATGAAGGGTGTGGCTGTGCTTGGTGATGAGGGGGCAATGAAGGGTGTGGCTGTGCTTGGTGATGAGGGGGCAATGAAGGGTGTGTCTGTACTTGGTGATGAGGGGGCAATGAAGGGTGTGGCTGTGCTTGGTGATGAGGGGGCAATGAAGGGTGTGGCTGTCCTTGGTGATAAGGGGGCAATGAAGGGTGTGGCTGTGCTTGGTGATGAGGGGGCAATGAAGGGTGTGGCTGTCATTGGTGATAAGGGGGCAATGAAGGGTGTGGCTGTGCTTGGTGATGAGGGGCAAAGAAAGGTGTGGCTGAGCTTGGTGATGAGGGGCAATGGAGGGTGGCTGTGCTTGGTGATCAGGGGCAATGAAGGGTGTGGCTGTCCTTGGTGATGAGGGGCAATGAATGGTTTGGCTGTGCTTGGTGATGAGGGGCAATGAAAGGTATGGCTGTGCTTGGTGATGAGGGGCAATGAAGGGTGTGGCTGTACCTGGTGATGAGGAGGAAATGAAGGGTGTGGCTGTGCTTGGCGATGAGTAGGCAATGAAGGGTGTGGCTGTGCTTGGTGATGAGGGGCAATGAAAGGTATGGCTGTGCTTGGTGAAGAGGGGCACAAGGGTGTGGCTGTACCTGGTGATGAGGAGGAAATGAAGGGTGTGGCTGTGCTTGGCGATGAGTAGGCAATGAAGGGTGTGGCTGTGCTTGGTGATGAGGGGAGGAAATGAAGGGTGGGGCCGAGCTTGGGGATGAGGGGCATTGGAGGGGGTGGCTGTGCTTGGTGATCAGGGGCAATGAAGGGTGTGGCTGTGCTTGGTGATGAGGGGCAATGAAAGGTATGGCTGTGCTTGGTGATGAGGGGCAATGAAAGGTATGGCTGTGCTTGGTGATGAGGGGCAATGAAGGGTGTGGCTGTACCTGGTGATGAGGAGGAAATGAAGGGTGTGGCTGTGCTTGGCGATGAGGAGGCAATGAAGGGTGGCTGTGCTTGGTGATGCGGGGCACTGAAAGGTATGGCTGTGCTTGGTGATGAGGGGCAATGAAGGGTGTGGCTGTGCTTGGTGATGAGGAGGAAATGAAGGGTGTGGCTGTGCTTGGCGATGAGGAGGCAATGAAGGGTGTGGCTGTGCTTGGTGATGAGGAGGAAATGAAGGTGTGGATGTGCTTGGTAATGTCGGGCAATGAATGATGTGGCTGTGCTTGGTGATGAGGGGCAATGAAAGGTATGGCTGTGCTTGGTGATGAGGGGCAATGAAAGGTGGTTGTGCTTGGTGATGAGGGGCAATGAAGGGTGTGGCTGTACCTGGTGATGAGGAGGAAATGAAGGGTGTGGCTGTGCTTGGCGATGAGTAGGCAATGAAGGGTGTGTGTGCAGTGATGAGGGCAATGAAAGGTATGGCTGTGCTTGGTGATGAGGGGCAATGAAGGTGTGGCTGTACCTGGTGATGAGGAGGAAATGAAGGGTGTGGCTGTGCTGGCGATGAGTAGGCAATGAAGGGTGTGGCTGTGCTTGGTGATGAGGAGGAAATGAAGGTGTGGCTGAGCTTGGTAATGACGGGCAATGAAGGGTGTGGGCTGTACCTGGTGATGAGTAGGCAATGAAGGTGTGGCTGTGCTTGGTGATGAGGGGCAATGAAGGTGTGGCTGTGCTTGGTGATGAGGAGGCAATGAAGGGTGTGGCTGTGCTTGGCGATGAGGAGGCAATGAAGGGTGTGGCTGTGCTTGGCGATGAGGAGACAATGAAGGGTGTGGCTGTGCTTGGTGATGAAGGGCAATGAAGGGTGTGGCTGTGCTTGGTGATGAGGAGGCAATGAAGGGTGGGGCTGTGCTTGGCGATGAGGAGGCAATGAAGGGTGAGGCTGTGCTTGGCGATGAGAAGGCAATGAAGGGTGTGGCTGTACATGGTGATGCGGGGCAATGAAGGGTGTGGCTGAGCTTGGTAATGAGGGGCAATGAAGGCTGTGGCTGTGCTTGTGATGAGGCAATGAAGGGTGTGGCTGTACTTGGTGATGAGGGGCAATGAAGGGTGTGGTTGTGCTTGGTAATTCCTGGCAATGAAGGGTGTGGCTGTGCTTGGCGATGAGGAGGCAATGAAGGGTGTGGCTGTGCTTGGTAATGACGGGCAATGAAGGGTGTGGCTGTGCTGGTGATGAGGAGGCAATGAAGGGTGTGGCTGTGCTTGGTAATGACGGGCAATGAAGGTGGCTGTGCTTGGTAATGACGGGCAATGAAGGTGTGACTGTGCTTGGTGATGAGGAGGCAATGAAGGGTGTGGCTGTGCTTGGTAATGACGGGCAATGAAGGTGTTGCTGTGCTTGGCGATGAGGAGGCAATGAAGGGTGTGGCTGTACATGGTGATGCGGGGGCAATGAAGGGTGTGGCTGTGCTTGGTGATGAGGGGGCAATGAAGGGTGTGGCTGTGCTTGATAATACGGGCAATGAAGGGTGTGGCTGTCTTTTGTGATGAGGGGCAATGAAGGTGTGGCTGTGCTTGGTAATGACGGGCAAATGAAGGGTGTGGCTTAGTTGGTGATGAGGGGCAATGAAGGGCGTGGCTGTGCTTGGCGATGAGGAGGCAATGAAGGGTGTGGCTGTACTTGGTGAGATGACGGGGAATGAAGTGGTGGCTGTGCTTGGTGATGAGGGGCAATGAAGGGTGTGGCTGTACTTGGTGATGAGGGGAGTAATGAAGGGTGTGGCTGTGCTTGGTGATGAGGGGCAATGAAGGGTGTGGCTGTGCTTGGTGTTGGGGGGCAATGAAAGGAGTGGCTGTGCTTGGTGATGAGGGGCAATGAAGGGTGTGGCTGTACTTGGTGATGAGGGGGCAATGAAGGGAGTGGCTGTGCTTGGTGATGAGGGGGCAATGAAGGTGTGGCTGTGCTTGGTGATGAGGGGGCAATGAAGGGTGGGGCTGTACTTGGTGATGAGGGGGCAATGAAGGGTGTGGCTGTGCTTGGTGATGAGGGGGCAATGAAGGTGGCTGTGCTTGGTGATGATGGGCAATGAAGGGTGTGGCTGAGCTTGGTGATGAGGGGCAATGAAGGGTGTGGCTGTGCTTGGTGATGAGGGGCAATGAAGGGTGGCTGTGCTTGGTGATGAGGGCAATGAAAGGTATGGCTGTGCTTGGTGATGAGGGGCAATGAAAGGTATGACAAAGCTTGATGAGGGCAATGAAGGTGTGGCTGTACCTGGTGATGAGGGAGGAAATGAAGGTGTGGCTGTGCTTGGTGATGAGTAGGGCAATGAAGGGTGTGGCTGTGCTTGGTTATGAGGTGCAATGAAAGGTATGGCTGTGCTGGTGATGAGGGGCAATAAAGGTGTGGCTGTACCTGGTGATGAGGGAGGAAATGAAGGGTGTGGCTGTGGCGATGAGTAGGCAATGAAGGGTGTGGCTGTGCTTGGTGAGGTGGAGTAATTTACGGGTTTGGCTGAGCTTGGGAATGACGGGCAATGAAGGGTGTGGCTGTGCTTGGTGATGAGGGGCAATGAAAGGTATGGCTGTGCTTGGTGATGAGGGGCAATGAAAGGTATGGCTGTGCTTGGTGATGAGGGGCAATGAATGGTGTGGCTGTACCTGGTGATGAGGAGGAAATGAAGGGTGTGGCTGTGCTTGGCGATGAGGAGGCATTTAAGGGTGTGGCTGTGCTTGGTGATGAGGTGCAATGAAAGGTATGGCTGTGCTTGGTGATGAGGGGCAATGAAGGGTGTGGCTGTACCTGGTGATGAGGAGGAAATGAAGGGTGGCTGCTTAAGGATGAGTAGGCAATGAAGGGTGTGGCTGTGCTTGGTGATGAGGAGGAAATGAAGGGTGTGGCTGAGCTTGGTAATGACGGGCAATGAAGGGTGTGGCTGTACCTGGTGATGAGTAGGCAATGAAGGGTGTGGCTGTGCTTGGTGATGAGGGGCAATGAAGGGTGTGGCTGTAAGTGGATGAGGAGGAAATGAAGGGTGTGGCTGTGCTTGGCGATGAGGAGGCAATGAAGGGTGTGGCTCTGATAGGTGATGAGGATCCAATGAAGGGTGTGCTTGGTGATGAAGGGCAATGAAGAGTGGCTGTGCTTGGTGATGAGGAGGCAATGAAGGGTGTGGCTGTGCTTGGCGATGAGGAGGCAATGAATGGTGTGGCTGAGCAACTTGATGAGGAGACAATGAAGGGTGTGGCTGTGCTTGGCGATGAGGAGGCAATGAAGGGTGTGGCTGTGCTTGGCGATGAGGAGGCAATGAAGGGTGTGGCTGTGCTTGGCGATGAGGAGGCAATGAAGGGTGTGGCGCCCTCCAAGATATGGTGACGGTAAGGTGCTGGTGGCGAGGCACTGATTGTGGTCTGTGGTAGTGGTTGTGGTGGTGGTGGTAGTGGTGGTGGTGGTGGTGGTGGTAGTGGTGGTAGTGGCGGTAGAGGTAATGGTAGTGGTGGTGGTTTTGGTAGTGGTGGTGGTGGTGGTGGTGGTGGTGGTGGTTGTGGTGGTGGTGGTGGTGGTAGTTTTGGTTGTGATGGTGGTGGTGGTAGTAGTGGTGGTTGTAGCAGTAGTGGTGGTGGTGGTAGTACTTAGTGGTTGTGGTGGTGGTAGTGGTGGTAGTGGTTGTGGCGTTAGTAGTGGTGGTGGTGGTGGTGGTGGTTGTGGTGGTGGTGGTAGTGATGGTGGTGGTGGTGGTGGTGGTGGTTGTGGTGGTGGTGGTGGTGGTGGTGGTGGTGGTGGTTGTGGTGGTGGTGGTAGTGATGGTGGTGGTGGTGGTGGTGGTGGTTGTGGTGGTGGTGGTAGTGATGGTGGTGGTGGTGGTGGTGGTGCTAGGGGGGCGTGGAGGTGGTAATGGCGGTGGGATTATTGTTGTGCTGGTGGTAGTGGTTGGTGGTAGTGGTGATGATGATATTGGTGGTGATAGTACTAGTAGTGGGATGAAGTAGGGCTTCTGGTGGTGGTGGTTGTGGTGGTGGTGATGATAGTGGTGGTGGTAGTAGGGGTGAGATGATTATCGTGATGATGGTGGTGGTGGTGGTGGTGAGATGATTATAGTGGTGTTGATGTTGCTGTTGGTGGTGGTGAGATGATTTTGGTGGTGGTGTTGATGGTGGGATGATTATAGTGGAGGTGGTGGCGGCAGGTTTAGTAAAAGTGGTGCTGGTGCTAGTGGTGATGGTGGTTATGCTTTTGCTGTTCATGGTGAAGGCGGTGATGGAGGTGGTGATGATGCTGTTAATATTAGTGGCGATGATAGTTGTGGCTGTGATGAAATGTTATTGCTGTTGTTGTTGTTGTTATTATTAATGTTGGTGGTGGTGGTAGTTGTGTTGGTGAAGGTGGAGGTGGTGGTGGTGGTGGTGGTGGTGGTGGCTGTGGTGCTTGTGATGATGATGGGTTTGGTGAATGTGATGTAGTGCACGAAGGGAAGGTGGAGCAGAAAGATAAGGTGTTGCAATGTGCCAGTCTGAGGGGATCTCTTCACGACAGTTTGCCTGCAGCGACGCCCCTTCACCTGCACTATTCCGCAGCACCTACGGGTTACAGGGTGCAGCAACACAGTGGACACAAGCTGGTACAGACACTCACCTGAGCAAAGGTGTTCTGTGTAGCCACGCGCCCTGGTTTGTTTTGCTCCTCTCTTTGCCTGATGTCCTGCAGTCACCGATCTGAAGGCGAAGGAAGTGTAATAAAACATTATCTTCTGTTCCAATGATAAAAGTAAATTAATGAGTACATATATTGACTGGATTGTTATTTACATCTTGAAAGTTCTTTGCTTTCTAGCTGCAAAAGTTTTATTCAAATTTCAGTTCCATCATTTGCCTTAAAATTAATCATGTAGACATACTTTTCGCGGTATCGTGAGAGTTTGTTAATTTCTTATTCTGTTGCTTAAAATTTTGAAAACACCATTGGCTAAATATGCAAGTACATAAGAACATAAGAACGCAGGAGTCTACAAGAGGCCGGTAGGCCTGTACGAGGCAGCTCCTATGACCCTAAGCTCCCGTGTATCTAACCCGACCTGATATCGCTGTCCATGAATGTATCTAGTCTATTTTTGAATGTGACAATTGTATTAGCACTCACCACGTGACTGCTAAGCCTATTCCACTCATCCACCACCCTGTTTGTAAACCAATTTTTGCCTGTGTCCCTGTTGAATCTGAATTTATCCAGTTTAAACCCATTATTTCGTGTCCTACCCGGTTCTCTTACCAACAAAACCTTATGAATGTCTCCCTTATTAAATCCCTTCATCCATTTATAAACCTCGATCATGTGTCCACGCACCCTTCGCCTTTCTAGAGAATGCAAGTTTAACTGTTTGAGTCTTTCCTCATATGGCAAGTTTCTCAACCCCTGAATCATCTTAGTCATCCTCCTCTGCACCGATTCTAACATTTTGATATCCATTCTATAGAAGGCGACCAGAACTTCGAGGCTTCGGGGCTTCTGTTGCTTACGCTCCTCGAAATAAATCCCAGTACCCTATTAGCTCGATTTCTAGCTTGAATGCATTGTGCCCTTGGACGGAGATCAGAGCTCACTAAGACCCCTAAATCCCTCTCGCACCCAGACCTGCTTATGAGAGTGTCATTTAAGCAATAGTTATGTGAGGGGTTGTTCCTACCTACACTCAGAATACTGCACTTCCCTACATTGAACTCCATCTGCCATTTATCCGCCCAGTCATACAATCTGTTGAGTTCACCCTGGAGAATACTAGCGTCCTGATCCGACTCAATTACTCTACCGATCTTGGTATCATCTGCAAATTTACTAACATCACTACTAATTCCTGTATCTAAGTCATTGGTATAAATAATAAACAAAAGTGGACCTAATACCGAACCATGTGGGACCCCACTCGTAACACATCCCCTGTCAGATCTTTTACCATTGATTTGCACTCTTTGCTTCCTATTGCTAAGCCACGCCTTGACCCAGTTCAAAACTTTACCCTCTACTCCGTATCGCTAGGGTATCTAGCGTGCTGGGTGCTAGGTATCGCTAGGGGGAGATTGCAGGGCAAAAAAAATGAGAACCTAAAAAGATTAGAGAGAGAGAGAGAGAGAGAGAGAGAGAGAGAGAGAGAGAGAGAGAGAGAGAGAGAGAGAGAGAGAGAGAGAGAGAGAGAGAGAGAGAGAGAGAGAGAGAGAGAATGGGGAGGGTTACATTCATATATTGCAGCAGACATTGCAGCAGACATACTCACTATAGTAGCTGAGTGAGGGAGCGAGTGTGGGAGGATGCGGTGTGTGTGGAGATAATGTGCGAGAGGTGATGCGAGTTTAGAAATGAAGGTGAAGGGTGAAGGGTGTGTAGAGTGGCTTGTAAAACATAAGTAAAGGGTAATGGGGAGGAAAGGTCGAAAAATAGGATCTAGGTGACGCGGCAGTCTATGGGTGAGAAGACAGGGAACAGTGGAGGAGTGGAGTTGGGAGAATAAAGCCAGGTTCACACTGTGCCGACTCTGGGCCACGACAGCCCAGCGACTTTTCCATTTGACAAGTTGGTTCCCACGCTCCAAGAAGGGGGTGAAATTTTATTGGGGTCTTG
Source organism: Eriocheir sinensis (assembly GCF_024679095.1). NCBI lineage: Eukaryota > Metazoa > Arthropoda > Malacostraca > Decapoda > Varunidae > Eriocheir > Eriocheir sinensis. The sequence goes on along the minus strand of NC_066513.1, from coordinate 16,340,252 downwards.
GTGTATTGCCGACTGTCTGGGTCATTCGGCCAACTAGTTGCCAGCATGTCGTGCTAACCCTCACGACTCCAGACTCCCGTCACGACGTCGGCGAAGCATTCGGCAACATTCTCAAGACCTCTTTCAAGACATGCCCGACCCTTTCACCTCGACACCCAAAATCTCGTGTACCCTAGAGTCGTGGGTAGTCGTGGCCCAGAGTCGGCACAGTGTGAACGGGGCTTAAGGGTGAATGAAAGGGTACAGAGCTGGATTGAGAGGAAACTGAGAGGAGAGGAAGTGTGAGGGAAGAATGAGGGATGAGAGCGGAGGAGAAAGGGTGATGGCCATTAGTAACATATTTAGTAGGTGAATAAAAGCGTTTAAAGTTTGAATACACGTGAGATGTGCCAAAGAAATGTAAAGTGTGAAGGCAAGACAGATACAGAAATGGTGAGCACGAGGCATGAAAGAAGGAAACAAACACAGTGGGGGATGAGTGAGTGCTTTACCTGACGAATGATCTAAGCTAAAACGAATTGTTCTGTGGTCACTATTTCCTAACTTCTTCGCCCAACTCCAACTCACGTAGCAAGTTCCCATTATGCTGGTTAGGACTAAGGGTTCAATATGTTATCTCCTCTGGTAGGCTCAGTAACTACCATCTTAAGGAAATTATCTTGTATAACTTCAAGAAAGTCCTCGACTACAGGTCACAGCACATTCTGGTCTTCCCAGTCTATATCCTATAATTAAAGTCCCCGTCATTACGCAGACATTTCTACTCTTACTCGCCCTGCCAATCTCCTGTAGATATACACATCCCATGTCCTGCCTGTTAAGGCCCTGGGTGGCTTCCTAGAGTTAGTTTTTCTTTCCTTTGTAAACGTCCACCCAAACTGATTCTGAATCCATGTTAGTTTTGACTGAATTGTCACCAAATCATTTAAGTGAGTCTTCTACATATTTTTTTTTTTTTTTTTTTTTTACGTCGTTGCCTGTTGCGCAGGCATCTTCCTGGTGACTGATGGTCGGCCCAAAGGCTTCTTCAGGTGGGGCCTGATGGTCGGCCCAGCCTGTTCTGGCGCAGGCGAGTGTTCCTCTAGTGGCGCCATCTTGCATTGGCTCATGCCCCCTGAACTCAACGTTCTTGAAGACTGCTTGGACGGCTTCCTCTAGAGTCCGGGTTGCAAAGGCGGTCTTCAGGACAGATTCTGGGTAGTTTTAAGCCACCTCGGCGGTGACTGAAAATCCCAGTGGTATGCCCAACCCGCGTCGTCCATACCAGCGGTGAATGTGAGCCCAGTATTCGGCTACCAGTTCTGGCCACCGCCACCCTGAATATAGCGCAACTACCGCCCCTTTCTGCCCTCCTTCTGTCTTTGTGAAACATCTGATAACCCGTTATTTCAAATTCTGATCTAAAATTTCATTGGCAGTGTCTATCCATGTCTCAGTGATCACTATTATGTAAAATTTCTGAACACATGACCCTTAGTAAGTCTATCTTGTTTCTGATTTCCTCGCTGTTGTATAGAAGATTCTTCCTGTCCGCCCTCTGTTACTCCCCTATAATTACTTCTAAGCTGCCTGGCTAAATCATGAGCCAGATGTCCCTTCACTACTTCCTCCCCTCCTCCCATTACTCCCTTCCCCCCTCGCCTATACTAAAAAAATCCTCAGGGTACCAAGTGCTTGCTCAAGGAGTCTGAGAGCCTCAACACCAGCTTGATAAGTCAAGTGTATCGCTGTCACGGGCGTAGAGGGCGTCGTTGCCAAAGAAGAGGTCCCAATTGTCGACGAACAGCCACCAGAGACAGACAGTACTCAGGAAGTCTGCTGTTCACTGCTATCGCCCTGGACAGAATCCATCGCCAACTGTTCTCCCAGGACGCCACACACTGGCGTCCCACCAGCGTCACGTATCCTGCCCAACAATTTTCTCTCACTCCTGAGAAGGTTTGTTTCGTTATATTGCCACGAGAAACCGTTTCCGCCAAGCTGAGGAAAGACAATGGGGTTCGATCCCTCGCTTGCCATACACGCCTCAGTCCTGTAAAAGAAGAGAAAGATGCCCCTGTGAAAAACACACCCTCGTCCTGTTCTTATCCTTGGAGCAAAAATACCTGTCAACATAACGAACCTGACTATCACCAACAACAAGAACCCGACGGTCACAGAAACTCACAGAAGAATTCCGGAAGAGGTGGTAACAAAGCCTGTGTCTCCGGTCCCTGTCTCCGTTCGGGAGTAGAAGTGAAGAAAAGGAAAAGTTGTCTGGGCCCGTGCCCAACAGTATCAATGGCTACCATGTGAAGTTTTTGTCTCTGTGATCTCCATGCTTTATTCAACCTATTTTCAAAGGTTTTAACAGTATGGTGCACTCACTACTGCTTCAGGGAGAAGCCGCTGTCCAGATATCCACCACTCTATTACAGAATGAATATTTTCATATCTAACCTGGCACGTTGTTTATATATTTTCTTACTATGTCCCCGTGTAGGCTTGATAATTTTGATCCATGAAGAGGTTGCTGCATATGTCACTGTCACCTACCCACCCATTCATGATCTTGAACAATTCCATCATATCACCTCTTGATCGTCAGTATGACAGGGTTGGAGGCCCAATTACTGTAGTGGCGGATCTGGATATGACAAGTTCTTCAAGGATTGGTACCAATTTGGCGGCTCTTCTTTGAACTGCCTCCACTGCCTCAATGTCCATCGGCTTGCTCGGCGGACCAGGCTTGGTTTACCATACTCTGAGGTTTTGGTCGAGACCAAGCGTTCTGAATAAACGACGATAACTTGAGTTCTGACTCATCCAGTGTCACAAATGTTTTGAATGTTTTTTCAGTCCGACCAATCCGTTAGAAATGGCCTTATTGATTTTCCTTGCACGGTGTCTCTTTTAAACTCAGCTCGCAATCAGTCCAAACTAGGTCCTCTACTACTACTGTGATGTCCTACTTAGCCCTCCCTCATGTTGCATGTGACCTTTCTTCATTTGATGTTTCCCTAGCCTCATAGCACTACTTTTCAGGGTGGAACTCCACTACAACCACTTCCCCCTACTGACCAATGTTGCATCCTGTAGAGATCTACTACTGCAGTTACTAACACAGTCTACTCTCTACTACTAGTTTGTCTGAAGACCTTTGTATCGGCAGCGTACAAAAATAATTCACTTTTTTTTTTTTTTACAACAAAGGAGGCATCTGGTAGATCATTTAAAAGAAACAATAATGAACAACAGTGGTCCAAGCACTGAGCCTAAAGCACTCCAAAATAGTAACCATTTGAAGATCTGATTCCATTCTTGATACCCTATAACCTGTGAGTTTTCTCTCTGTCAAGAATGCTGCTATCCAGTTTAAAATGTTGCCCAGTGAGGGATGTTATAACTTTTTATTTTCTCAATTAATCTCCAATGTGGAACTTATCAAATGCTTTAGTAGAAATGGCAATATGCAACATCCACAGCAACTCTTCAGAAGAGCAGATACTGCGTCCATTTGTCGATAGCATTTTGAAAGCTGCAGCACCGTTGATCTGCCCGTCATGAATCCGTATTGTTTTTCTGGGCTGAGTCAGTTGATAATTCTTCATGAACGCTCAAATTTTTTTCTCTTATTATGGTTTCGATTATTTTTCATATGACACAGGTCAAACTCACAGGTCTGTAATTACCCTGTTCATTTCTGTCGCCCTTGCAGGGAGAAGAACTGGCGGAGACGTTCAGAACGCCCAGCCTCGAGGTAAGCTGATTTAGGCAGAGATGAGATATGAAGTCTTCCAGTGAGATGGCGGGAAATTATTCCGCTTCGCTTTGACTCTCTGGGTCTTTTTCAACTACTGGAGGATAGGATTCTGTTCTTACGGGGAAAGGTTGATGAAGTAGACATGGATTATAGTTTTCACTCGGTTCACTCGTTCACATCGTTGGGTCCGCCTCAAAGTTCCTTTTCGGTACGGCAACCGACGAGGACGTGCGCGATTTGCGGAACCGCTACAATCGTGTACTTTCTTTTGCTGCCCGAAATCGCAGGGTTCCAGAGCCTTCGAACCCCGCTAACTTTGATCTTTACATTTCAGCCCGGAATCGTACCAAATATATTCTCCGACTTACCAAAACTTCTTTTATCGAGAGAAAATGTCAACATCTTGCTTCTTCTAATTCTTCCCGTGACTTCTGGCATCTAGCCAAAAAATATCTCCTCCAATTTCACTTATTCCTCTTTCCCTCCTCTCCTTAATCCTGACGACAGCACTGCCGTCTCATCTGTCTCTAAGGCTGAACTCTTCGCTCAAACTTTCTGTAAGAACTCTACCCTGGACGATTCTGGGCATATTCCTCCTACTCATCTCCCCTCTGACTCCTTTATGCCTATTATTAAAATTCTTCCAAATGATGTTTTCTATGCCCTCTCTGACCTCAACTCTCAGAAGGCTTATGGACCTGATGGGGTGCTTCCTATTGTTCTTAAAAACTGTGCTTCCGTGCTGACACCCTACCTGGTCAAACTTTTTCGTCTCTGCCTATCAACATCTACCTTTCCTTCCTGCTGGAAGTATGCCTTTGTACGGCCTGTGTCTAAGAAGGGTGACCGTTCCAATCCCTCAAACTACCGCCCTATAGCTTTACTTTCCTGTCTATCTAAAGCTTTTGAATCAATCCTTAACCGGAAGATTCAAAAGCACCTTTCCACTTCTAACCTTTTATCTGATCGCCAGTATGGGTTCCGCAAGGGGCGTTCTACTGGTGATCTCCTTGCCTTCCTAACCGACTCTTGGTCATCCTCTCTTAGCCGTTTCGGTGAAACCTTTGCTATTGGGCTGGACATATCAAAAGCTTTGATCGGTCTGCACAAATCTTTGCTTTCCAAACCACCTCCTACGGTTCCTATCCTCTCTGTACCTTATCTCCAGCGTTTCCTTTCTGACCGTTCTATTTCTGCTGTGGTGCACGGTCACTGCTCTTCCCTAAACCTATTAACAGTGGTGTCCCACAGGTTCTGTCCTCATCTCTCACTCTTTCTGTTGTTCACTGATGATCTTCTTTCCAAAACGAACTGTCCCATTCTATTCTTACGCCGATGACTCCACTCTGCATTACTTCCAACTTCTTTAATAGAAGACTCCACTCCACAGGAACCAACGATTCAAGGCTGGAGGCAGCAACAGAACGCTTAACTCAGACTTTACTATTCTTTCCAATAAAGGCAACAGGAACCTGTGTCCCTTCTACGCCTCAAAAACACAGTTTCTCCACTTATCCACTAACTCAATCTTCCCAAACAACTATCCCTACTCTTCGACATCATTCAGGTATCACCTTCTTCAACACTAGACATTCTCGGTCCATCCTTAACTCCAAAAATCTCAACTGAAACTTCATATCTCATATCTTACAAAATCAGCTTCCTCTAGGCTGGGTGTTCTGTAAATTGTCTTCTTCGCCAGTTCTTCTCCCCCGCACAATTGCATATCCACTTAAAGAAGCCCTATCTGCCCTCGTATGGAGTGCGATCTCATGTGGGGGGCTCCACTCACACAGCTCTCCTTGACAGAGTGGAGTCAAAGGCTCTTCGTCTCATCAATCCTCCTCCTAATACTGATAGTCTTCACCCTCTCAAATTCCGCCGCCATAAGTTGCCTCTCTTTCTATCTTCTATCGATATTTTCATGCTGGATCACCTTTCCTGAACTTCGTTAACTGCATGCCTCCCCCCTCCCGCGGCCCCGTCAGTACACGTCTTCTACCATGCTCATCCCTATACTGTCCAAACTCCCATATGCTAGAGAGTCAACCAGCATCTTCTTTAAGTACCTTTCATCCCTCACACTGGTAAACCTGGAACAATCTTTCCCTCATCTTGCTTCTCCTGACATGACTTAAACTCTTTCAAGAGGAGGGTATCAGGATATCTTCTCCTCCTGAAATTGACCTCTTTTTTGGACACCTTTGATCTCTATCCAGGAGCAGTGAGAAGCGGGCTTTTTTATATATATTTTTATTTATACCCTTGAACTGTCTCCTTAGCTCTAAAAAAAAAAAAAAATGAATTGACAAACATAAAATATATTTAAGATACTCCCTTAAAAAGGGCTAGAAAGCATGGAGCGCAGTCGGCTGCCGTGCTAGATGGATCTGACGCTATCCCTCCAAACTTTGAAAAATTCCTTCCTATAGGTTCCAATTATCTTTTACATTATGTGAGGTGTAATGGGATGTTTGTGCGTTTTATTTTTCCGGGTTCGATAAGAACATAAGAACATAAGAACGCAGGAGTCTGCAAGAGGCCGGTAGGCCTGTATCAGGCAGCTCCTTTGACCCTAAGCTACGTGTATCTAACCCCACCTAATATCGCTGCTGTCCATGAATTTATTCAGTCTATTTTTGAATGCATAATTGTATTGGCATCACCACATGACTGCTAAGGTTTGGTCCTACCCATCCACCACCCTGCTAGTAAAACCAATTTTTGCCAATGTCCCTGTTGAATCTTGAATTTATCCAGTTTAAACTCATTGCTTCGTGTCCTACCTGTCTCTCTTACCAACAAAACCTTTATGAATGTCTCCTTATTAAAGCCCCCTTCACTCCATTTATAAACCCCGGATCATGTCTCCACGCACCCTTCTGCCTTCTAGAGAATGCAAGTTTAACTGTTTGAGTCTTTCCTCGTATGGCAAGTTTCTCAACCCCGTAATCAATTTAGTCATCCTCCTTCTGCACCGGATTCTAACATTTTGATATCCATTCTATAGTAGGGTGACCCAGAACTGAACTGCAAGAAGTCAAGATGAGGTCTAACTAATGCTAAATATAGTTTGAGAAGACTTCGGCTTCTGCTGTTACGCTCCTTGAAATAAACTTCAGTACTTATTATTAGCTCGATTTCTTAGCTTGAATGCATTGTGCCCTTGACGGAGATCAGAGCTCACTAAGACCCTTAAATCCCTCTCGCACCCAGACCTCACTTTATGAGAGTGCAAGTCATTTACAATAGTTATGTGAGGGGTTGTTCCCATTTCACACTTCCAGAATACTGCACTTCCCTACATTGAACTCCATCTGCCATTTATCCGCCCAGTCATATAATCTGTTGAGTTCACCTGGAGAATACTAGCGTCCTGATCCGACTCAATTACTCTACTGATCTTGGTATCATCTGCAAATTTACTAACATCAATACTAATTCGTTCAAGTCATTGATATAACACAAACAAAAGTGGGACCTAATACCGAGCCTTAGGACCCCATCACCTGTAACACATCCCCAGTCAGATCTTTCACCATTGATTTAATTTTTGCTCCTTATTGCTAAGCCACGCCTTGACCCAGTTCAAACTTTACCTCTACTCCTGTGAGCCTGTAATTTAAGCAACAGTCGTTGTGAGGAACTTTGTCAAACGCTTTACTAAATCAAGATACAGATTACATCATAATTTCTATCTCTGTCAACCGCCTCAAATACTTTATTGTAGAAGGACAAGAGATTGCGAGGCATGACCCACCTTTTGTGAACCCATGCTGCGAGTCGTGAATTAAGCTATGTTTCTAAATGCTCCCGTGAATGTTCCTGGCTATTATGGACTCTGGCATCTTCCTATAACCGATGTTAAAGCTAATTGGCGATAGTTTCAGCTAACTGACCTGTCCCCTTTTTAAAAATCGGCGTCACATTAGTTACTTCATAGGCTCGGCACATAGTTATATTTACCGACATCTTAAAGATGTCGGTTAGGTCACTGATTATATCACCTAACTCCTTTAATACCCTCGGAAATATCCTGTCAGGACCTGGCGACTTGTTCTTCTTAAGCTTATCTTATCTCATCCCTGAACTACTTCTTGGGTTTCGGTAATGATTATTATTATATCCCTCAATATATCGCTATCCCTGCCCTCGTACACCACCTGAACTCTTTCCGATATAGTCGTTCGATCCTCCTGTGTGAATACTGAAAGGAAGTAGTCGTTCAACAATGTGCTCATATTTTCGTACTTTTCACTAATTCCCTGTGTTTGTTTTCAGCGGTCCAATTTTCTCCTGTGTTTTTGTTCTATACATCTGAGTAGCTCCTTAGGGATTACTTTTCGCCCTGAATGCATACTTTGATCTCATAATTTTTTTGCTATCCTGGTGTTTTTCTTAACTAATCTAGATAGTTCGACGTACCGGACCGAGATGTGTTTCCCCATTCTTTATTTTCTGATAAATTTCTTAACTCCAATCTCGTGTTTTAGTCCACGAGTCATCCACTTAGATCTTATCACTGATGTAATTGTTCACTCTCCTGCACGGCCATTAGGCATCAATGTCACGTGCCCAGGGGGTACGCGCCCTTGGGCCCTCAGTAATTTCATCTAACAGTCTATATAATCGTACAGGACCGTAGTACGCTGCACCCAAAGGGGGCGGTCGTCGGACGATCCCTCCCCTCGTCTGCAAAAATGTCTACTTTCTGAGCGTCAAAAACGAAAACTGGTACCTTTCTATTTGTATTTCCGGAAAGCTCAGGATGCCTTTATTTATTTTCAGTATTTAATTAAGTTACGGAATCGTATATTGAATATTATAGAGCAAGATTTAAAGGCCTATGAAAAAATCTTTGTGACCTCATTCCTCACATGCAAGCAGAAAGTGAATTTTAGTGCAGGCCATTATCATCATTCTGCACTTCGAAGAGGAAATGAGCGAAGACTTCCTTGCCTTTGTGCACACCTGGCCTCATCGGTAAAGGTTTAGCCTGGCTCCTTTTGCGCACCGTTGAAGACCTCGGACTGGACATGGCCAACTGCAGGGGACTTGGTTTCGATGGAGCAAGTGCCATGATGGGAAAATTCAAAGGGAAGTGTACCCTGGCCAAGTCAATCCACTGCTTTAACCACCGGCAGAATTTAGTACTGACGAAGGCGTGTTACGTCAAGGAGTGAAGATCGCTCTTCAAACACTGACCGAGGTGTACAACTTCGTTCATTCTTCGAATATGCGCTCTCTCCTCTTCACAGAGGTTATCAAGCTTACCTCGGCCAAGCGCGAAAAGCTTGTTCCTCTGTGCCCCACCAGGTGGATTGAGAGGCATGACGCAGTGTTGGTTTTCGTTGAATTTCTGCCTGTCATCGCTGTTTTTCTCGAGGAAGAACTTGACGCCACCACTGGGCTCTTTCTCAACGCCATACGTGATCCCCGCTTTCTCGTTGGACTGTTTGTAGTGGAGTGTATATTGGCGCATACTCTCGAGCCATGCCGAACTCTTCAGAGAAAAAATGGCGACCTGGTGTCAGCCTAGGCCACGATTTGTAGCATCGAGACCATTTTTGCCAAGCTCAGAGCAGATGCGGAGAATCATTTCCACGACGTGTTCACGAAAGCGGAAGAGCTTTTGGTCGAGGTGGGGTCATCGCATGACACCATCCCTGTAGCACGACTCTGTGGACGACAGACCCAGCGATCAAATGTTCCGTGCGAGAATGCTGAGGAATACCTACTACCGCCGGGCGGTGTACATTCCGTTCGTGGACCACGTCTTGGCTGAGTTGAAGAGTCGGTTCGGCGATGACACAGTGCCTGTCGCACTTCAGCTCAACAACTCCTCAAAGGCCCTGAAACGGATGTTGCGGCTGTGCTTCAATGGCGAAGCTCTACGAGCTCGACATGGAATCCCTGACACTCGTGAAGGCGGAAGCGGAGCGCTGGGCATTATCTGTTCCGGTCTTCCAAACTATCAAAAGCCCAGGCACTCCCCAGCACCAGCATGTTCCCCAATCTCGCCATTCTCTTGAAAACTCTGTTGACGCTCCAGTCTCCAACGCTGAAGCCGAGAGGTCTTCCTCAGCATTGAAAAGGCTGAAAACCTATCTGAGGAGTACCGTTGGCCAAGAGCGCCTGAACGGACTTGCCCTCCTCTGTGTCCACTATGATATCCCCTTTTCAGTCGAGAGAGTGATAAGTAAATTCGGCGAAAAAAAACCGCCGACTACTCTTTGCTTAGTGAGGCACTTGTTGAATACTTGGGAATTTGTAAATATATTTCTTTAGATCAGCCAATCTTTGCAAATGTGTTACCTCAATCCTATGTAAAAGAAGCCCTAAAAGAATTCCTTTTTATCTTCAGCTGTATCTAATTTTACATATTAATTCTTTTTTGTAAAAGTTAGCTTTGTAATTTATATATGACCTGTATTATGATCACCCTTGCTGCTCACATATCGAAATAAACGTTTAGTTTTCTTCGAATGCTCGTATGGTGATGATTTCTAATTGTTCTCTGATGTACAATTTGAATTGTTTATATATATATATATATATATATATATATATATATATATATATATATATATATATATATATATATATATATATATATATATATATATATATATATATATATATATATACAAGAAAAATTCATTTGTCACATATACGTTGATTGCTCGGGAGCTGCGGATTTTAAGCAAAGAACCGCCATCACTATCCATTGGTCTTCACTGTTTTAAGGCTGCTGCTATCTTATTAAATTTTACCATCGGGCCCCCCAAAATTTATTTTCTGGATCCGTCCCTGCCTTAGTATATTAAGACACTGCTGACTGGCTGTTGCAAGGGAGGGTATCTGACAATTTTGGCACTAAAACACTATCCTATAATTAAGAAATATTAGTATTTCTTTCCTTAGCTCATCTGATATAGATAAGTTTATTTTGTTGATAACATTGGAATAAGCAGTGATTCCACAACTATTAACACAATTTCCTATCCTGAATTGTTAATAATTATGGTGAGTTGAAGTCAGAGAACAACATTTAATGATATATATTCTCATCTTTTATCAATATTTCCAGCCCTCCGGGTGTCTGAGATGGCAGGGCTTCTGTTTCAAGTGCTAGGGCTTTGTGGCGACTCACACTTTTCGCTGAGATGTATATGTTACAGTAAAATCTTCAAAACAATAAATTTGTAAATTTCCTTGAATTTTCAGGAAATTTAAAAAGTGACTGTTTCAATCAGTAAATTCACAAAATTACAAAAAAAAATAGGAAATTTACAAATTTACTAGTTTTAGGAGCCAGGAATTTACTGATTGAAAGTCTTTTTTTTTTTTTTTTGCATGTATGCTATTGCATAATATTTTTGTCAGTAAAATAATTCAATTAAATAAACCTTTACTAGAGACTGAAAACATGGAAAATGATGCTTACAGAGGAAAAGAAGACACAGGGCAGGCTGGACGAAGGATCTGATTGAAAATTTCTTTTCATAGACAGTGTTGTTGGTTGGTTCGTCGATCCTTCCCTGGGTGTTAATTTCCTCTGTAGGCATCAAGTTCCATGTTTTCAATCTCTAGTAAAGGTTCATGTAATTGAATTATTCTACTGACAAAAATATTATGCAACAGCATACATGCACATTCTTTCCACAACACTGTCCATGAAAAGACATTGTCAATCAGACCCTTCTGTCCTGGTATGTGTCTTCATTTCCTCTGTAGGCATCATTTTCCATGTTTTCAATCTCTTGTACTAAGGGTTCATCGAACTGAATTTTTCTACTGATACAAATATTATGCAATAGCATACGTGCAATTGCAATTTTTGCACACTGACTGAAACTGGAACGGAACCGAGATTTTAGTACCCCAAAAGTCTGTTTCACCACAACACGTGTCCACGAGTGGCTGCGGTTATCGGCGCGATGAGCATCAGTTGTTGGCTGGCTCACTGGTGTCATTAGGAAGGGCTCCAGAGGAAAACCAGAATCACCTGCAAGGATCAGAATATAAACTAATTTTTCATCAAACATCATCTTTGCAATGGTTGTATTTGTTAACCCGAGAACGTCGGCAGACCCTTTTTAGGGCTTTCATAAGTCGTGGTTGTGGTACGGTGGACCCTAAAAAGGGCTCGTCATAAAACACCTAATTCGAGCTAATTGTAGGCGGTGGTGGCATAGCGCAACCCACCACGAATGCCCTAGGTCATTTATGGTGGGTGAGTGATCTTTAGGTGGGCTTTTTTTGTCATAGGTGGTGCTGTAAGGTCATGGCATATGGAATTAGCTATCCATACAGTAATCACTTGTCAAATTCTCTATAGTAGACATCAAGCGACTCTCGGCTAGATGCCATCGTCACGATACTGTTTATTTTGTAACAAACACCACCCAAAAAAATTCTGTTTGAGTAAAAGTAAATATTTTTAACGGCTTTATGGTTATGAGAGTAGTACTCCGATGTATCTTCCATGCTTTTTTCTTAATCTCAAAATGCAGTATAATTTTGTCGTTTCACGGCCACTTCTTGGCTTTTCCATAGCCGAAGCCCACGGGTTAAGGGAACGTTAACCAGCTTCTTCATGCTTTCATCCCTTAAGCTGGTGAATTCTGGAATAGCCTTTCTCTGTATTTATATCTTCCTCTCTACTACTTGAGCTCTTTCAAAGGGGTAGTATTAAAACACTCGTATCTACAATGGGACCATACGCAATAGCTGCGTGTGGCCTCGGAGTTCATTTACAGCGCATTAGCTCTTGAGCCTGTGGTGAGAAGGATCCCATTACCTCCGAGGCACTGTGTTATGGTGACATCCAGTTTACATCAGATTACCTTCCCCAATCTTCCTCAGGTACCCATTTATCGTCCAGCCCAAAAGCGAGGATGAGCAGCCACTGCACCCTAAAGGATCCCTCCACAGACGCCTCATCAGCCCCTCCCTTAGGACCATCCAGCAGACCACCACGCCCACCACCACCAACATGGCCAACCACTTCCCCCAGCACCACAGTCTCTTAACATCTACCTTTTACTTCTTATTGGAAGTATGCCAACATGCATGTCATGTCGAAGATTTACCCCTCAGAGGGGGAACGGGCCTTGTCTAATGCGACGGCCCGTCGCTGAGATGGCCGTGCCGGCCGATGGGGCCAGCCGTCTGGCGTGCCAGGCGAAACAGGTGCACGATGCAGCCCGTGTCAGGCAGAGCGAGCAACTCAACAGTCTATAAGTGGCCCAGAAGCCGGGAGATTTGCTCGCTCGACGAGTGCTGGCGTTCCTGCCAACATGCAGCCTGTGCCTAAGAGGTGACAGTTCCAATCCTACAGACTACAAAGACCCCCAACAGAAACTACGATTCATGATGGGCTACAGAACACTCAACTTCATACCTTGCTGTCACTTCAATGGACCGTATTGGTTATCGGCGGCGACTCGGAGACAAGTAATGTTTTGACTTAACTCTGTTCCTCTTTTCTATCTCGGGAAAAATCAATACTGGCTGTCGTTTGGGCCAAATGTCCAAACGTGGTACCTACTGAAAAAAAATGTATGTACCCTTTGCTGCTAAGGTTTTAAGGTTTGCGTCTGTGTGTGGTGTGTGTGACCACTGAGGGGCCAATGTACCGCTGGCCGCAGTCTCCTGAGCGGCCCAAACAGCCACAACACAGCTTGGAAGGTTTCGTATTTTTTCGACCAGAGCTTTATTTTGCTCTCCACCAGCTTAAAAATGACTTAACTTGCTGTTAAATAATTATTAGTTTAGTACCTGTAGCTATTTTTGACTTCTGGTCTTGAGATAAGTGATTTACAGACGCCCTCTCCAGCAAGAGGGCGTCTGTAAATCACTATCTTAAACAGAAGCCAAATAACTACTAACAATTATTTAACAGCAAGTTAAATCGTGTTAAGCTGCTGAGAGCAAAATAAAGCCCTGAAAAATACAAACCTCCCCAAGCTGTGTTTGGCTGTTAGGGCCGCTCAGAGACTGCGGACCAGCCTTGCCCTTCAGTAACACCTACAAAACCAAAATACGGCCATGTTTCTATCAGCAGGTACCACGTCTGAACATTTGGCTCCAAACGACAACCAGTATCTTTTACCCGAAATGAAAAGAGAAACCGACTAAGTCAAAACAGTACTTATCTACAGTCGCCATATCCAATACGTTCCATTAAGGCAAGAAGAACTTTGTTCTTCAACGCCTCAGAAACTCAGTTTCTTAACCCGTCAACTCGACGCAATTTTCCAAACACTTATCCCCTATTTTATGATAGCAATCAGCTGTCACCTTCTACAATAAATATCCTCAGTCTATCCTTAACTTAAAAATCTCAACTGAAAACTTCATATCTTCTCTCTTACTAAATCAGTTTCCTCGAGGTTGGGCGTTCTGTATCGTCTCTGCCAGTTACTTTTATCCTCCCAAATGCTATCCATATACAGGGCCTTGTCTTTCCTATTATGGAAGTATACATCTCATAATGTTTACTCTTTGTCTGTTTCCATTCCTTAGAAAAATATGAGTGGATATTAACAAAATATAACATATACTACATTTCCATTCCACAAAAAAATACGAGTGGCCATTTTATAAAATAGAACATAAACTACCCTGTCTTTTATTCTTATGACACCCAGTCCATTTCCTTGTTGTTTTCCCCTTATTTTCCCTAATTAATTAGGTTGTCCTATTTACTGCATAAAAATTATATTTGCTAGTAAATCCACTTCAGAAGCACTTATGTATATGAATAAATTTTGTAAGCATTACAAAAACAAAGTTTAAGAGGGCTTAACATTGAGGAGGTTATTAGATCCTGGACAAGCATGAGCGTGGAAGTTGGAGAGCAGTTGGTGAATAGCAAAATTATTCTAAAAGGGTCAGAATACATGATGTGACTGTGAGTGGACAACATTTCCATAACCTATTTGTAACTACTCATCATCTTAATCCCTCGAAAGATAGCCAGGATAATGCATCTGACAAGTCAAGAAGATACCAAAGCCAAACATTAACATACAGGTAAAGGTGGGAGCATACGCTAAAGGTGGGAGCATACGCTATTAGCTTCGAATGGTCGCGATACTCATCTCCATACCATTGGCCAGCAGCCTGTGGTGGGTAACAATCCATTAACTCGGGACACAGGCCAGTGCAGCATCCAGGTTACCCCAGTTTACCTTCCCAGGTAACAATTTACCAATCATCCAGAAAAGATGGATGAACAGTTGTGTGGGTTGTGTGCCGACTACCCAGGACAGGATTCGAACTCAGGCACACATTTATGAAAATGTGTGCTCCACAGCACCATGATGGCACATTAACTTATGCTGTTTTCTTACAGCTGCTAAATTTTACAATATACAAAAGGTTAGGGTAATTACTAAGAAGTAGTGAGGTCTCCTACAGGCCCTCCACAAACTGCTGCCGCAAAACACTTTGACGCCATTTGTGAGTCATGAACGCTCCCAGGATAGCTTGCACAGAAGCTGATGACCCTCATCTTTGAGTCTGCCACAACTTGTACATTAATGCTGTACTTCCTCTTCCTGTTCAACGGGGCCTGAAAAACGATCGACGTGCCCGTCCCATCAGCAGACAACGGCGACATTGCATCATATTTCAACAACAACACTGACCGTCTTCGCGAGGCAGTAGAGGTCTGTATTACAAGGCTGACAGCAGGTTAGACTTCCTTCTTTTAAAGTGTACGTTGAAATGCATCTGCGTTTAGTCAGAGAAGACTCCGACGATGGAGTTCAATATAGAGATATGTATATGAGCAGTCATATGCAGTTAAGTAGCTATTATGATATATATTCATATGTACGTGAACTATCCTAATATTTTGTTAGTCTGTGTGAGCATGACGTGTCAGAAGACTAGTGAAGTGGATTTACGTTAGATGAAATAGTTAGCGTAAAATTTTCCTTCTCTTATAATGCTGCACAATAGTATTGGAAGTATGTACCCTATTCTAAGGGTGTTCCAGGAAAACACAAGTTCTCAACCCTTCGGGACCCACGGACTGTGTTTTCCAAGTTCTAACAACTTATCGTTATCTAAAGTCAAGAAATGTAGTTCCATCGAGCAGACAATGGGAAAATGCTTGCTTGGGCTCTATTAATACGGGTAACATTCCAACCCCGGTATCCTGGGAAGACCTCGGTCGGCTTGAAGATTAAACAACATAAGTATTCGCGTTTACTGTCTAGACAACGTTGAGGACAAAAAGGCGAACTAACTCTAGTCAGAAAGGGCTCAAAGATCAAGAAGTTGTTCATTGTCTGTTGTTGGGGAACAGACACCTAGCTCTTATCCAAGACTTTGACGCATACATGAACCTGTTTACCTGCCAACGTCGCTGGGAAAAATGTTTTTGCGATATCTGCCTGTGCGCCTGTGAGAACAAGACAACGCTTGCTGAACATGTGCTAATTTGCCCAACGATGATCACAAGACTAAGATTCCCACCCGCAGGCTCTACTGTGAAATTTATTAATCATACTAAGGCAGATGAGCCATCTTATTTAGCATTCTATGACTTTGAGAGTATTCTCGTAGAGCCTTCTTCGAATGTGTCTGGATGTGTAAACAGACATCACTTTGCCATAGCGTATGCTTACATTATAGAGAACAGAAACGGAGAAACAGTACAAAGCGGATCCTATTGTGGAGGTAAGGCTGTAAACCATTTTATTCATACAATGCAGTGTGCCTGGAAAAAGTTGAAATTTTCTAAAAGGCTACAATAAAATCAACATGACCGATGAAGATACGGCACGTCACAATGAGCAAACTCACTGTCTTCTCTATAAACAGGGTTTTTAAAAGGTAAAGGAGTAAAATCATGACAATGAAAATCAGGAAACAATTACATTGGAGCTTATTGTAATAGATGCAACCTCCAAATGAAAAATCACAAATTGCAGCTCACTCTCATTGCACATAATGCTAATTACAACATGTCGTTAATCCTGCGTGAATGAACGATACCTGACTTGAAAATCAAACTTAAACCAAAACGTTCAGTTCACAAATACCATGAAGTCATCATAAATGACGAGATTTATTGACTCGTATGCCTTTATGTCTGGTTCACTCGCGGCTTTAGACCAATTCATCAGTAATGGAAACGAGCCCATATGCTGGCAGATGTTGAAAGATGTGCCAGCACCTGCGTTGCCATTATTGATCAAGGGAAAGCAGGTGTTTTGTTATGACTATATGGATTCGATGGAGCGACTTTCTGAGACACGTCTTCCATCCCGCGAAGATTTTTCAATTCGCTTCAAGAAGCAGAACTTTCCGAAAGTGATTATAAACATGCTCAGAATGTTTGTAAAGTAGCTGGGTGTCAGAGCCTGAAGGACTATTTGTTGCTTTATGTAAAAATGGATGTTGACCTTCTATGTGATGTCTTCCTAGAGTGGCGAGGTATTTTGAAAACCCAGTGGAGGTTGGATATTGTAAATTATGTTCGCCTGCCAGGATTTGCCTATGACTCCTTTCTGCTAAAAAACACAGCAGGAATTAGAGGTGCTTAGTAGCCCAGACATATATCATTGCATTCAAACAAACGTGCGTGGGGCTACACAAGTGTTGTGCGTCGTTTTGTACGCGCCAATAACATCTACACGAACCCTCAGTTTAATCCAAAACATGATGAAGCACTTTCCTTTCATATCTTGACTTCAACAGTCTTTTTCCCACTGTAATGCAAGAGAAGTTGCCATGTGGGGATATGAGAAACTAGATGAGATGAAATGCAGTCGTTTTTGAGCGGGGCTTGGTCAATCAAGCAACCGATGGCGATTTGGATATCTCATTCTGTGCGATACTGAGGCTGTCTCACGTGAAGTCGTTGAGAAAACGGATGACCTCCCACTGATCATCAGAAGACACAATATCACCAACAGAGATATATCGTCAGTCACACGCGAATGGTATGAAGAAAAACCGTCCAGTACCGTGTAAGAACATAAAACTGATTGGAACACATGCTGCTCAGGAGAAAATGCTGTTTGCTCTGCCTCCTTAAAATACTTATTCAACTAGGCCTGGTTGTTAAAAAGTGCATGCTATTTATACGTTTAAGCAAAGCACTTTCTTGCGGACTTCATTCAGGATATAGAAGCCCGCAAAAGTGCTACTTGCCTATCGAAAAATGCAATCAAGTGTATTTCAAACAGCATTTTAATTCGATTCTGATGTCGTTAACGTGGCCAAATATAGTGAAGACATAGATATTGTCACCAACCGCGAAAAGTTTTGAAGCTGGCCCGAAGTCCTTACTTTAAACGCGTTGTACCTCTCAATGATGGTCATGTAGTTGTAACTCGCCATAGGAAATATTTGGTGAATCATCAAACTACATTGGCTACTACATCCTAGAGCTGTCCAAGCTGTGACTATATGATTTCTATTACAATGTGCTGAAGGCTCATAACGGAGATCAGGCGAAACTAGTGTGTTGCGACACCAGATCCTTAATAACAGAAATTGAAACTCCTGATCTATTAACAGAGTACTCGCAGGAGCCCTTCAAAAGCTATATAACACAAGTAACTTTAGCCCTTCACATTCCTTGTACAGCACAGAACCAACAAAGAAGCTTGGATTTCTCAAGTCTGAAGTGGGTAAAACCAAAGTACTACTCCTTCCTCTTGGCAGACGGTGACCGGTTGAGTTCAGCTAAGGCGTTCCAAAGTTCATAAAGAAGAAAATTGCTCATCAGCGATACAAAGACGCCCTATTCCAGAAGCAAACATTTGCCTTTGACTATCAGGGATTCACAGTGCGCAATGGACGAATGAGTACAGTAAAATATCCCAAGAGAGGGATATCTGTAGTTGAGGACAAAAGATACTACATTAGCACCTTGGAGTCGCGATCTTACGGTCATCCCGATAATTCTATGGGGATGGGAGGAAAACAGGAGGAGGAGGTAGCCCAGATCATGACACTGTCAAACGAAGAAAATTTGGAGGAAGGCGATGAAAGAGGCATAACAGAAGCGAGACTAGCCGAGGTAATGGGTGGGCAAGAGATCGGTGTAATGGGAGAACTAGAAGAAGAAACCTATGAATTGTGGGGAGAACGGGATGTGCTGGCCGAGCAATATTTTCCCTTGATAAAACGGGTAGAGGCGGATGATGACATGTTAATGCAAGCCGCGGAACAAGAAGAAATAAATCAAATATTCTCATCATCCCCCCTTGAATATAGGCTAGTAGATACAGACTTTTCAGAATAAATTGTAGTTGTTTATAAGAAAGGGACTGGTGTGAATGTTGTATATACTGTTTATAGTGTAAGAATTTGCCTGCTATTTTTATGTTAAATATAAAATATATGTAAATATATTCTGTATATAGGACTAATGTTGGAACCTATGATATTATAAAATTGCACATGATTAATATGTAATAATAATTTGACAAAATTCCAATAAACATTGAGTTTGTTTGACTTGTTTAAATGTCCTTTATAAAAAAAAAAAAAAAAAAAAAAAAAAAGAAACGGATGAAAAAAAAAACAATAATTGTCTTAAAATTTATTCGATTTGTGGAAACATATGAATAAAACGCTTTTATGTTTCGATCCGGCTCATGCATAAAAGACTGCCCGCCAAATCAGGCGGGCAGCGACGGCGTCGGCGGTAGCGGATGCGACAAGATTGATCGGGGTCCGGGGCCCGGGGAGGGGCGAGAAGAATTGGGGCAGGGCGGGGCAGGGGCAGCCAGGGGTAGTGGCGGTGACGAGTGAGGGACCTGTGGTGGAGCCAGGCCTCTGATTTGGCATGGTATACAACCACACAACCCCCGATAAAGGAACTAGAAAATTATTTATGCAGAATAGCTTCATGGAATGTAATACACTTCAATATGAAAAATCAATGTCAATACTTGCTTTTATGAACACGTTAAATGTTATAAACTTGCTGTAAGCGAATCTCATCACGTGTTCATCATTCCTCGAATATTCGGTCTTGAAAACTCCATACATATATTTCAAGAGTTTCTCTTACACCCAAGTGTGAAACATTGTGAGCAAAGTACATGGCATAAGCTCCATACACATCGCTTCGCGTGCTTTGAAGTAGATATGCATTTTTATACATACTTAGCCCGTGGTAATCTATATATTTGAAATTATCAGAGTATAATTTTGGATCGAGAGCAACTATCTAGGAACACTGCCATGCCTGGTTCATAGTAGAGACAAATCCAGTGTCCCATTTCTCTTTTAGAATAACTTGGTAGCGTATTGACGATGCACACTATAGGTTTTCTATATCGAGGTATAAAGTTTACCTCGTCTGCCAATAACACGCCTATAAACAAGGCCTATGTGCCCCCTCAATCCTCTTCAATCTCCATGTTGTTCATCGCGCATACGCTTCAAGCGCGCACATCACACTGCAGCCGTCTTTCAAAATTAACTGTTATTATACCCACTGTTTTACCAAACAGTATCAACAGACAGTTCTCGTTTTCTCCCTTGCTTAGATTCAAGCTAAGTCTAAGCCCCCATTCATTTCAACGGGCAAATTATCATTTAAGTTTCAGCACGCAAATCAAATGTGCAAATCATTGCCCCCTTGCCGAAAATATCCTTTCCAATTAAATGGTCTTTGTGAAAACCAAGTGCATCCAAAGTACGATGGTAGAGCTCACCATAGTCATGAGGAATTTACTAGGAATATTATACATGGTCTCTACCATTAACACTGAAGCTTATTTGACTTATATCGCCATGAAGCTCGCTTATACAATGGATTTAGCGTATAGTCGCCAGAATTGAGCTTCCATGCTCGTTATAATAAGTGAGAGTTTTTCCGAGAATAACTTATTACCCCACGGTTGATCATACGTTTGTTCCTGAGGTTTGGTCTTTGGCTAGCACATAGGTTTTCAAGAGGTTTGGTTAATGTCGATTTTAAAAAGATTCCTGGCGAGAAGACGCGTTCAAGCATGAAGTGGTAGGATAAAGAAATAGTCGCGTATAAAGCAGCAACCTCTATATGCAGACGAATATTATCGCCATTGGAAATTGGCAATAGCATGCGTACTGGTCGTTCCATTCGAGGTCTGGCAAAGTACCATCGAGCAGGTAAATTATTCAAAAACTTATGTCCGGAAGAGCGGGTACAGAGTGTTATAGTAGGATATCAATGTATTATTATTATTATCACTGCAATTGGGCATACGAACGTAATGGAAAAAACCCGACGAATGCTGCCGCCACCATATAAGATGTCGTCCGTCAGTGTTTAAATATCAGTTTTGTATACTTAGCACTCCGATGATGCGTGGAGGTCACCTTGACATACATGACTGGTGTAACAATTGTTTTTTTCCGGCCTGTGACTTTCGCGACTCCTTCCGCAGGGTCAGGCTGACACTGACGACGGTCGCTCAACCGTCGCTTCTTGTACATAAAGGCTACGAATATAATTCATACAAGGAAGCTGAAGTCTTAATCTTACTTCAAGCCTTCCCAAAACAGAAGCCCGTTACATTTGGTTGGCAGCAGTCACCCCCGCGCCACAATACCTTCGCTACCTCGTTCTCCTCAAGCCACGAGAACTCACCAACAAACTCCGGGGACAGGCGTACAAGGGAAGAAGGAATCAACACCTGCTTATCCACGCGACGCCGCAAATCCGCAGCACCGCACCAACCTGGCATCTCTCAAGTCGCCTGCATCTGGTAACCGTCTGATATCAAAACTTTTTCTGGCTGACATCTCTCAAATCGCCACCTACATTTTGACTCACAGGCGCCATCTACAACCTCGAGCACCAGCTACAAGCATCTCTCAAGTCGCCTGCCGTGCAACTCACAGGCGCCATCTAAGCCTCGAGCACAGCTAAGCATCTCAAGTCGCCACCTACATTGCAACTCACAGGCATGCATCACCACAAGCCTCCAAGTAAGGCACCACCAAGGTCTGCCACCTGCGCCGCCAGACCCAACCACTCCCCACCATCACCCGACAGGGCGCGCAAGAAGGATACGCCAGGTTACTGATTCACCGTCAGCACACTTTGTTCCACCTCAATCCACTTCGCCCAAAATAAATCACAAAAAAAACGCCCGCCACGCCGAGACTCAGAGGTTGCGTATGATTGGCAGTCCGCGAAATAGAACTTATGATTGATTACCAAATTTACCGTGAAGGTTGATATGGAGCCAATGAGGGTTTTGGGGGAAGGCAAAGAGAGAGGTGTGAGCGTGGCGTGGCGAGAGGGCGATTGAGAAGATCGAAGGGGCAGTGAAAGGCGGGCTTAACTACAAGCATCAACCAGGTATGACTGACCATCGGTCCCCATCCGGTGGTGCGGCGGGCTCGGCAGCAGCACCAGGGGAAGAGAAGACACAGATAAAGGCACTGCACATAACTAACACACTGACTGCTGGTTTGCTCTGTACTGTAAATCGCTATATAGGGTAGCAACACTTATGGGCTTTTTATATTCTTTTTTGTTGCCTTGAGTTGCTCTTTGTGCTGTAAAAAAATAAAATAAATACAAATACACAAATACATGCGGTATGCATATACAATTGCCTGGTGATTTTCGCTCCACACAACAAATACTTTCAAATGCAACAAATGAGTCTTAGTCGGGTTCTCATGGGGAGTTTTTCACGTTCATGGTACAGAGAATTTGTCAAACTATACTAGACCCATAAACTACCCATGGAACTACCAAAACACACAAAGCCCTGAAAGTTCAAGAATATTGGTCTTACGATACATGCAGAGTATAAGCAGTGTGTCACCCTGCAAAGGCCATAAAAGCAAAATTAAACAAAGATCATTTTCTTCCCTTTGTATCCATGTCACTAGAAATGTATATGTCTTTTCTTTTCCCACTGGTTAATAATTGACTGGCAGAAAGCAATCGAGTATTCTTGCAAGGAGGAGCCCACCAAAAACATGTACTGAAAGTCTCGTCTCTGTCTTGTCTTGAGGTTCCTTTGCAGCGTCGAGACAAGAGATAAAGCCAAGGAACAAAGGAGGAGGAGCAAACTGAGTGTGTCACATCATCTCCCATAATAACACACAGACGTTTGAGCTAAGCTGGCCGCGACACATATGATACAGACCTTTAATGACAATACACTCTGTGACAAGTCTCCCTCTCCCCCCCCTCTCTCCACTCCTTCTTACACCTTGCCCTCCACTCTCCTCCCACTTGATATCTTTGCTCCAGCATATTTGTCTTTTATATAAGCTCATTGTCTTGATAAGGTTTTTGGACACCTTGATAAGTGAACACACCTTACCTGTTCTCTCTCTCTCTCTCTCTCTCTCTCTCTCTCTCTTCTCTCTCTCCTCTCTCTCTCTCTCTCTCTCTCTCTGCTCTCGATTACCTGTGTTCTTGCCTCCCTCTACACCTGCTCACGTGGAGGAACGGAGGAGGAGGAAGAAGGAGGATGAGGAGGAGAGAAGAGGAAGGAGGAGGAGGAGGAGGAGGAGAGGAGGACAGTACATTATATTACTTCATCAACGTAGGTTCACTCCACTCACCACAACGTAAATTTAGTTCAGTTCGATAACCTCCTCCTCCTCCATATCCTCCTCCTCCTCTTCCCCTTAGTCCCTCCTCCTCCTTCAGACGCTGGGCTTCATCACTAGTAAGGCAAAACTTTAATCATCCTGCCACTGGCTCCCATTTAATACTGAAGGGAAGGCGATAAAGAGTCGATATATTTTCCGTAAGAGTAATCACACACCAGGTGGGTGGAAAAGGTGAGGAGGGCATTTGCACAGTAACTTATTAGGCCTAGTGATATTAAAACTATGACTTCTTCTAACGCTTATCAAGGCCCTTCTGAGAGCGTCACCTGAGGCTGATAATGCGTTTTACTTTATCGAGATATAACAAATGGGGAGATTGTGGCGAGAGCAGATGAAGGAAAATAATGACGAGGGAAAGGAAAATGAAGTAACCTTAATGTTGAGAAGAACGAGACAAATTGATAGATAGACATAAATATACACATAGATAGACAGACAGACAGATAGATATATAAATAGACAGGACAGGAGAGAAAGAGATAGAAAATGTACATAATGAACCAATAAGGACGTTAATAATCAGGTTTGACTACTACGATCATCCGAAAAGAATTAATTAGATAGAAAATTAATAATACTGAAGAAAGGAAGATGAGCCATTCTATATTTCGTGAAAGTAATTCGATTGGACGAGGAGGAAAGGTTAAAGCAGAAGTCCATAACCCCCCAAAAAATAAGGCCAAAGGGAGAAAAAAGAAAAAGTTATGATTGTTGAACTATATAAAGAATTGAAGAATAAAAATTAAGGGAAAGTTATACAAAAGACAGAGATTGAGGAAAAAATAGTTAGCGATGTTTGATAATAAAGAAAATCAGAAAAATAGGGTTATGATGAGATTATACACCGGCGAGAAGGAAAATGAAGGAAATAATTAGAGAAGTGAATGGAAAACATGAATAGAAAATATTGAATAGAAAGTAATTTAAAGATGACAATAAGAAGGATGTGGAACTAGAGGAAAAAAATCACGAAAAGTAGTGTTAAAATAAAATAATAATAAGAAAATCCCTGAAGGAAAAAGTTTATATGAAATTATAGAAAGGAAATCAGAGAAAAAGTTAATTAGGTGAAATAATGAAAAGAAAACGAAAGAGGAAATAAAACAATTAAGAATGAAAAATTATAAAAAAGAAGGAAAAGAAGGAAAAAGGAGGAAAAAAAGAAGGAAAAGGAAAAAAAGGAGGAAAAGAAGGAAAAAGGAGGAAAAAAAGGGAGGAAAAGAAGGAAAAAGGAGGAAAAAAAGGAGGAAACGAAGGGAAGAAACACACATAACGGTATAAAAAATAAAAACAACGCAAAAAAAACACCTTCCTTCTACAAACAAATAGGAAAAAAAAAACGAAATAAAACAAAAATATAATAATCGCAGCCAAGCAGAAAATAATAACGCAATAATAAAGTCGGAACGAACATAAAAAAGTAAATAAATATAGAAAATAAAACTTACACGTGTGCTAAAGCGTATTATAAAAAAGAAAATTAACGTGATTGAGATAAGATAAAGGAATGAGAACAACAACAAAGGATTATTATCGTCTGTAAACATCGCGATATTAAAAAAAGAGAGAGAGAGAGAAAGAATGCTGAGAAGCTGACGAAGACGATTATAAAGACGAACCTGATGACGAAAAAAAAGAAAAGAGAAATAGACAAGAGAGAAAAAGATCGAAGAGGAGGAGGAGGGGAGGAGGAAGAGGAGGAGAAGGGTGACTAACAGGAAGGAAGAGGAAGAGGAAAGGGTAGTGGTGGTGGTGGTGATGGTGGTGGTTGCTGACGTATTTGTGGCTTGTAATTTTATGAGGGGCTCTGGATTACCACATTGAACATTGATGCTGACATTTATACCCTCCATGAGAGGGGAGGGGGTGAATGTTGCAGAGGGCGGGTGATGGCTGCCAGTATCCATCATTGACCGATCTCTCTGCTCTCCGCCTCATCCCATCAATATATCTCCTCCTCCTCCTCCTCCTCCTCCTCCTCCTCCTGTGCCACCTGCTTCTCGTCCTCCTCCTTCATCTCCTTCTTCATCATCAATACGCTCTTCTTTCCCATCAATATCTCACCTCTCCCTCTCCCTTCCCCTTCTCTCTCTCTCACGCTCTCTCTCTCTCGATCTCTCTCTGCTTTCCTTTCTCTGTTCCTTTCCTTTATTTCTACCTTTCTTTCCTCTTTCTCTCCCTCTCCGTCAACACCCCACCAAGTTATCTCTCTCTCTCTCTCTCTCTCTCTCTGTTTATCTCGCCCTTTTTTCCTCCCAAAGTGAGTGTATCGTTTGGCCTAAGAGCGAACTAATTGTTATGGTTATTTTTTACTCCTGGCTCTCCCCAACCCCCACCCCCTTTTCTCTCCCTCTTCACCTTCCCGCCCTCTCTTCATCATCCTCCCTCACCCTCTTCATCTTCCCTCCTCTCCCTCATGCGGTGTTTTTCCCTTTACTTTCTAGCTCTGGTTTTTATCTCTATCTTCTATTTCCATTTATCATCTGTATTTTCTATTTCTATTTCCTATATCAATCTTCTTATCTGTAGTTTGTCTCTAGTTTTTATCTCTTTTCATCTCTATTTTCCATCTGTATATTTTATTTTCTCTATTTTCTGTTTCTATTTTTTCTCTATATTCAACATCTACAACAAAAGACAGTATAAATAAATCCAAGAATACCCTTTTTTCACACTTTTTTTTTTTTTCATCAGTCGCTCCGCTCCGTCCGTCAGTCAGTCAAGTCACTCACTCGTCGGTCGGTCCCGTGGTTGGCTGGCTGGTCGGTTGTGTGGCTGGCTAGATTTTTAAGGTTAACGCTTCTTATGACTTTTCCATGTAACCAAAGTAGCGCTGGATAATGCAAGGGAGAGCACGGAATAATTGAACACCCCTGAAGGAATGATTAAATGAGGGGATGAATAAAACACAAGACCTCATTCCAGGCCTCAATTTTGTCGATTGCGTTGCACGGCCTGAGACTTTACGTATTTCTCTTTCAATCAATCTTCGACTACTGTCACAGAGAGGAGGATAAATAATGGTGAATGGAGGGAAGGAGAGGTAGAGGAGGAAGGAGAGGCTGGGAGGGAAGGAGCAGGAAGGGAGGGTGGGAGGACTGTCGGGTTCCCTACATTCACTTCCCACGTTAATTAAGTTCTGAGCCACACCTGCGCCTCAGACATCACGGCAGGTAAGGGTGTGGACAGGTGAGGGATGCTGTGGATGCTGAGATGAGTAGAGATGTGGATGAGATGATAAAATATGGATGCTAAGATGTGGAATGTAAGATGTAGATAAGATAAAGGTGATAAAGAGTATACAAAGAACTATGAAATGTAAAGATAAACAGATGAATAATAAAGATAATGAGATGGGAAGATGTGGAATGTGAGATGTGGAATGTAAGATGTAGATAAGATAAAGGTGATAAAGTCTACGTTAAAGAAAAGGAAGAAATATGAATGCTAAGACAGATAAGAGGTTATGTAAGGATAGATAGATAGATAGATATAGATAGATAACAGACATATATAAAGTTGTAATATAGTGTAAATAAATAATAAAACAAATAAAGAAATAGAAATAAAGAAAAAAGGGTTACGTAAGTAGAGAGAGAGAGAGAGAGAGAGAACAATTTATTATGACCTTTCCGATGAGGCTGTTTATTTTATTTACCTGTCATTATAATCGAAAATAACGAGTCTTTTCCTTGTTATTTTTTGTCATTCGCTTCAATTAAGTAATCAGGTCATTTTTTTTTCTCCTCTTTATTCTCTTATTCATTCTGCAACCTTTTATTTTTTACCATTTTTTTACAATGATCCGATTCTTTTATCTTCTCTCTTTTCACTTAATTCCATGTAGATTTTTTTTCCTTTGCCTTTTTCTCTACTTCATCCTCTTTTCCGTCAAATAAATCTTAACATAATTATTCTATCCATTATCCTCTCTCTCTCTCTCTCTCTCTCTCTCTCTCTCTCTCTCTCTCTCTGCGAAAAAAGTAAATTAGATTATCTTGCTTCACTAAATTTTCACTCATGTCTCGCTCATGACGAAGAAACATGAATTAGACACGACGGGAACGACGGACAGTACGTACTCTCTCTCTCTCTCTCTCTCTCTCTCTCTCTCTTCCCATTCCTCCTCCTTTACTCTCTCTCTTACGTTTCTCTTCACCTTCTTTTACTTCCCTTTACTATTGTACAATACTTTCTCCACCTCCTCCTCCTCCTCCTTCTTTACTCTTCTCGCTGGTGGGAAATCCAAGTGTGTTATTTCGAGTCTCTGTACCACGTGGAATCAGACTGTTCGTGTGACGCATAATAAAGCATTGAATCCTCCTCCCACTCCTCCTCCTCTTCCTCCTTCATGACGCAGACACGAAGATTGGAAAATTATCATAAAAATGAGGAATTACTACACGAGCATGCAAAGTGCCAGAGGGGATGAAGGGACGAGCTATGTGTGAGGTAAATAAATGGAGATGAAGGCGATGTGCGGGTGAGGAGACGGACCGGAATTGTTTACTAATGGTTGAGAGGGATGGAATTATTTGAGTTATGGACGCTAAGAGAATCGGTCGGGTATGAGTTTTAGTGTTTATTATTATTATTTGTCGTTGTTTTTACTTTACTTGGCTTCCCTTACTGTAAAAAATTAATAGAAACGTAAAGACTGAAAGGAAATATTTGAGTTATGGAAGTTTAAGAGAATCGGTCGGGTAAGCGTTTTAATGTTTATTATTATTATTTGTGGTTGTTTTTACTGTACTTGGCTTCCTTTATTGCAAAAAATGAATAGAAACGTGAGGACTGAACGGAAATATTTGAGTTATGAAAGTTTAAGAGAATCGGTCGGGTATGAGTTTTAGTGTTTATTGTTATTTTTATTTTTCACTTTGATTTTTTCTATTTTTATTTGGAAACGTAAAGAGTAAAGGGAAGTATGAGTTACTGATGCTTAAGGGAATCAATCGGTCAGTCATGGAAATTTAGTGTTTAATATTTTTTTTTTTACTTTACTTTGCTTTACTTTATAATCATTTTATTTGTTCTTATTTTTACTTTATATTTTTAACTGGAAACGTAAAGACTAAAAAAAATATGGAGTACTCAATCGTGTAACAAAAAGATAACAAATATGAATAAGAATGAAAAACGCTGACACACACACACACACACACACACACACACACACACACACACACACACACACACACACACACACACACACACACACACACACACATAAACACATACACAAAAAAACAGGTGAACAGGAGATATGCAATAATGGAAGTCAAGCACCCGATAAGACGCCGATAAGGGCCGATAACGGAACCTAAATATGGCGACGACGAGGATCAAAACAGACCGATGTAGAAGTTTTAATATTATTCCAACCTCGGGATTATTTCTCGCCCTCTCCCTCGGCCCTACCGACTCTGGGGAAGGTGGTGGTGTCGGTGGAGGAGGAGGAGGAGGAGGAGGAGGAGGAAGAGGAGGAGGAGGAGGAGGAGGGGATAGCTCATGTCAAGTCTAAGATAGGAAAATCCACCTCCATATAATCTTTGATGTTATTACTTTTGTTATCTTTATCTTTATTATTATTATTATTAGTTATTATTACTGTTACATTTATAGCACCACTTCAAACTCCTCTAATACGACCACCACTACTTCACACACAAACTTACCCAGGCCTTCCGAATACCTCTTTCCTCTCACTCACTCACTCTCTCCTCCTTCTCCTCCCTTCCCTCTCCCCCTTCATCACACCTGTAGCCCACCTGTCTGTCTCCTGAGGTAGCCAATGAGAGCGCCTGAATGACCCACCAATCAGACGTCAGAATTAAAATGATTTACGCAGCGATTAATGCATAAGCCACTAATTAATTATATTACCAAAATTACCACCACCTCCTCTCCCGCCGCTGCCGCCGCCGAGTGTAAAATATGTTTCTGGAGTTTTGCGATAATTAAAATATTGCACTTGGATATGGAATATAAGGAGGAGTTGGAGGAGGAAGAGGAGGAGGAGGAGGAGGAGGAGGAGGAAAGAGAGAAAAGAAGAGGAACAAGAAGTGCAGAAGAAAAAATGAGTAAAGATATTGAAGAGGAAGAGAAGGGGAAAAGAAGGAGGAGGAAGGAGAGGAAGAGATGATAATGAATACGAATATGTAGTGAAGATAAAAAGCGAATCATAAGAGAGAGAGAGAGTCGTTTTACATTACACACAAATTAAGCTGGAAGGCAAATATATGTTCATGACTTTACATTAAGATTCTCAGAAATAATGGAAACTGAGCAACATGATGAGTGGACACACACACACACACACACACACACACACACACACACACACACACACACACTCACACACACTAATAAAATAGAGAAATTGATAACCAAGAGTTGATTTTTTTATATTTTTTTCATTCTCGTTTCTAATTTTAATAAAAGAAAGATACACACGATGAGAGAGAGAGAGAGAGAGAGAGAGATGCATCATAATCTCTTGAACACAGACCTATTTAGACCTCCTCCTCCTCCACCTAATATTCCTTCTCCTCCTCCTCTTTTATCCTCTTTCTTCGCGTGCCCAGACAAACAATGAACCTGAAAACACTTGACTGATAAGCATCGTAGACACCCCCTTGAATCACCAACAAAACACCAATACAGGATTCGATTCCCTTTGACTTCCCTGATTCTACTACTCCTTCCTTTATTTCCTCCCACCTTCTTATATTGTGTCCTAATTCCTTTATTATCTCCTGATCTCACTACTTCGTTCTTAAATTCCTTTCAGCTCCGATTTTTTCTTCCTTCCTTTACTTTCACTTCCCTTTCCCCACTCCTCACCCTCCCCAAATCCCTGTTCAACCTCAACCCGGGAC
The DNA here is from genome assembly GCF_024679095.1 of Eriocheir sinensis. Classification (NCBI taxonomy): domain Eukaryota; kingdom Metazoa; phylum Arthropoda; class Malacostraca; order Decapoda; family Varunidae; genus Eriocheir; species Eriocheir sinensis. The sequence continues at coordinate 16,310,021 of NC_066513.1, read as the reverse complement.
CTCTTTTTTTTCCTCCCCCTTCGCCCCTCATCTCCTCAATCCCCCAGTGTCCTCAACATTTCAAAACCCCAAACTCCCCATTTTTAAAACCCTTCCTACCCACCCCTCCGGTTATTCCCCAACCAACCATTTACCCCAAATTATTCCGCCCCATTCACCCCTCCCTTCGTCCCCCTCTTCCCAGCCAACCTTCAACCCCATTCATTCCCCTTGTTCACCCCCTGTCCCTCACCGTGTTCCCTTTGTCCCCCGTGTCCCAAGAGTCCACAGCACCTGGGAAACTCAAGATGTCCTGGGGCTTGACTGGGGTGAAAAGTTAATCAGCAACACTGTCAACACAACGCGGCTGGCTCAGGCAAGTCCGTCCAGCGGCGAAAATTAAAATCATTTATTCGTAACCCCTGACCGGAGCATACAGACGTAGTATAGTAGTGTTCTCTCTCTCTCTCTCTCTCTCTCTCTCTCTCTCTCTCAGTATTTTTTATATTTTTTTCTCCTTTTCATTATCATAACTATCTACAAACACCTGCCGCTCCCCTCATCACTATTCACTTTCTACGAACATTCCCACTCCATACATTTTTTGACCTCACTTTATTTTCCTTGCCTATCCATTCAACCCTCTTCCTCCTCCTCTTCTTTTTCCTCTTCCTCTTAGTCCTTTTATTTTCTTATTTTCCTCTTTCCCATCCTCCTCTTCTTTTTCTTCTATTCTACTTTCTTTTCTTTCTCTCCTCTTTTCCCTATCTGGTTTAAATTTTACGTTACTTCTTCCTTCTTTTAACACCGTATTTTCTTTCATTTTTTTTTAATTTTCTCTTTTTTTAGGTAGTGTTAAGTCCCCTGTCGCCGGAACCTCACACAACACACAAAACCCAAGTTCCTGAAGGTTTGGGTGGCGGCGGGAGTGTGTGTGTGTGGGGGTGGGGGGTGGGGAAGGGGGGGGGGGCAAGGCAGAGCACAGCAGGATAAAGGAAAAGTGAACATGGGCCTCGGACGGGCGGGCGCGGGGCAGCATTCGTGATGAGGCCCACGGCTTGGTTATGTCTGCTAACGATTCTGAGATGCCTAGGTACTCCTCGTCCTCATCGGCATCCTCCTCCTCCTCCTAATCGTTCTTTGGCCTATTCCTCAACCTCCTCCTCCTCTACGGCCTCTTATTCTTCCTCATACTAATCATTCTTTTTCGTCTATACTTGGCCTCCTCCTCCTTATCTTTCTTCTTGTCGGGCTCCTTCGTTCTCTTACTCGTTCTTCGTCAACTCAGCCTCCTCCTCCTCCTAATCGTTCTTCTCCTTAGCCTTCTCCTCCTACTTCTTCGTCTCCTTCTCCTCCTCCTCCAATGGCTAAGGATATGGAGGTATGGAGGTAAGAAATGGAGGTAAATAGTGTTGATTATGGTATGAATGTGTTAAGACTGAACGGTGCCTCCTCCTTCTCCTTCTCCTCCTCTTCCTCCTACGGCAAGGGGACGCGGAGGAAAATATGGTAAAGTGTCGGTGAGGGTTGTGTCCTTCCTCTCACCTGGCCAACTTCCCTCAGGTGTCCGATTTACCTGTACAAACACCTGCCGCTCCCCTCATCACTCTTCACTTCCTACGAACATTCCCACTCCACATTTTTGGACCTCACTTTATTTTCCTTGCCTCTCCATTCAACCCTCTTCCTCCTCCTCCTCCTCCTCCTCCTCCCCTTTTCTTCGCGCCCTCTCCCCACGTTTTTCTTCAACTCTTCACGCTCTCTCTTTCCCTCTCTCTCCGGCCCTTCTCTTCCCTTCCCTCCCTTCATCTTTTCTTCCGTCCCTCCCCTCTCTCTCTTTCTCTCTCTCGCTCGCTCCATGGAAAGAGTCTGTTTCGGTTTTAGTTTTAATATCTTTTAGTTTCCTTTACACGTATTTAATTCTCTCTCTTTTCTTTCCTTCTCTTCCTTTCTTTCAATGTCCTTTCTCCTCTTCTTTCTTTATGTATGTCTTTTTCCCCTCTTCTCTTTCTCAACGTCTCCTCTCTCCTTTCCTCCATCTATGTTTCTTTCTCTCCCTCCTCCCTTCCTCCATCTTATTCCGAGGAAGCTTTTAATATCTCTCTCGTTACCTCCAATTCTTCACGCTTTCTCTCCCTCTCCTTTCCTTATACCTCCGCACCCTCCTCCATTTCTCCCTCCTTCCCTTCCTTTCCCTCTCTCCCTCTCGCTCTTTCTCCTCCTTACCTTATACCTCCGCACCCTCCTCCATTTCTCCCTCTCTGTCCCTCCCTCCTTCCCTTCCTTTCCCTCTCTCCCTCTCGCTCTTTCTCCTCCTTAACTTATACCTCCGCACCCTCCTCCATTTCTCCCTCCTTCCCTTCCTTTCCCTCTCTCCCTCTCGCTCTTTCTCCTCCTTACCTTATACCTCCGCACCCTCCTCCATTTCTCCCTCTCTGTCCCTCCCTCCTTCCCTTCCTTTCCCTCTCTCCCTCTCGCTCTTTCTCCTCCTTAACTTATACCTCCGCACCCTCCTTCATTTCTTCTTCTTTACCCCTCCCTTTCCCTCTCTCTCCCTTCCTTACCTTATTCCTCCACACTCTCCATTTCTTTCACTCTGCCCCCCCTTCCCACTCCCTCCCTCCCTCCCTCCCTCTCTCTGTACACCACTTGTCTTACGTCGGGATTAGGTTTAATATTTTATATGCGCGCGAGTACGTCAGATGAAGGCACAATGACTCATCAATACTTAATGAAAATCCAATCATTTATTTAGCGGGCGCAGGCGTGGTGTCCGCCGAGCCGCCAACCGCTACGGCGACGCTCCCGAATTAGTCCTTCCGCCGCTCATAATTGGCAATCCCTTTACGAACAATGCCCATTCAACAGTCCGGGATAGGAAACCAGTACCTGAACCCTCGCCCCACCTTACCTATACCTCGCTTGTGTCTGTGTGTGTGTGTGTGTGTGTGTGTGTGTTCCTCCTCTTCCTTCTCCTGCTTCTGCTTCTATGCCTTGCTCTACCTACCATCACCTCTGTCACTCCACCTAATGTTCCTTGCCCTCCTCCTCCTCCTCCTCCTCCTCCTCCTCCTCCTCCTCCTCCTCCTCCTTCTTCTGTTTCTATCCCTTTCGCAACCCAAACTCTTGTTCCTCGTCCTCCTCCTGCTTCTCCTTCTATCCCTTTCTCTCCTGCTCCTCCTCCTCCTCCTCCTCTCTCTTGCCTTATCATTTGTGTCTCTGTCTCCTATTCCTTGTCCACATTCTCCTACCTTTTCTCTCCTCCTCCCCCTCCTCCTCTCCCTTCTCACCTGCCTATCCTACCTGTCTACCTTCTTATTTAAACTCACCTGTACTCCTCTACCTCTCCTTCCACTTAAGACTTTTCTATGTTTGTTTTTTCTATTACTGTATTTACTCTTTCCTCACCTCCTCCTCCTCCCCTCCTTCTCCTCCTCCTCCATCCACCTCCCTTCCCTGCCGCCATTTCCAACTCACCTTATTAAATAATCAAATCAAACAAAATGGCGCCCATTAACATCGCTTCCTTCCCTTTTAACTCATTTAAGGACTGCCTCGTGATGTCACCTGTCCACCCACACCTTCTCTCCCTCCCTCCGCGCCCTTTCCTCCAGCTGTCTCCCTCCTACGTATTATTTTTTTCTTTCTCTCGTGTCTTTTTTTTCTAACGTTCACATCTGTTCCTGTTTCTGGTTGTTTCTGATTCTTCTCTTTTATTTACGCTTTGTTATTCTTTCTTTTGGTTTACTTATTCGTCTCTTCTTATATATCTTACATCTCTCCTTTTTTGCTTCCACTCTCAGCATCCTTCACATGTAATGTTTTTCTTTCTTACATTAGTTTGGCTTCCAGTAGTGTCTGATTCTTTTCCATCTACGCTTCATCATTCTTTTTTCAGCATCTCTTCCATTTTCTTACCTATTTTACATCTCTTTTTTTTCTCTCTCAGCATCCTTTAAATTCTTCTTTCTTACATGTCTCTCTTTTACGCCGTTTCTCTTCCTTCGATATAGATTTCTTTAACTTGTTCTTTCTTTATTACACGTCTTTCATCTTTCTACATTCATTATCATCTACTCCATCTTCCTTCCTTCCTTCAGTTGTTAATTTCCTCCTTAAAAATATCATATTCTTCTTGTTTTCTTGAGACTTAATTGTTGTTTAAAACTTGAATAATTAACAAAACACCGCATCTTACACAAATCTCTCTCTCTCTCTCTCTCTCTCTCTCTCTCTCTCTCTCTCTCTCTCTCTCTCTCTCTCTCTCCGCGAGGGCCTTCAGGGGGTGAGGAAAGAAAAAAAAAATCCTCCAGCAATCAAGGAAGTTAGTCATAATGCATTCTGGGCTAATTAAGTCTCCTAATTATGTATTTATTACCGTCCGTGGAACGCAAATGACGATGTGTTTGCAACGTTAATGACAAGAAACTGCAGCGGGCGTCTTCGGGCGAGGCGTAGCGAGAGAGAGCGAGAGAGGCAGAGATACACACACACACACACACACACACACACAGAACCTTAGTGCCCAGGTGAAAATTGCGTGTTGTTGTTTATCTCTGTTTACTCTACGCCCAGCACCTGTTTACACCTCCGTGATAGACCTAACCTCGCCTCCTCCTCCTCCTCCTCCTCCGCCGCCGCCGCCGTCGCCACCAGGTATATGCCTTCACCTAAGACCCTACCACACCTGTCTAACATACCTGAGCTTTACCTTTCAGATACACTTTCACACACACCTGTATATCTCTCTACTTGTATAACCTAACCTAACTAATCAACCTTACATAAAAAAACGAGGACAAACATACACACACCTACCTCACCTGTGTCTACCTCTTACAAACACACACACACACACACACCTGTATATCTCTCTACCTGTATAACCTAACGTATCTAATCAACCTTACGACATGAAAAAAGAAAACAAACACACACATACATACACACACACCTACCTACCTGCTCACACACACACACACACACACACACACACACAGAGGGGCCTTCATTTTCTTGGTTCGCAGTGAGGAAAGAGACGAAGTGGCGGCGGCTTGCTGGGACGGTTATATAGTTAATTAATTGGCTGTTGTGTGGAAATTGGTCGAGTCTCGCTTTCTGTTATTCGTTGACGCCGCCGAGCAAAATTAATTATTTCACACTGAGGTTTATTGGAAACAGAAGTCCTTGTACGTTTCCTGTGTTTATTGAGAGAGAAGAGAGAGAGAGAGAGAGAGAGTTGGTAGGCTTGAAGCGATGCGTGAGTAGTATTCTCTCTCTCTCTCTCTCTCTCTCTCTCTCTCTCTCTCTCTCTCTCTCTCTCTCTCTCTCTCTCTCTCTCTCTCTCTCTCTCCTTAGTAACGCTCTGAAGATGTCAACGATAATAGTGATGATGATGATGATGATGATGATAATAATAATAATAATAATAATAATAATAATAATAATAATAATAATATTAATAATAATAATAAAGACCAAAACTTTTTTACAGCAAGAATCTCTCTCTCTCTCTCTCTCTCTCTCTCTCTCTCTCTCTCTCTCTCTCTCTCTCTCTCTCTCTCTCTCTCTCGTTCACTTCATTAAAAGTTACATCCCTTTGATATAGAAATCAATTAAAACTATTCTTGTAGTTTTCCTCAAACCACCGCGTCCTTAAGGATAGTGGCGGAGGGAGGGAGGGAGGGAGGGAGGAGGAAGAGGAGAGGAAGGAGGGAGAGGAGGGGAGGGACGGAGGAACAGGAGGGAAGAGATAAGAACACCAATCAAAATAAATATACTTCTCCTTAACTGTACAACTGATCTACCTCGGAGGAAAAATAAAATGTGTGTGTGTGTGTGTGTGTGTGTGTGTGTGTGTGTGTGTGTGTGTGTGTGTTGCTGTAGGTGCCTCCTTTGCTCTAAAAACTCTAAGGGCGCATATGTAAGGAGGCAGGAGAGGGAGGAAAATAGTGTTGGCTGGCGCTTATATATAGGACAAAAGAGTGACTGATTTGAAACACGACGAATACAAGACGTCATTTTGTTCCTGTTTTCTTTTTTTTTCTTTTTTTTTGTTCCTTTTATTTGTGGGCTTTGTTGTCTTCGAGCGGGCTTTTGTTTCTATTTTTGTTAAGCCGTTTAGCTGTTTCGATTGATATAAAAATAGGCTTGTGATCGACTGACACACACACACACACACACACACACACACACCGTCGGGGCCTATGACTGACGGTGAGGATAAAGATGACAGCGGTACTTTGATGATTAGAAACAACAATAATAATAATAATAACAACAACAACAACAACTACAGCAACGTGTCTTTATGAATAACTGAGAAAATGAGAAAACTGTGTACACGGTGTCAGTTTGGCGAGAGAGAGTGAGAGAGCGAGGGAACTTTCCACAAAGAGATTATTCGCTTCGCTTTAGTAAGGAGAAAAAAAAGTGTGGTATGTATACACTCTATTATTCACAAGGACAGATTCACTATGCCCTCAGACCTACGTACATCATCACATACTTAAGCGGCGTAACACTAAACAGACTGACACAACGCTCCCGCATGATTCACGGACATATTTTTAAACGTATTGGGTTCCCATTACGACTATGGTTGGTACGCTCAGACGCCTCCGCCTCTAACATCACCTATTTCCAAAGGACGAAGAGGAGATATATATAATTCGAATCACTCAAAAACTATTAATATCACAAGAGTCAGAACAAAGTCTCGTCAGCGCCGCCTTCAAGAGCAAAGCGAGAGGAGGAGGAGGAGGAGGAGGAGGAGGAGGAGGAGGAAGAAGAAGAAGAGGAGGAGGGACACGAGGGAGGAGGAGGGGCGTGATCGAGGAAGCCGTGGACAGCGACAAACTCTGTACAAGACCTGTTTCAGAGAGAGAGAGAGAGAGAGAGAGAGAGAATCCCTAACGCCGTTCAGCCCTTCGTCGAGCAAGGCAGACAGGCGGGCAGGAGGGCGGGCAGGCGGAGAGGCGGGGGCGTGAGATAATTACTTGTTTCCACTCGATCTGGGGCCGAGGGTCATGTAATATTTCTGGCGGCAAGTGTTTGAGAGCAAATGAATGGCCGCCACTACTGGGGGTCCCGAGTGCCAGAATAATGGACTCAAACTAATAGGCAAATACAAGAATAGCTAGTGAGGGCCATTGAGAGAGATGGCTCCATCCGCCCCGCTCGCTGACACACGGGCCGCTTATTACAGGTGAGCCCAGGTGAGGAGAGGCTAAATGAAGCTTACAGGTGTTAAGTGGGAGGGGCTTCGGCAGGTGAGGGGAAAAAGGTGAGTCGACGCCTGCACGGGAGTGATGGAGATTATGTGTTTCGGGTGTTCAAAAGGTAGGGAAGACAGGTAGGTGTGTTGTTTGAGAGAGAGAGAGAGAGAGAGAGAGAGAGAGAGAGAGAGAGAGAGAGAGAGAGAGAGAGAGAGAGAGAGAGAGAGAGAGAGAGAGAGAGAGAGAGAGAGAGAGAGAGAGAGAGAGAGAGAGAGAGAGAGAGAGAGAGAGAACCATGAACACAGAAGGGAAAGGAAGGGGAATTGAAGGTTTTGGTAAGGAGGAAAAGGAGGAGGAGAGAGAGAGAGAGAGAGAGAGAGAGAGAGAGAGAGAGAGAGAGAGAGAGAGAGAGAGAGAGAGAGAGAGAGAGAGAGAGAGAGAGAGAGAGAGAGAGAGAGAGAGAGAGGCGGGCCAGAAGGCAAGTTGCAATCCTAAGCAAAAACGCCCCAGGCAATTAAGTTGAGTCATTTACCGTCAAGCGGCACTGACCGCCGGCCTGACTAAGAGTAAAATATGAGTCCGCCAGCCACACTAACCTGACGACCCACAGCCACACCAGCCACACCACCACAGCCTTAGATTACCACAACACAGTCCATCTACAGCCACACCGACAGCCACACCACGACAGCCTTAGATGACCACAACACAGTCAGCCTACAGCCATACCGACAGCCACACCACAGCTAAACATCACCACACGACAGCCACACCACAGCCATACCACGTTACGCAACCTCACGAGTCACACCACAGTCCTAGCCACACCACGCCACATTTCACTATAATTAACGTCAATGGACCACACAAAGACATTACAAATATACCCTTTTTTATATACCCACAAGCCACCACCACCGCCACCACCAACACTACCACCACCACAATGTTCGAATCTACTCTAAGAATCCCAATTGAAAAGGATGACTTTGAGATTCTTGAGACATCTATTTCCCCTCCTCCTCCTTCTCCTCCCCTATACATGCATTCCTCTCTCTCCCCCCTTCTGCTTCCCGGGGTGGCTATGTATGGGGTAAAGATAAGGGTTGGTTAGGTAAGGTTGAGTTAGAAGAAAAAAAGATGAGGGATGATACATAATGAACGAATACAGGAGGACGAAGAACGGGTAAGAAAAATGAGTAATCGAAGGGGAGGAGGTAGAAATGAAGACTTACATAGAACTTAATAAACAATACACGGTGAACAAAAAGACTAGGCAAGAAACTCGTAAAACATAAGAAAAATAGACCGAGAATACTCCAAGAAAACCAAAGTAAGACCAAACCAAGACGGAAACAGATTTGAAAGATAGTAATAAACATAGGTAGGAAGAGAAAGACAGGTACAGAGAAAAAGACAGGTAGAAACAGTCAGACAGGTAAGCAATCTATCCAGGTAAGAGGGGATAGATAACACGTGTACGAGAACAAGCAAAGTAAGGTAGAAAGTGAGGTAAGGAAGGTAGGTTGGTATATAAAGGAAGGCAGAGAGTAGATAGAGTTCGCTTCCATGCACTTCCCTTTCCTATACGTCCCCATGATATATGCAACATGTAATTACTATAATCCGGTTACCTGCCGCGCCTAACTTTTCCCAATCTAGTTACCGAGTCGAATTCCCGAGCCGTTACTTGAGGGAAGGAATTATCGCTCATGGGTACGAGGAAGAGGAGGAGGAGGAGGAGGAGGAGGAGGAAGAGGACGAAGAGGGGAAAGATGATTAGGTGCGAGAACTTTTATTTTGTTACTGATGTTATTATTATCATTATTGTTGTTGTTATTGAGGTTATTTAAGATGTGAGGTTATGAGTTTTGGATAAGTTAGGAAAGGGATAAAGAGGGTAAGCTAAGAATGGATAAGAAAGACGGTAAAGACAAAATGGGAAGTAAAAGAAGAGAAAGAGCGAGATGTATTGAAAAGAAAAGAAAAAAGAGGAAATGGAGAAGAAGACAGTCAATTAGAAATGTTTAAAATTTTCATTGGTGTAACCTGACCACGAACCACGCCCACCACCACCACCACAACTATCACCACCCATCCACAACACCACCACTACTGCACTTCCACCGTCACATCCACCCACCCCACCATCACCATAATATCACCACCACTACGTACTTCCTATACCACCACCATCAACACTAATAATACTCCTCCTCCACATCATCACCACCACCACCACCAACACCCATCACATACTTCCTACACTGCCACCACTACTTTTTCACCCCCACACCTCCACCACCACCACCACCACCACGCTCAGAATCGGCAGGCATCCAGAAGCAGCTGATAATTATAAACTTAGGGAAAACTGATGAGCGACTTCCCCCTTCCCTTCCCTCCCCTTCCCCCTCATCCCCAAGCGAGTAGACAGCAGTTCGCCAATATCGACCAGCCTCGCCTCATTACCCCCTCCATTTCCGTTCAATTACAGCGCGTGCGTGCGTCAGTGTGTGTGTGTGTGTGTGTGTGTGTGTGTGTGTGTGTGTGTGTGTGTGTGTGTGTGTTGATTATGTTGTGCTAGGTGTGTGTGTCTT
>NC_066513.1:16225225-16297725 GCF_024679095.1 Eriocheir sinensis | reverse complement strand
ATGTAGGAGAAGCGAAAAGCCCAATAAAGCACACACACACACACACACACACACACACACACACACACACACACACACACACACACACACACACACACACACCCACACACACAAAGAATACTTAATCAAACAAAAAACGAACAAAACCTAAAAAAAAAATATGCGAAGGAAAAAAATAAATATGACACGAAGAGAAAAACGAAAGAAGAAATAGAAGAAGGAAGAGGAGGAGGAAGAGAAGGAAGAGGAGGAGGAGGAGGAGGAAGACATCTGCACGTTTTATTGTATCTTATCAATAAAATATTTCCACCAATACTGGAGGAAAAGGTGGGAGGAAAGAGGGAGGAGGCGGAGGAATTTCGAGGAGAGAAGGGAGTGATGTCTGAGAGGCAGAGAGAGAATAATGTATATGGAGAACAGGAAGAAGTGAAATAAAGGCGAGAATGTTTGTGAGGGAAATACCAAGTGGAGGAGAAGAAGGAAGGGAGGAGGAAGAAGAAGCGGATGTATTAGAAGGCAAAGCAGGAAGGAAAGGGGAAAGAAGATGTAGAAAATGTAGAAGCGTAAGAGGCAAAAAAAAAAAAAGATTGAAATTAGAAGTCAGAGGAGGAAGAAAAGGAGAAGGAAGAGGAGGGAAAGAATGAGAGAGCGAGGGTGAAGAAGAAAGGAGAAGTAGAAAAGTAAGGTGAATGGTGAGAGAATAAAGAAAACATGGGTGGGAAAACGGAAGAAAGAAAGGAAAAGAGGAAAAGGAAACACAAAAAGACAAGTAAGCTGGATGTTGAAGAAAAGGGAAAACAGGAGTGGAAAAAAAAGAATGAGGAGGGAAAAGAAGCAAAGTGAAGAAAAAGCAAACTAAGATAGACGTTGAAAAAAGGGAAAACAAGAATAAGAAAACAGAAAGTAAGGAGCAGGAAAAAGGAGGAAGAGGGAAAAAAAGATGTTGAAAGAAAAAGAGAAAACAAGAGGAAAATAAAAACAAAGGAACAAAAGAACAAGGAGAGGGAGGGAAAGAGAAGACAGAGAGAACGAAGGAAGGAAGAAGAAGGAAGAGAAGGAGGAGGAAGGAGAGGAATATACAGCAGCAACAAAGAGACAGACCAGCCTTCTAACATCAAGTATTCATAACCACAATAAAATATGGATCACAGGAAGAAGAAGAGGAGGAGGAGGAAGGAGAAGAAGAAGGAGGAGGAGGAGGAGAAGAGCGAAAAGAAGGAGAATAAGAAAGTTTAGAGTTTTTATCCCTCGGAGGAGCCAGAAAGAATTGATAAAAGAGGAACCACAAAAATATGAAGAAAATTAATATGAACCAAAAACCAGCGATGAGAGAGAGAGAGAGAGAGAGAGAGAGAGAGAGAGAGAGAGAGAGAGAGAGAGAGAGAGAGAGAGAGAGAGAGAGAGAGAGAGAGAGGGCGGGGGGGGGATAAGGTGTTGGGGCAAACTTCAGGGATATAAATAAATAAATAAAAAGAGAGTGACGTGGGAAGGGGTGAAAGGAGAACAAAAGGAGAACAAACTAGGGAAGAGGAGGAGGAGGAGAAAGAATAGGAAACATGGAAGAAGATAAAGAACAAGAAAAGAGAGGAGGAAAAGAGGAAAGAAAAAGAGGCAATACAAAAATAAAGAAAAGAGGAAAGATTAAGATTTGGAGGAGGAAAGAGAGGGAGAGAAAGCGAAAGCGGAGGGGAGGGAGGAGGAGGAAGGAGGAGGTGGAAAACTGGGAGGAGAAAAGAACGAGTGAGTGAGTGAGAAGGGAAAAAAGTAACAGGAGGAGGAGGAGGAGGAGGAGGAGGAGGAGGAGGGGAAGAAGGCGGACGAGGAGGAGGAGAGGATTAGGAGGAGGAGGAGGATAGGAAGGAAGCGCACGTGGGTTGAGACATGAATAGAAGGAAGAGGAGGAGGAGCATTAGAGGAGGAGGAGGAGGAGAGGCGGCCGAGAGAGTGTCGTGAACTGCTGTTGTACATAATACCATCAATTATTCACTGTATATATCCTCGCTCCCAAATTGCATATGAATTATTGAGTTCGTCTCAATAATTTAATACAACCCAGCCCTACGTCAACCCCCCCTCCTCCACTTTCCTTCTCCTCCTCCTATTACTACTACGACTACTACTACTACTACTACTACTACTACTACTACTACTATACGCCTCCTCCTCCTCCTCCTCCTCCTCCATCTCTTCTTCCCTGCCTCATCCTTTACAGCTCAGGCCTCTTCTCTCTTCTTCTCCCTCCTCCTCCTCCACCATCTCTTCTTCTCTGCCTCCTCTCTAACAGCTCAGGCCTCTTCTCTCTTCTTCTCCCTCCTCCTCGTCCTCCTCCTCCATCTCTTCTTCCCTGCCTCCTCCTTAACAGCTCACGCCTCTTTTCTCTTCTTCTCCCTCCTCCACCTCCATCTCTTCTTCCCTGCCTCCTCCTTAACAGTTCAGGCCTCTTCTCTCTTCTTCTCCCTCCTCCTCCTCCTCCTCCTGCACGTCTTTTCTCACCCCCTCAAGACACTTTCGTTCTATTGATTAAACGCAAAAAATAATAATTCTTGTAGTCTGCGTTTCTCCTCCTCATCGATCGTCGTCTTCCTCCTCCTCCTCCTTTTGAGCCATTTTTTCTATATTATATTTTAAACCGAAATCCGATAATTACGTTATATTCCTCTTTTACACCTTGAAAGCGAGGGAGATTGAGAGAGAGAGAGAGAGAGAGAGAGAGAGAGAGAGAGAGAGAGAGAGAGAGAGAGAGAGAGAGAGAGAGAGAGAGAGAGATGGTTTGGATTAAACAGAAAAGGTTGAGTTTCCCTTTTCAAGATGGTAAACTTTATATAGACAACTCTCTCTCTCTCACTCTAGGTGTGGGGGGACAGGTACATATATAAATAAGATGAGTGACAAGATAAACTCAGGTCCCCCCCCACCTTTTTTTTTTGGTGGCCTGTCCCCGTGATAAAAGTTCTCTCTCTCTCTGTCGCTCTCTCTCTCAAGGTCATCCAATGCAGAGTAAGTTTTTTCTCTCTCTTCTTTCCTACCTCCCTTTTAATTCCCTCCTTCTTTACTACTATTCCTCATAAATTTTACTTCTCATCATATTTATTTTCTTTTCATTAAAAAAGCAAAACCCGAATAAAAAACAGGAATAAAACGTGGCAGACACACACATACACACACTCCCCCGTCGCCGCTCCCCTCCTTTCCGGTCGCCTCCCTGCCGCTCTCTCTCTCTCTCTCTCTCTCTCTCTTGACCGTTCATAAGCAAGACCATTTCCCCCCCCCCCCTCCCCTCACCTGCTCTTCCTCTCCCCTCAAACTACCTGCCGCCGTCGAACTAATTAACCACACCTTAAGACTACACCTGGACCCAAATAAACAACGTAACGACCGTCCCCCCTACTGAGACGGAGCTGAAGTAACTAATGGGAGCGGACCGTCTTGCTGAGGGGACGGTCACCTCGCCAGCCACACCTCTTAGCTTCGCGTGACTCCCAGCAACACCCCGTCACGCAACACACCTGTAACACCTAGAGGAGGAGGAGGAGGAGGGGAAGGAAGGGAAGGAGGAGCAGTAGGAGGGTAGCATGCAAGATTAAAGAGATGGATATTAAAAGTAAAACACAACAAAGGAAAGTAACTCGACGATAAATCAACTTTTTTTTTCTTACTTCACACCTCACACGCACTCACACACGCACACGCACACGCACAGACACCCATACCTCCCCCCGCACTCCCCCTCCACACACAGGACCAAAAGGAGGAGGAGGCGCAGCAGGAAATCAGCAAAGAGGAAAGGACGAGGAAGGTGTGAATCAAGAGGAGAAAGAGAACCAGGTACAGCAAGGTAAATAGGTACGTACAGGTAAGAGGAAGGCAAGAGGAAGGAAACGAGGCTTGCATCAAGAGGAAAGAGAGAACAAGGTATGAACAGACAGGTAGAAGGGAAATCAAGCTAAGAAAAGGCAAGAGGAAGAAAACTTATGGCGTGAATCAAGAGGCGAGAGACAACCAGGTAGACAGGTAAGCCAGGTAGTCGTCGTACACTAAGCCACTGCCAACACAAGCTACCTGGATTAATGGTTGAGTCTTAGGCTTGAGCTGCAACCTGCGTCCCATGTTTTGTATTACTGCATACACACTAACCCTCCCACCTCCTCCTCCTTGCCTTCTCTTCCCCTTTCTTCCACGCGAGGGTTTAGAATAGTGTGAGAGGGGAGAGAAGAGAGGGGTGGCTATACTATACATCCCCTCTCCTCTTCTTCCTCCTCCTTCTCCATCTTTCCCCCTCTTCTCCTTTTTTTACGTGAGGTTTTAGGAGGTTGGGGAAAGAGGGAAAGTGTGAGAGGGGAGAGAAGGGAAGGGAGGCTATACTACAACCTCCCCCTTCTTCTTCCTCCTCCTCCTCCTCCATCTTTCTCATCCTCCCCCTCTTTCACGTGAGGGGAGAGTAGGAAGGGGCGGCTACAAAGATGAAGGGACGAGGAGGGGGAGGAAGATGAAGATGGCAAGAAGGTGACAGGAAGGAGAAGAGAATGGGAAGGGAGAAGTGATGAGGGGGAGAAGAGATAAGAAGAAAAGGAGAGGAAATAAAAGTGAGGAAGGAAGGAAACGGAAGGAAAGAAAGGGTGGGACGAGAGAGCGGAGGAAACATGAGAACGAAAGGGAAGAGGAGGAAGGGAAGGGAAGAAGAAGAGAGGAAGAGAAGGGACTAGACACTGCACAAGGAGCCTCAAGGGACGTATATTTAAAGCGTTAGGGAGGAGTAAGCAACGAATGATAACAAGGGAGAAGAATAGATATGATAAACGGAATGAACGAAAGCGGGAAATGAATGAATGGAGGAAGGAGAGTAAACTGGAATATGATTATGATGATGAAAAGCAGACGTGGCGAAAGAGGAAGGAAGGAAGGAAGGCGTGAAGGAAGAGGAGGAGGATAAAATAAGAATAGTGTAGCGAGTGTGAGTGAAGAGAATGGAAGCAGAGAGAGAGAGAGAGAGAGAGAGAGAGAGAGAGAGAGAGAGAGAGAGAGAGAGAGAGAGAGAGAGAGAGAGAGTCCTCCGTGATCACTTTGCCACACTAAGATATTGATTAACTTCACCTCTTAAAAAGTGCTCTTGATATTTATTCATTTCTTTACCTCTCTCTCTCTCTCTCTCTCTCTCTCATTACCCTCTTATTAGCTCTGATTGCACCTCATCATCAGCCGTTTTCGTCACTGTCACCGCAAGATCACTATTCATTTCTTGCGTGTCTGAAATACAATGAAAAATGGCGCACCGTGGGAAATAGGGACGATATGTGGACCTTATTTTTGCCGCAATGTTTCGTCCCCTCCTCCGGACCCGGCGCGAACAACCCTGGGCCCGTTTTCTCTCAGACACTTTCAGCTCCCACACAACTATTTCTAACGGCCAAAAAAGGAGATCAGTTTGGTTCTAATGGTTGTTTTTTAAGGTTCACGGTACAGAGGAAGAGTCACACTACCATCAGGGTTATAAAACTACCCCTGGATATGCTTATAACTACTCTTTCGAATGTCATGTCGATTATGTGAGACTGGCCACCGAAATGTTTGAGAATGTGAGACCTTGTTCACACACACACACACACACACACACACACACACACACACACACACACACACACACACACATACACTACCGGACGAAAGGCAAAAGGAAAAATAAAGGGAAATAGAACATGAAAACCAAAACCAAAACAATAAAAAAAGGTGTGAAACAAATGACGAGGAGGAGGAAGAAGAAGAGCAATAGCGAGATATACGAGAAAGATAAATAGACGGAGCGTAGAGAGAAATACAAAACAATTACGGAGGTGGGAACAGAAAAAAAAGATGAGAGAAATAGGGTGAGTGGAAATTGGAGAATGACTCAGAAATGATAAATGGACGACTGGAGGGAGAAAGAAAGAGTAAATACAGAGGGAAAGAAGATAACTGGAGTAATAACAGATTGTGGCAGAGAGAGAGAGAGAGAGAGAGAGAGAGAGAGAGAGAGAGAGAGAGAGAGAGAGAGAGAGAGAGAGAGAGAGACATATCAATACAAAAACTAAAACCTTATAATAATACAATGGGGAGATAAGACGGACGATATATTTCTCTCTCTCTCTCTCTCTCTCTCTCTCTCTCTCTCTCCCCTCCTTGAAAGTGCTCGTAGTTCTTGATTACGTTCGTTTACGGTATTACGTTCCCCTTCTGCCTGTGTCTGTAGGTTTGGTGCATGCTTGAGAGAGAGAGAGAGAGAGAGAGAGAGAGAGAGAGAGAGAGAGAGAGAGAGAGAGAGAGTAAAGTCAATTATCCCATCATTATCATCATCTTTTGCCTCTCCCCGTTTATCATTTCCGTATCATCATCATCCCCCTCTTTGAAGTCTTCCATCGCCCCTCTTCTTCTCTCTCTCTCTCTCTCTCTCTCTCTCAATGCATCTGCCGGCCCCATCTGTTCTTCCCTCTCTTCCTCCCCTCTTCCCTCAACCCTTCCCTCCTCCTCCTCCTCCTCCTCCTCCTCTTCTTCCTTCCCTCCCTCCGTAGCACTTTTCCCTCCCATCTACATTAATCCTTAGCGGGTCGGAAGGAAAAATGGAGGCAAATTATAATCGTAATTGGAAGTAAATTGGAAAATCAATATGATTAATAACCATGTATGCAACTTTGAAATTATAAATAAAGGAGAATTGCATTAGAGGGAGCGAGCGAGGGTCTGAGCCGTTCAGAAAATAGGATTAGAATGAGGGATTTCGAACAAGAGAGGGATTCGGCACGTGTCCTCGAGCCTCTTCTGTGCGGGTTTTCGGAGGTGTTCGTTCGTTCGTTCGTTCGCAGCGCAGGAAGAAACGGGCGCAGGTAGCAAACATGTTTTTTTTTTTTTTTGTATTGGTATAGTGTATGCGGGGAAGGGGTTGTGGTGTGTGTGTGTGTGTGTGTGTGTGTGTGTGTGTGTGTGTGAAGAAAATTGATATGTAAAAAACAAAGACAAAGTGTAGAAAGATATACATACAAATATACACACATACATACATACAGACAAACGTACAATGAAATTATAAGGACGGTGTTGAATATACATTAGACATATAAGTAAAAAGAAGCCCATCAGATGCACAAGAAATAACGATACGAGAGGGTACAGACAGACAAAAAGGAGAAAGAAACAAATAGACAGAGAAAGAAAGAGAACAGGCAGAGCGAAACAAAGACAAACAGACAGACAGACAGCAACAGACAGGACTGCCACATAAGTATAACGCCGCTCTTTAAATACAAGTGACAAAGAATATGAAAGAAAGACAGGAACAATTATTTAACCTGAGTCTTCCTGCTAATCCTCCTTCCCCTCCTCCTCCCCCTCCTCCTCCTCCTCCTCCTCCTCTTCCTCCTCCTCCGTCCAATCTTTGCCTCCAAACACAATTAAAAGCAAGAAAATAATGGAAGGTGAAGAGGCAAGACTTATTTAATTTCCTCTCCTTTTTTATTTATTTTTTCACAATCTTCATCATTTTTTTTTCTTTTGCTGTTTCCTCTATGCGTGTGTCCGTGCGTGTGTTAGCTTGTCTATTTCTATCTTCATTTTCTTTTCTCTATTACGGTTTTTCTTATTTCCTTTCCCTTTTTTTGCTTTCTGCTCTCTTTCTCCCTTCCTTTTCCTTTCTCTTCCCTTCCTCTTCATTCTTCCCTCTTCTTTTTTTCTCATACATACCTTCTGTCTCCCTCTTCCCCATATCTTCTTTTTCTCTTTTTCCTATTCTTTCCCTTTTCCTCCTTCCTTATTCACAATTCACTTCCTCTTCTCTTTCTTTTTTTCATTTCCTTTTTCTTCCTCCTTTCCTTTGCCCACTCCCTGCGTCTTTCCTCCCTCCTTCTCTCTCCTCTTTCTACTTTCCTCATTACCAAACCTTTTTTGCCTCCCTTCCCTCCCTCTCTTTCCTTTCCTCTGAACCCGATTCCCTCCCTTCCATTCCTTCCCTTCCCTCCTACCCCTTCCCCCTTCCCCCCTTCCCCCCTACTCTTAAGCAATAACTCCCAGCCATTAAGACAGGGCAAAAATAACTGATTAAATACGAAATTACACTTTAATGGTAATGAACTCTGCCCTAATGGAGGATATTAAACAGTGGATAATTTACACGTCGCCATCAGTTAGCGCAAACAAATGTAAACAAACCACGTGAAGCCTCGACTCGGCGGCGCGGCGGTTTCTTCTTCCTCTGAGAACGAAGCTTCGAACCCGTGAACCTTTTTATTTTTGTCTTCGAGAGAATAAAGGAAAAAAAAAGATAAATATAGACAGAGAGAGAGAGAGAGAGAGAGAGAGAGAGAGAGAGAGAGAGAGAGAAAACGCTAACTTCCTCTCCATCGCCTCTATAATCTGAAATGTAGCAATTACAGATATACAAAATGGCGGAAGGGCAATTAAAAGTTACCTGTAACAAGCTCCGCCAAACTTTTATTCCTCATTAGACTGGAATCAATTATGTTACACGCTAAAGTGTGAGATTTTTCCTCCTCTCTCTCTCTCTCTCTCTCTCTCTCTCTCTCTCTCTCTCTCTGGAAGTTCATCTGTATCATTATCATTATTATTATTACTATTATTATTGAAAGTAGCAATTATTATGATTACTGCCATTATGATTTCTCTCTCTCTCTCTCTCTCTCTCTCTCTCTCTTTCATACCTTCACTTAAACTCCTCTTCCCTTCCATTCTCTTTATTTCCATTCTCTCCTCTCTCTTCTATTCTCTTCTCTTCTTTTCTTTTCCTTTCCCTTCTTTCTTTCTCTCCCTTCTCTCTCTTCCCATGCTCTTTAATGTACTCGCGATAAGAAATAGTAAAAAGAAAAAAAAAGTATAACAGTAAAATATTATGAAAATTAGGCCAGAGTCATTTCGATGTTTACGACAGAATCCTGCACTCGTTCCCGCCATCATAGAGTTCGTCAGGGGGAGAAAAATACTCGTAAATAAAATAACAAACGAGGCAGGCGGGCCAGGCGAGTTTTAAAATATCCGAAGCACTAATCAGAACCTACTTGCAGCAAAATTGAATTCGAGTGTAATTTTATTAAAAGCTAATTAATACGAAGTAGTAATAATGGCCACCGCTCACTCCCCTCCCCCTCCCTTTCTCCCTCCATCCCTCCCTTCCCTCCCCCTTTCTCTCTCCCTCCTCTTCCAACCCCCTCCCGAAAAAAAATCTTGCTTCATAATTACCGAAATTAAATGCCAACTTGCAATTATACGGCACAAAAATTCTTAATTAATTCTTCAAAATTTAAGCCGTTGGGACAAATTACGGCAAATCCCTCCGCCTGTGATCACAACAATAAATTGCCATTATAATCAGGTGTGGCCGACTGTCCTAAGTAATACGGCGGGGCGCCCCTGTCCGGTCGCGCCAGGTTCGACCCCCTGCCCTCCTACCTGTGACCGAAGACCCCTGCCCCCGCCCCCTTTACCTTCACGTTCCCGCCACTTGTGCCCCCTTCCCCTCTCTCCCCGTCCCCTCTATTTCGAATGACTCCTTTTTCTCTTGTTCCATCTAACTTCATTGGATTCGTTATTAGTGAGGTGTTACTGTATGTCTGTCTGTCTGTCTGTATGTATGCCTCTCTCTCTCTCTCTCTCTCTCTCTCTCTCTCTCTCTCTCTCTCTCTCTCGCTGTGAGTAATAAATGTTTTGGTGTGATGTGCTAATATTGACAATGGAAGTGGTGGTGGTGGCGGCGGCGGCGGCGGTGGTGGTGGTGGTGATAGTGGTGGTGGTGTTTATCCTAACACATGGGTGGCTATTTGATGTAGGTGATAACTCTCTCTCTCTCTATGTTGCTGGGGGTACTGGAGGCGGAAATAGTAGTAATAGTAGTAGTAGTAGTGTAGTAATAGTAGTAGTAGTAGTAGTAGTAGTAGTGACGGTGGCTGTAGTAAAGGGAAATAAAGATAGAAAAATAGATAAGTAAAGATATATAGATAGATAGATAGAGAGAGAGAGAGAGAGAGAGAGAGAGAGAGAGAGAGAGAGAGAGAGAGAGAGAGAGAGAGAGAGAGAGAGAGAGAGAGAGAGAGAGAGAGAGAGAGAGAGAGAGAGAGAGAGAGAGAGACAGGTGCATCCCGAGAAGCTTTGATCTGCACAGGTTAATGAAGAGCAGAAGGGAAGAGAAGGATGCTGTTGGTCTCTTCTTCCTCCTCCTCCTCCTTCTCTTCCTTTATCGTCACCATCATCCTCATCGTCATCATCATATTTTCTTTGTACTCCTTCTCCTCCTCCATACATATACATTTGTACTTGGGAGAGAGAGAGAGAGAGAGAGAGAGAGAGAGAGAGAGAGAGAGAGAGAGAGAGAGAGAGAGAGAGAGAGAGAGAGAGAGAGAGAGAGAGAGAGAGAGAGATTGATGACTATTCACAACAAAACCAGGTAGAGTCAGCGTTTACAGTGTGTCCTCCTCCTCCTCTTCCTCTTCTTCCTTCTCCTCCTCCTCCTTCTCCTCTCCCGCTATTTTTTTCCCTTTCTCCATAAATAGAGTAGGAGACGTATGTATGGTTTAGCTATTAAATCTGTACCACCACCACCATCACCATCACCACCACCACCCACCACCATCATCATCACCACCACCACTACCAAAAGGAAAACCCAGAGTCTCGAAATTCAACTCCTCTCTCTCTCTCTCTCTCTCTCTCTCTCTCTCTCTCTCTCTCTCTCTCTCTCTCTCTCTCTCTTAAAACACCTTCTCCCACCTTTGAGGCATGTGTATCTCTCTCTCTCTCTCTCTCTCTCTCTCTCTCTCTCTCTCTCTGCGACATTACGAAAACGGAAAAAATACGTATTCTCACGTTTTTTCTTTCTTTGTCCCTCCTACTGTCTGTCTCCTCTCTCTCTCTCTCTCTCTCTCTCTCTCCACCAGCGCCAGAGCCTTCAGTGGACTACGTGGATCCCTATTGCCATTCTCAAAGGCTCTAAATTCAATTACTAGTCGTGTTCGTTTTAGAGGCGTCGCACTAATTCGATCTCGTGGTCAACCCGGTGGTGGTGGTGGGTGGGGCGGGGGGAGGGTGTTGGGGGATAGGGGGGATGAGGATGTGTCGGGGTGAGGTAAGGTTGGGTTTGTGGTGGTGGTGGTGGTGGTGGTTATTTTGGGGGATTGTTGTGTGTATTTGGTTGTTTTTGTTGTACTAGTAGTAGTAGTGGTGGTAGTAGAAGTAGTAGTGGAAATTTCCTAATATAGTACGTTCAGATCAGAATAATAATGTGGTGGTGTTAAGAATCGTACATGGTGGGGGTAGTGGTCGCGATGATGATGGAAATGGCGGTGGTGGTGATGGTGATGACAGTGGTATTAGTTTTGGAGGTGATCGTGATCCCCAGTATTGACAGTGTGGTGGCGGTGATGAAAGCGGTGCGGCAGAGGTTGAGGTGGTGGTGAAGGAGGTGTTAATGCCAGTGTGATGGTGATGAAAGTGGTAATGGAGGTCGAAGTGGTGATGGTGGTATTTGTAATGTTGGTGGTGGTGGTGATGTTAGTGGTAGTGATGGTGGTAATGGCGGTGTGAAGATGGTGATGAAATCCGCTACAGTGTTGAAACTGATAAAGAAGTTGCTGTTGGTGGTGGTGATGATGGTACTGGTAATGGTGGTGGTGATGATGGTAATGGTAATGGTGGTGGTGATGATGGTGGTGGTGGTGGTGATGATGGTACTGGTAATGGAGGTGGTGATGATGGTAATGGTAATGGTGGTGGTGATGATGGTGGTGGTGGTGGTGATGATGGTACTGGTAATGGAGGTGGTGATGATGGCACTGGTAATGGTGGTGGTGGCGGTGATGATGATGGTGGTGGTGGTAATGACAGTGTGATGACGGTGATGAAAGCCGCTACAGTGTTCAAGCTGGTAATGGTCTTGCTCTTGGTAGTGGTGATGATGGTACTGGTAATGGTGGTGATGATGGTGGTGGTAGTGATGACAGTGTGATGACGGTGATGAAAGCCGTTACAGTGTTCAAGCTGGTAATGGTCTTGCTCTTGGTGGTGGTGATGATGGTACTGGTAATGGTGGTGGTGATGATGGCGGCGGTGATGGTGGTGGCGGAGGAGCGGGGCCACAATGAGCGCTGGGTGGTCTGTGCGCGAGTAAATATGGAGACGAGAGCCTTAATTCCATTAGTGATGCATCATTGGCGACAAAGGCACACCGGCAGACAGACTCGAGAAACCTCAACTGACCTACGAACTCTGACCTCAGCCCCCACCCCAACCCCCCTTCCCCCAACCCCCTCCTCCTTCTCTTCCTCTCTCCTTTAGTTCCCTTCTTTGCTTTCTCTCCCTCCCTCTCTCCTTTCCTCCGGTAGTTGTACACCTTTCCTTCTTTACTTTCCTCTCTCTCTCCATCTCCCTCTCTGTCTCCTTCTCTCCTTCTCTCTCTCTCTCTCTCTAGCGGTCTTTCAGTTGCATCCTCTTTCTTTTCCTCCTTCTCTTTTTTCCCATCTTTTTTTTTTTTTTACATTTTTCTGTCTTGATTTTACTTTCCCCGGTTTTTTTCTCAGTTCTCTCTTCTATTTTTTAGTGGTATTGCTCTCTTTCGTTTCTCGTCTCGTCTCGTCTCTCTCGTCTCGTCTCGTCTCGTCTCGTCTCGTCTCGTCTCGTCTCTCTCTCTCTCTCTCTCTCTGTCTCGTCTCTCTCTCTCTCTCTCTCTCTCTCTCTCTCTCTCTCTCTCTCTCTCCATCTTCATCTTCACTCCCCTCCCCTCCCCTGTCATGTCATTTCCTCCATCCCTCCTCCTCCTCCTCCTCCTCCTTCCTTCTTCTTTCATTCTCTTCCTTCTCAATCCTTTCCTGCACTCCTTCCTCCCCTTTCCTCCTCCTCCTCCTCCTTCATCTCCTTTCTCCCTCTCACCTTCACACACGATTCTCTTCTCCCTGACTCATCTCCCGGCTCCTCCACTCATCTCCTCACGATCTCCAAAACATTGCATTTACCTGCGTTCACCTTATTCTCTCTCTCTCTCTCTCTCTCTCTCTCTCTCTCTCTCTCTCTCTCACCTGGATCTTTATAACCTGTACGACCTTTGGATTTTTTTTCTTTAATTCTAATTCCTTAACTTTCTTCCCTTCCTTCCTTCCCTACTTACTTACTTTCTCTACATGTCTTTCTTTACCTTCCTCCAACCTCCACTTACCTCCACAAACACGCTCCACCATCACCACCTCCAGCTCCTCTTTCTTCTTCCCCTCCACCTCCTCCTCCTCCTCCCCCTCTTTCTTCCCCCTTTCACATACGATCTTCAATACAACTAATTTCTGGATGTCTCGAGAGGAAGAGCGAGAGAGACGGGGGAGAGAGAGAGAGAGAGAGAGAGAGCGAGAGAGAGAGAGAGAGAGAGAGAGAGAGAGAGAGAGAGAGAGAGAGAGGGCTTCATCTAGACTCGGTTATTAGAGGGGATTCACAGTTGCTTTTGTTCAAGTGTTGCCTCTCGTAACCTGCTCAAACACAGGCCCCGCCGACAATAAATTACAGATATAATTCAATCATCCGCCGGAGGTAATCACGTTTGGCAGCGCGATTCGCCAATATCCGAAGTATTGGAGGAGGAGGAGGAGGAGGAAGAAGAGGAAGACTAGGAGGAGGAGGAATAGGAGGGGATGTTCAAGATTATCCTCCTCTACCTCCTAAGCCTCCCTCCATCCAGTTACCTCCTCCTCCTCCTTCAACTTCTCTGCAGTTCTCCTCCTCCTCCTCCACCCAAGTCTTCTCTTAGTCTCCAGCCTCGAAGTCCTCCTCCTCCTCCTCCTCCTCCTCCTCCTCCTCCTCAGATTTGAAGGCTGTCAAAAGAATGGGTTCAAGGATTTAATGTCATGTTATTATTACTATATGAACAACAATAACAACAACAACAACTACTACTACTACTACTACACCTTCAACTACAGTATCTCAGAACTCTCTCTCTCTCTCTCTCTCTCTCTCTACCACCATGAGCCTCCACCCTCACCACCACTAATACCACAACCTTAACCAAACAGGGAGATCACAAGGGCGCCAGGAGGAGGAGGAGGAGGAGGAGGAGGAGGCACTTAATTCCTTCCACTAAGTCACGCGGGGAAGGGAAATAAAACACTCTACACATCTTCCTTTTTTCCTCCTTCCTTCCTTCCTTTTTTTCTTCCTTCTCTTGCGCCAAAGCGAGAAAAACGAGAGAAAGGAAGACCGCTGGAAAACACGGAGGAGTCGATCTCGAGTTTGTGTTTTCTTTATCTCGGTCTCTTTCTTTTTTCTCTCTCTTTCTCCCTCTCTCTCTTACGTAATTCGCAGACCATATGTTGAAAATCTGTTCCCCCGTTTTGTCTGTCTATCTGTCTCTTTCTATCTCTGTTTTCCTATGTCTGTTAGTTTATCAATATTTCTCTTTCTTTATCTCTTTTTCTTAATCACCCCAAAAAAGTATCTCTCCATCTATCTGTCTATCTATCTATCTCATTTTTTGCTATTCCTATTTATTATTATTTCTCTTTTCATAACAAAGTCTCATCACCAAATAATCTCTCTCTCTCTCTCTCTCTCTCTCTCTCTCTCTCTCTCTCTCTCTCTCTCTCTCTCTGCCCCCCCTGCCCCCCATGTGTTTGTGTGTCTCCTACTACTACAAGCGGGGCTGCATAATACACACACACGATACATATTTCACGAGCATCAAAAATTCACACTATCATCCAATCCAAGTCGTAGCAACACCACATTCCACACGCATTACCCATTGATGTCTTGCCATTCCTCATCTGCCTCCTCCCCCCCCCCCTCTTTTTTTCTTCTTTTTGCCCTCCTTTATTTATTATGTTTATTCCCTTTTTTTACTGCCCGCTAGCGAAGCCCATACGTAAGTGAAGGTTAAGAAAGAAAGGAAGGAAATGGAAGATAGAGAAAAGGGAGAAGGAGTAAGGGAGGCGACTCACACGGGTAATAAATCTCTCCGAAGTGTTATGACCAGTCAGCAGGGCCTCCCGATAGGACAAGGAACGCCACAAGAAGTGCCCTGGTATGGTTGGGGTCATGATCTACATGACCTACAGCGGAGGCGCTACAGGGAGGATAGTCGAGGGGCAGATAGTTAAGGAACGGTGTCCTGGCTGGACGTGTGTGATGGTATCTCCGCCCTCCCTACAGTAACGTAAAGTGACGAGAAGCTTCAAACAGACCCTGAACGTGTAAGTAGGACGACAGTGTGTTCTCTCCATGCCAGATCCATAATGTATACACCTTAGTCCAGTAATTGCATGCCCATATATGATCAAGAATAACGGAAACGGAAAGATACGTATTCTGATGTGTTCAACTTTGCTCGACAGGTTTGAACGAGAAAATATAGACTCGCATCATCACCAGGGGTCTCTTATTGCCCTTCTTACCGTCCTGTCTGTACTGGCGGTAAAAATCAAACACGTTGGGCAGCACGCCATACGACGAGACGACGAGGCCAACGGCGGGCGGAGCCGTGGACGTGGGACGGCGCTGGTCGAGGCGAGGACGAGCGGCCGAGGCTCTCAGCGGCTGCGAGTGGCTTGACGTTGGAGCGAGCGAGGACGGCGCGCCGCGAGGCAGCTTCGACGTTCCGCGAGGACGACACGACCATTGACGAAACTCTACGGGATCGGCACGTGCTGTTTGGCCCAAGTTAGCTACTCCCACAAGGTATGACTGTTCTTTTGTGCCGTGTTATAACACAGTGACACGGAAGGCGTTGCTTGCCCTGGCGGCGCCTTTTAGCAACGACATACTGACCTCAGCGCACTGTGAAACTGTGAAACGATACCGGCGGTGCACGTGAGAGTGCTTAGTGCATAATCGGTTATAGCATGTGTTGTATGTGAGGTTGTGGGGTTAGCTGACACGCAGGAAGTCGTGCCATGCTGCAGACTGTAGTGCTGGTCAGAGAAACTTATCAGAGTGAGGACTTTGAACTGTGAAACTGTGAAACTATACCAGCGGTGCACGTGAGAGCGCCTAGTGTATAATCTGCCATAGCTTGTGTTGTAGGTGGGTTAGCTGACACGCAGGAAATCGTGCCAGACTGACGACTTTAGCGCTAGTCACGGGTAATACAGGTGACCGCCCGCCAAAGTGGTCATAACACATAGGACGAGAAATCCATAGGAATTGTGAAGGCCTTTTATGAAACAGAGGTTTATGGCTGGCGTTCGGGAATTTGGGTTGAATTTGGACATTGAACAGAGTGCACAGACGATACAAGGGAAGGAACGGAAAGGGCAAGGGGCCCAGAGAAGCCTTCCTGAGATAGAAAGCCCAGAGAAAGGAGCAGGGTTGCGAGAGAGATACAAGGGAAGGAACAGAAAGGGAAAGGGCCCGGAGAAGCCTTCCGGGGTCAGGAAGGCCCAGAAAGGTAAAATAGTAGCGCAACCGATAAACGGGAAGGTACAGAAAGGGCAACAGGGCCCGGAGAGACCTTTCCCGAGCCCGGAGAGCCCAGAAAATATTGTATAGAAAGGGCAAGAAAGGGCAACTGATACAGGGTACAGAAAGGGCAACAGAGCCCGGAGAAGACTTACCCGAGACGACAGAAAGAACCAAAGGACTGAAAGGGAGGTCACAGAAAGGGAAAGGAAAATGGAGAATCCCGAAGAAGACTCCCAGGAAACAATGCAGACACACGGAGAAGAACCCTCGAAGAGCTCGCCAGAGAAGGTAGAAACTAACAATGGTGATGGCGCCTTGGCTCTACAACTTCAAGAGCAGGTGCAGAGCGATGATGAAAGTGAGCTGGACAAATACGATGACGACTTTGATGAGTTGAACAACCAGACTGGAGGGAAGGAACTTCAATTTTCGAGGCTTTCTGAAGCTATCTGTGGTCTAGAGGAGCGCCTCGCGGCGCGTCTCACGGAGCAGATCGAAAGGGGAATAGCACAAGCCATGCTCCAAGTGAAGACACAAGAAGGTTCCGAGAGAAGGGGACAACGAGGAGAGAGAGACATGGACATAACACAAGAGCGCCCCGTGGAGCCGCTGAACCAGGAGCGACAGCTTTGTGTCAAGGCATCGCATTCTGACGATGGTTCAACAGTAAGCACGAGTGACGCTCTCGAAAGGAATAAAGGTCAAGGACAAATCATAAGCAAGACGGCCTCTGGCAGGAATGCCACGCCCACTCTGAGTGTAAGGAGTGTAAGGAAACAACAGCCCGACTCGGAAGAAAGATTCCCTTCAGCTACAGAGCCCAAGGAACCACTGTCGGCTGACGATTTCGCCAATAAGTGGGAGAAGGGCATGGAGCGAATCATTGCCACTATTGAGAGGCCCAAGCCGGCCATGCCCACGTTCTCGGGCGAGTCCAGGGAAGAATTCGCCCTATTCATGCGGCGTTTCACTGGTTACTTGGAAGGCCACCCTGTTCGTCCAAAAGCGAAGTTAGAAATGCTCATAGCGGCATGCACAGGCGAAGAAATGAAGGACGCCTTGGTCATGTACACTCAATTAGATCCCGAGGAAGGCTATAAAGAGGCCATGGAAATGCTCCAGGAGAGATTAGGAAGCACGCAGGATCATATGGATGAAGCCATCCACGAGCTTCAGCACGGGCCACAGATACAAGACACCGATAAAAGGGGACTCGATCAGTTTATCAATAAATTGTGGAATACATTCGCCGGCCTGCAACTGGCTGGCAGGCAGGCTGATCTGGACAACTTTGGTATCCTTTCGAACTTGGCGAATCGACTTACTGGTAAGCTACGGGAGCGTTATGAGGACCAATTACTCAAATATAAAACTAAAGGGGATTCGAGACCCGGAATCAAGTGGTTTCGTGGCCTATTGATGACATACAGTCGAAAACTGCAGCAGGTTTTCAGCAAGACACAGGGAGATGGCGAGAAGAAAGGGACACAAAACGCTGACAATAAGGCCGAAGGCGGTGGCCAGGGAAGTACCGCAAAGCGAAAGGCCGAGGAGGACAGCAAGGATGCCACGGTGAAAAGGAGGGCCATGGGCTTTGCATCAACAGCAGGATGGCCACCCGGCAGGAGAAACCAAAATGACAAGAGGCAAAACCCAACTCCCGAGAGGATTGTGACGTTATACACCCCGGAGGTAAAACACAAGGCGGGATATGCAAGACAAGAGGACGCATGACTGCCAGTGGACAAAATCGCCCTGCCCGTAGTGGAGGTGTTGGTAAAAGCGAAGAAGGATTCCACAGGGGGGCACCGCACAAGAGCACTCTTAGACTCCGGCAGTAACAGGTCATTTTGCACTGAACGTCTTCAGATGCTGGTGGGTGCAGAGGGCAGGCCGATTGACATAACACTGGATACTCTTTGCGGGGAGGAGAGTGGCCCTACTAAGGAGGTGGACCTTGAGGTCAAGGGTGTGGGAATGCGAAAATGGAGCCGTGCCCTGGCGTTACACAGGGTACTGGTAAGACCGGACTTCCCAACGGCCTTGAAGGATGCAGTGACCTCAAGGAAGGACATAGAGCCATGGGAACACTTGCAGAGGATAAAGCTACCTCCAGATACAGATACTGGAATTACTACTGAGCTCTTGATTGGATTGGACAATCCTCAAGCACTGGAACCGCTAGAGGCTCGGAGAGGAAGTGATGGTGCTCCCTTTGCGGTTCGCACACAACTGGGCTGGACAGTGAATGGGCCTCTGGGATACTCACGCTTAAGCGCGACATCGGGATGCAATGTAGGCCTACGGGTACCGCAGAGGAGGGACAGCCCGTTGGAGGTGCAAGTGCGACGCTTCTGGGAGCTAGAGACAGAAACAGAAGGGACAAAGCACAATGAAGAGAAGGCTCTTTCAGTGGATGACAAAAGAGTATTAAAGTTATGGAGTTCTTCGATCAGGGTGGTTGACAGCCACTATCAACTGCCTATTCCATTCCGAAATGAACGACCCAAGTTCCCTGATAACCGGGTCATGTCAGAAGAACGATTGGCGGCCCTACGGCGACGCCTTCTCAAGCAGCCGCACCTCCATGATAGATACAAGGCCGAGGTTCAGCAGCTACTTGATAAAGGTTACGCGGAGCTAGTTCCAGCAGGAGAAATTACCGTCAACCCGGATTACACCTGGTACTTGCCACACCACCCGGTGTTCAACCCCAACAAGCCAGAGAAGGTACGCATAGTCTTCGACTGTGCTGCAATATATGATTCCACATCCCTCAACAGCGAAGTACTGCAAGGCCCTGATTTAACCAACAAACTGCTCGGCATCTTACTTCGCTTTCGACAAGGCCAAGTGGCAATAATGGCGGATATTGAGGCGATGTTCCACCAGATCAAGGTTACACCTCAACACCGGGACGCGTTGCGGTTTCTCTGGTGGACTGAAGGAGACTTATCTCGGAGGCCATGCGTATACAGGATGACAGTTCACCCTTTTGGTGGCGTGTGGAGCCCTTCATGCGCAGCTTACGCCTTGCAAAGAGCCTTGATGGATAAGCAGCGAGAATATCCGGAGGTACACAAGCATGCAAAGGAGAATTTCTACGTGGATGATCTGTTACTGTCTGTGAATACTGCCCACGAAGCTTCCACTCTGTCACGGCATCTGCGAGTGGTGCTCGCAGCGAAAGGATTCAGACTCACCAAATGGATGAGCAATGACAAGGAAGTGCTCGCCTCAATACCAGTACAAGAAAGGCATGCAGAAGTGAAGGAGATCGACTTCAGTCACAAGACACTGCCGACAGAGAGGGCCTTAGGAGTTCGATGGGACCTACAAGCTGACCAACTGGCTATTAGCGCCAACCCAGGAAGCAAACTCGCAACGAAGCGTGGGTTACTAAGCGTAGTCAGCTCGGTTTACGATCCGCTGGGAATTGTGAGCCCCTATACTATTCGAGCAAAGATGATATTCCAAGATGAGTGCAGAAGACAAAGGATTGGGATGAGCCTCTGACAGAAGGGAATAGGAGAATGGGACCTATGGAAGAGCGGACTGAAGGAACTCGCTCATCTGAGCATTTCTCGCTGCTACACGCGAGATATGTCGAAACCACAAATCCTGCACAGTTTCACCATTTTGTGACGCGTCCCAGAAGGCATATGGAATCGTTTCCTATTTGCGATTTGCCAGCTCTAACGGTGTCCATTGTGCATTTGTGTGTGGCAAATAAGCTAGCCCTTTGAAGCAACAAACCATACCAAGGTTGAGTTGTGTGCAGCAGGTCTGGCCGTTAAGATGGACAAGTACCTACCCCGGGAGCTTGATACCCGGGTTCAGAACTCGATCTTTTGGACTGACAGCATGTTAGTGCTCCAGTACATAGCAAATACAGAGACGCTTTCGCACATTTGTGGCCAATAGGGTGTCAATCATCAGGGATACATCTGATCCGAGTCAATGGCGACATGTGCCGACGGCGCTGAACCCGGCTGATGATGCCACAAGAGGTCTGTCGGCATCAGAGATGACTCAACAGAGCAGATGGTTAACGGGCCACCGTTTCTGTGGTTGGAAGAAAGCCAATGGCCTGACCGGCCTCTGTTACCTGCCGACCTGGTGTCTGACCCGGAAGTCATAAGCTGCTCAACTGCCACGGGCACTCACAGGTCGGACGTTCCAACAGAAGGTAAAGATCTGGGATTGTTGTGGACACACTATTCTTCTTGGTATCGCCTGCAAAAGGGCGTTGCATGGATTAAGAAGTTCATTGAATGGTTACAAAGAAAACCTGATGATCGACCTTCACCGTCACCACTCACGGTTCCCCAGCTACGCCAGGCAAAGACTGCCATCCTTCGGAAGGTGCAACAGGAGCACTATGCCGCTGAACTTGAGACCCTGCAACACGGTGCGCCCATTACACGAAAGAGCACGATATACACTCTAGAACCCTGGCTTGATAAAGAAGGCCTGCTGAGAGTAGGGGGCCGCCTATCCGGTGGTCACCTCAAGACTCAGGACGATCCCATCCTGTTACCTCGAGAGCATCCAGTGACGGAACTCATCATACGAGAGGTACATCAAACGGTGGCTGGCCATTCGGGACGGGAACACACCGTGGCATTAGTGCGGCAAAACTACTGGGTGCCACAGATCAGACGAAAGGTTGATACAATATTGCGGCGCTGCTTCGTGTGTCAACGGAACAACTGGAAGACCCCTCACCAGAGGCAAGCTCCCTTGCCAGAGGAGCGAGTAACACCAGGAGCGGCTCCATTCTCCTCCACGGGTGTAGACTGTTTTGGACCGTTCTTAGTTAAACAAGGCTGAGGCCGCGCGCCATTGAAGCGCTGGGGATGTATCTTCACTTGTATGGCAACAAGGGCAGTTCACTTAGAAGTCTTGATGTCAATGGACGCAGATGCTTTCCTTAACGCCTTGACCAGGTTCTCTGCGCGACGGGGAGTACCAACGCGTCTTCGATCTGACAATGGGACAAACATGACCGCCGCTGAAAGGGAACTTAGAGCCGTTGCACAGACTTGGAGTGAAGATGATCATGTGCGCGCCACACTCCTTACGAGGCATATTGAGTGGACCTTCCATCCCCCTCAGGCGTCTCATATGGGAGGAATATGGGAGCGGCAAATCAGAACTGTTCGTAAGGTCCTTCGTGCCATCGTGGGTTCGCAAGTCCTAGATGATGAACGACTCCATACCTTCTTCTGTGAAGCTGAGGCCGTGATCAACAGCCGCCCCCTCACACCAGCATCGGAGGATCCTTGTGATCTGGAAGCGCTGACCCCAAACCACATCCTGCGCGCTGGGACGCACTGCAGCCCACCGCTGGGAGGCGCATCGACCGAAGAGCAGTTCCGCAAGAGGTGGAAACATGTACAGTACCTCGCGGATCAGTTTTGGAAGCGTTGGTTAAAGGAATACTTACCGCGCCTACGCCTGAGGTCGGGTCCTATTAAGGAACGCAGGAACTTCAAGAGAGGGGACCTGGTCATTGTGGCCAGTGAAGGGGTCCCTCGAAATCAGTGGAAACTGGGCAGAATAGTGCACGTGAAGCCTGGGACTGACGGCATTGTTCGGCAGGTTAAAGTAAGAACAGCACGGAATGTGCTAGTGAGGCCAGTAACTAAACTCTGTTTCCTAGAAGGTCTGGATAGGAACTAGTTCTCTTGGTGTCTTCCCGCTTGTGTTTTGTTCGTAGTTTCTAGGTTTTCTGTTCCGGCCTATGGTGCGAGCACACTGTCCTGTTACTGCACTTTACTGGCGCGCCTTTTTGTCTTTGCTGGTTTCTGATTTGGTTTGGTTGGGCGTGCGTGCCCGCCCAAAGGGGAGTTTACTGCCCAGCGAAGCCCATACGTAAGTGAAGGTTAAGAAAGAAAGGAAATGGAAGATAGAAAAGGGAGAAGGAGTAAGGAGGCGACTCACACGGGTAATAAATCTCTCCGAAGTGTTATGACCAGTCAGCAGGGCCTCCCGATAGGACAAGGAACGCCACAAGAAGTGCCCTGGTATGGTTGGGGTCATGATCTACATGACCTACAGCGGAGGCGCTACAGGGAGGATAGTCGAGGGGCAGATAGTTAAGGAACGGTGTCCTGGCTGGACGTGTGTGATGGTATCTCCGCCCTCCCTACAGTAACGTAAAGTGACGAGAAGCTTCAAACAGACCCTGAACGTGTAAGTAGGACGACAGTGTGTTCTCTCCATGCCAGATCCATAATGTATACACCTTAGTCCAGTAATTGCATGCCCATATATGATCAAGAATAACGGAAACGGAAAGATACGTATTCTGATGTGTTCAACTTTGCTCGACAGGTTTGAACGAGAAAATATAGACTCGCATCATCACCAGGGGTCTCTTATTGCCCTTCTTACCGTCCTGTCTGTACTGGCGGTAAAACCTTTCATCATCTCTCTACGTTATTTGTTTTTTTGTTATGAGGTAATTTTGTTTTCGTCGAGTTTGTGGTTTTCTGATTATTTTGTCTATTCTTTTCCTCTTTTTTTTTTCGCGCTTCCTTATATATTTCTATTTATTTCCTTTCATCATCTCTACATTGTGTTTGTTATGGGTTGTTTGTTGTGAGGCATTTCGGTTTTGAGTCAGTTTCTGGTTTTCTTATTTCTTTTTTTTTCCCTCTCTCTGTCTCTCGTTCTAAGTCCCTCTCCCTTTCCCTCTCCCTCTCTCTATCTTTATATATCCCTTTGTAAATCTTTATTATTGTGGTTGTTTTCATTCATTATCGATGGTGAACTACACTCCGAGAAGCTTATTGTCACGAAATCACTCATATTTATCCCTCATTCTGTTATACACTCACTCACTCACGGATTCATACTTCGGTAGTGTTGTTGGTGTTTGCACTTCGCTTCCATTCTTCATATTCTTTTTACTCCCAAGTAACTTATTGTCACGAAATTACTCTTACTTATTCTCCCTTATCCTGTTATTCACTCACTCACTCACTCACTCACGGATTCAAACTTCAATAGTGTTGTTGTTCGCACTTTGCTTCCATTCTTCATATATTTTTCACTCTGGTACACAACGAAGGTGTTTCTGGACGACTTATTCTTATCAGGGACACGATGACATACCGGAGGGACATTCACTTACCTGTCTGTCACACCTGCCGCTGCCTCTGACACCGACGAAGGCAATAGAATGTTGATGGAAGACAGACAGACAGACAGACAGACAAGACAGACAGACAGGTAAATAATATAGTAATGAGAAAGACGTATTACAGGCATGCAGGTAAGTGAGGATGTTTTTGGTGTGTGTTAAAAGAGAATGGATGTGCGTGCTGGAGGTGGTGGTGGTGGTGGTGGTAGTGGTGTTGGGGTTGATCTTTCGGTACTGCCTTAAAACCGGCCAATATTGACTTCTGCTGTTTGCCTCGGTAATGGTGGAGGTGGTGGTGGTGAGGGTGGGGAGAGAGGCTGCAGTGGTGGTGGAGGTGGTGGTGAGGAAGGGGAGGGGAGGTAGGACAGGTAAGGGTGGTGGAATGGAAAGGTGTATGGTGTTAAGTTAGTTAGGAGGAATGGTGGTGATGGTGGTGGTGGTGGTGATAGTTTTGTGGTGGTGGTGGGAGAGGAATGGAAGAAAGAAAGAAGAATGGAAGAGAAAGTAGAAAGGAAGGAGGGGGAGAGAAATGGTCGAGAAGAAAGTTAGGTATGGAGAGAAGAAAAGTAAAGAGAAAAATGGAAGAATAATAAAAATAATAGAAAAGGAAAAGGAAAAGGAAGGCAGGGAAAGGAAACGGTAGAGAAGAAAGTTATGGATGAAGAGAAGAAAAGTATATGTATAGAAAACAAAAAAAACAAAGAAAGAGATTTAACCAAAAACAGAAAATAAGTGAGAGAGAGAGAGACAGAAAGACCGATAGACAGAAAAGAGATCAATAAAGTTAGTGAAGAAAATCATACTAGAAAAAAGGGATACAGAGGAAAACACTCAACTAGGGATAGAAAAAAAAGGCGGACAGAAAGAAAGACAGACAAGAGAGATCGATCTATTTAATGAAGAAAACCATAACAGGAAAAAAGAAAGTAAGCAAGATAGACCAAGTGACAGACAGACAGACGGACAGACAGAGCAGGTAACCTCGTCCTACCTGTGTGTATTAGGGGACGCATCAAGGTAAATCAAGGTAATAAGATGACGGGGGGAAGGGGGGCGGGGGGATAGGGGGGTGAGGGGTCTTCCTTCCGCCTCATCTTCCCTCCCTTTCCTCCCTCTCTATCTCTCCCTCCCTCTCCTTCCTCCGTTAATTCCTCCCCGTCCCAGTGAATTAAACATTTATTAACATTTCAATTAAAACTTTGGGCAACTTTTTTTTTTTGGGGGGGGGGGAATAACTGTTGTCTTGGTTGCAAAAATGTTCAACGAAAGAATAATTGGAGGCTCGATATGTGTTACGTGTTTTTAATTAGTTCTCTTCGTGTTTTTTTTTTTTCGAAGTCGTGTTTTCTTCGTTTCCTCTTATTTTTAATTTGGTTTGTGTTAGGAAGTGTCCCCTGTTTGTTTGTTTTTCTTTCTTTTCTATAATTAACTGTCGCAAGGTGGTGGTGGTGGTGGTGGTGGTTCAGTGTTTGGAAATCTGTGTGTGTGTGTGTGTGTGTGTGTGTGTGTGTGTGTGTGTGTCTGTGTGTGTGTGTGTGTGTGTGTGTGTGTACGTCATTCTTTCTCCCTTCCTCGCACCCACCCACCCTCACCCTCACAAACACACACACACACACACACACACACGATACCATAAGAGTCGGCATCTCATGTACAAAATAAATTCATGTTCTGTGAAGACTAATGGCATGGAGGGACAGAGGGAGAGAGAAGAATGGAGGAGAGGAGGAAGGGAGGGAGGGAGGAGCACTAAGGAAGGAGACACAAGATAGATGGGGAGATTAATGGACTGGCGGAGGGAAGGTAGGGAGGTGAGTGAAGGAAAGGAAGGAAATTATGAAGGAAGACACAAGTACATGGAGGAATATGAAGGTAGAGAGACCATGAAGGAAGGAGGGAGGGAAGAGGAAGGAGGAGGAGGGAGGGAGTTGCCTAAGGGAAGATGAAGGTTTGATGGAGGGAAGGAGGGAGAAGAGGGAGAGACAAGTGATGGATTGAGAAGAGACGGAGGGA
Source organism: Eriocheir sinensis (assembly GCF_024679095.1). Taxonomy (NCBI): domain Eukaryota; kingdom Metazoa; phylum Arthropoda; class Malacostraca; order Decapoda; family Varunidae; genus Eriocheir; species Eriocheir sinensis. Next base: position 16,272,158 of record NC_066513.1, on the reverse strand, counting down.
AGAATGGACGGACGAACAGACACACGGACGGATGGACGGAGAGCAAGGGAGAGAAGTAGAGAGAGGGAGAGACGGAGAGTGAGAGAGGGAGGGAAGGTTGGTTATTTCATTGGGAAAATAGAGGCCATTTTATCGCAGTTCCGCCAAGCCAAAGGTAAACAAAGATGGTTGCGTTTTAAATTTAATCTGTACGCCAAGTGGTGGGCGGATGTTATTTTAGGGAGGGTCCACGGGCCGGCCCACCTTTTTCGCTCACCAGACCCTACACTTCGACTTTTCCCATATTATTACAACACGCGGCGAGGAGCGAGGCCCAGGCACGCCGAGGGGACGAGGCGGCCGCGGGGCGAAGCGACGATCCCGGACAAGACGTTTCCAAGACGCCAAATAGAACCCCGAACTCGTCCTCCTGAGCGAAACTCGGCCCTCTCGCGTCCCCACGAAACGCCCGAAACTCAGCGCCACCGGGACGAAGCTCGCGGAAACATTACGTTCGCCGTGGCAAGTTCACACTTCGGAGCTTTGTTTATTCTGCAATTAGTTGATGTGTGTGAATTTATCGAATATTGGAGCCTATTGTTCGGGGCCCAGACTCGTCCACGATTCCGGCGGCGGGGGAGCAGCGCGCGAGGAGCCGCTTCCCCGCTGCCTGTAATGAAGACGAACAGGCACCACTTCCTTTACATTACACAATAACAACAACTCGAAATTAAAACGCACCGACACGGGCTCTACAGGTGCCAGCAGGAGCCCAGACAAAAGTTCGCCTCCTCCTCCTTCTACCCCTTCTCCTGTCCTCCTCCTCTTCGTGCCTGGCGGTGCAGAGGAAGGGAGGTTTTGTAAAGGCCACAACTCGGCTCTGCGACGCCTTAGTGAGAGTCCGCAGCGCGAGGACGACGAGGACGAAAACAAGGAAAAAGACGAGAGTGACTGAAGACTGAAGATGTAAAGAATGGACGAGCACGTGGCGGACGGATGAAGAGGATGAAGCAGATGATGACGATGATGACGACGATATTGATGATGATGAAAAGGACGAGACCCAAAAAGAAAACGAGATAACGGATGAAGATGACATCGAAACTACAAAAGAACACACAAAAAAAGAGGATTGAAGAAAATGAAGATGACGAGAATGATGATGAAAAAACGATGACAAAAAAAGACGAAAGAGGAACATTAGAACAAAAAAAAAAAAAGGAAAAAAAAAAGAAAAAAAATTAAGAAGAGGAACAGTATGCATATATGGAAAACGAACACAAAAGAATCACGAAAAACAAATACGAAGAGGAAGAGGAGGAGGAAGAAGAGGAAGAAGAGGAGGAGGGGATCGTCTTATATCGAGGCCTCCGAGTCGCCAGCCAAGATTCCGTTAGGCAGGTGCGCTCCAGGTTATTAATCAGAGAGAGACAGGTAAGGGGGGGGGGAAGGAGAAGGGGGAGGGGGGAGGGAAAGTTAGGTGGGTCAAGGATAAAGATAGGAAGCACCAGAGCCCTTATAACTTCCCCCTCATCTTCCTTCTTCTTCTCCCTCCTCCTCCTCCTCCCCCTCTTCCTTACTTATTCTCTCCAACTCTTCCTCCTCCCTTACCTGTATTCTTGTACCCTTATATGTCCCTTCTCTTATCTCCTCCTCCTCCTCTTCTTCTCCTTCTTCCCTTCCCCTCGACATCCTCTTCCCCCCCTCTACATCATCCCTATTTTGTTATACTATATCTTCTCCCTCCTCCTCCTCCTTCCCCCAAGCAGAACCATCATCCAATACAATTCCCCCCCTTACTTCCTCCCCTCCCCCCCTTCCCCTCCTCGACTCTCCTCACTCCCAAATCACATTATTCGTGGACACGCTGTCTTCCCCCGGGGCCCCCTCCTTCTCCCCCTGGGGCCCCACGTTCCCCAGCTACACACACACACACACACACGCGCGCACACACTGGTTTCCTTCCTTCCATCCACCCACCTCTTCAGATTTCCCTATCCTTATTCTTGCTCTCCTTTTTCCTCTTCTTTCTTCTATCTTCTATTTCTTCTTCTCCTTTCTTCTCCACCTCTCCAGATTCCTCTATTCTTATCCTTTCTCTTTCTGTCTTTGTTTCTTCATTCTTTCTTCCTCTCTTTCAGTTATCCCTTCCTTCTCGTGTTTCTCCTCTTCTCTCTTTATCTAATTCTCCCTTTCTCCCATTTTTTGTTTCCTTTCCACTATCCATTTAGTTCAGTTTTCCATTCATCTCTCTCTCTCTCTCTCTCTCTCTCTCTCTCTCAGTATTTATCTCATTCACACACACACACACACACACACACACACACACACGTCAGGGGAAAAAAAATTGGGAGGTCTTTTTCGTTTAATTCGCCTAATGATCGGTCGTCAACATCAACATATATCTATCGGTTATCTGTTTGCCTGTCTGCCTGTCTGTCTGTCTATCTGTTTCTGTGTCTGTCTGTAAAGCTTGCATGTCTGTGTGTCGCTTCAAGCAGATATGTTCCTCTCTCTCTCTCTCTCTCTCTCTCTCTCTCTCTCTCTTAAACCGATCATTCTTTCACTTATTCTTCCTCCCATTCTTCCTTCTTTCTTTCCTCTTCCATATTCTCTTCCCCTCTATTGCTTTTCTTTCCTCTCTATCTCTCTCCTTTACTTTTCCTTTTATTTATTCTCCTCTTCCTCTCCTTCCTTCTCTTGCCAGCTTTTCTTTCTTCCCTTTTCCTACACTCTTAATCTCCCTCTTCTTCCCCTTCTTACATTTTTCCCCTTTACCCCAAAACTAATTCTTTCCTCCTCTTCCTCTTTCCTTTTCCTCCCTTTCCTTTCTTTTTTTCCTCCCCTCTTCCCTCCATGCTCTCTCATCAATTGACTTTTACTTGCGCGTGAGAGAAAAAAAGGAGAATGAAGAGGCTGATGAGAGGAGGAGGAGGAGGAGGAGGAGGAGGAGACTAATGAAACGAAAGCGAATGGAAGCAGAAATATACATTGAAGGAGAGGAAGGAGTTAGAAAAAGTAAATAAAAGTAACTAAAAAGGAATAATTGATAGATAAAGTTAATCGAGTGAAGGGAAAGAGATGGGAAGCAAGGACTGATGGAGAGGAATAAAACACACGAAAAAAAATATAAGGGACTGAATGAAACTAAGAAAAAGAAGAGGGAGAGTAAGATAAGGCAAAGGCATATAAGGAAAGGGAAGGGAAGGGAAGAAAGGGCAGAGGAAGCAAAGGGAAAGGAAGTGAAATCAAGAACAGGAAAGATAAAACGGAATGCAACTAAGGAAAAAAAAAAAGCCAAAGAAAATGGAAGGTATGGCAAGTAAAGGGAGGGGTAAAGAAGACATAAGAAAGGAAGTGAAAGGAAGGGAAGGAAAAGGAGAGGAAGGTAAGGGAGGGAAAGAGAAGGTAAGGAAAAGTAAGGAAAGGAGTCTGAAGGAATGGGAAGTGAAGGAAGGGAAGAGAGGGCAAAAGATGGGAAGGGAAAGGAAAGAAACGAAAGGGAAAGGAAAGCAAAGCCAAATGAAATGAAGGGAAGGGAGAGCAAAAGAAGGAAAAGGAAGGGAAATGAAGGAAAGGGAGGGCAAAAGAAGGGAAAGGAAGGGAAGGGAACGGAACGGAAGGGAAGAGAGAAGAAGGTAAAGGCAAAGTAAATGAAGGGAAGTGAAGGAAGGGAAGGGAGGGCAAAAGAAGGGAAGGGAAGGCAAAAGATGGGAAGGGAAGGGAAGAGAAGGGAAGGTAAGGGAAGGCAAAAGAAGGGAAGGGAAGGGAAGAGAAGAGAAGGGAAGGGAAGGGAAAGGAGAGAAGGTAAAGGCAAAGTAAATGAAGGGAAGTGAAGGAAAGGACGGGAGGGCAAAAGAAGGGAAGGGAAGGGAATGTGCCTAATGTATTTTCGACACGTTAAACAAGACCCTCATCGCAACATTGTGCTGACTCACCGCCTTCCACCGCTAATCTCTCAAATATTTAATCAACAGTCAGCGTGTGGGTGGTGGAGGTGGTGGTGGTGGTGGTGGAGGTTGGGATGGGTATATACGTCGCTGGGGTAAAACACACACACACACACACACACACACACACACACACTCTCTCTTAGGCGTCGTTGTTCTCATATACATAAATAAATAAAAACGGAATGGTCGTGAGAGGGTGATTTTCCTCCTCCTCCTCCTCCTCTTCTTCTTCTTCTTCCTCCTCCTCCTCTTCCTCACCTTCCTACCATGCTATCCGCCTCCCACATCTTTCTCATCTATTTTTCTTCTTGTTCTTCCTCCTCTTCCTCCTCCTCCTCCTCCTCCCAAGGGTTCAATGTAGCCTCAAGGTCACACGATTCGAAGCTTCAGACGCGAGGGTGTTGGTGGGTTCGAAGCACTTAATCAAACACGTGTTTTAGAACGTTAGGAGGTTAGTGAACTGAGAGAGAGAGAGAGAGAGAGAGAGAGAGAGAGAGAGAGAGAGAGAGAGAGAGAGAGAGAGAGAGAGAGACGGTGATATAATGGAAGAGTGAAAAAGAAAACGGACTAAGAGAATAAGAAGTACACGAAGAGAAATAGAAAATGGGAATATTGAGGGAAGGGGAGGAAAGTGAGAGAGGGGAGGAATGAAGGGAAGTGAGTGAAGATGAGGGGAGTGTAGGGAGGAGTAAGGGGAGGTAAGGAGTGAGAGGAGTACAGGGGGAATGGGGGGGAGGTGCGAGGAGGAAGGGGAGTGAGGGGAGAGAGGGAGCCCATAGAAGAGGGGAGAAGTCATGCCCCTCACAAGGAGTTCTTTCTTGAGGGAATTTTAACCACGGCAACAAGTGAATGGGGTCTGTGTTCCTTCCCTCCCCCTACCCTTTCCTCCCTTTCTTCCTCCCCTCCATACCCTACTCCCCTACTCTCCTCCTTTCTTTCCCTTCTACCCTCCTTCCCTTTCCTCCTCCCTACCCCGCCTCTCTTTTCATCGTCCTTGCCCTACTCTTCTCCTTTTTCTCCTCCTTTATCCTCCCTCCCCTACTTCCCTTTCTTCCTTCACTCCATACTCTTCCTCTCCTCCTTTCCTTTCTTCCTCCCCTCCTTCCCCCCTACTGTATTTAACCTCCCAACCTTTCCTCCTTCCCTCCATACCCTCCCTCCTTCCCATCATATCCTCCCTACTCTCCTTTTCCTTCTTGCCATCTCTACACCTGACGTCACCTTCAGGAGCCCCGCCAGGTGACTCACGCGCCTCAGTATACATCGATGACCCATGATAATCAAACCTCTCAGCGCCTCCTTCCTCCTCCACTTCTTTCCTCTCTTCCTCCTCCTCCTCTTCATTTTCCTCTTGCTCCTCTTGTTCTTGTTCAACCCCCTACTCCTTATTTTTTGTTTAGGGGTCATGTCCTATTTCCCTCTTGTTTTCCTCTTTATTTTCTTGATTAATTTATGCTGTGATTATTATTATTATTTTTTTTTTTTACTTCTGGCTACATTATATTGCTTCTTTTTTTCTTCTTCCTGTTGACCTATTTTGGCTTCTGCAGTGTTTTTTTTTTTTTTTCCTTTCACTTTTTCACTCTTCTCTTGTCCCTTCTCGCTATGTGTTCCTTCCCTTTCCCTCCCTTTTTTGTCTCCTTCCTTTCCATTTTTATTTTTTGCTGTATTTTTTGTTTCCTATTTGCCACGTGTCTTTCTCGCCTTTGTCTTACACGGTCTAGTTTCCTTTATTTTTCTCTTCCTCTTCCTCCTCCTTATTCTTTCCCCTCTCAGTCTTTCTCTCCACTCCTTCCCTCGCATCATCGTCCTTCACCTCATTCTCCCTGTTACCCTTCGTCCTTCTCCCCTTCCTCCTCCTCCTCCGCCTCCTCCTCTTCGTCCTCCATCACTCATCCTCTAAATTCATCCACCCATCCCGTCTTCCATCCACCTGCTTCCTTCGTCTCCTTGCCCTACTACTACTACTACTACTGCTATTACTACTACTACTACTACTACTACTACTACTACTACTACTACTACTATTTCTACTACTTCTGTCAAAGCTTCTTCAACACTTCGCCGTCACAACATGCAGTACAACCTCTTCCTCCTCCTCCTTCTCTTCCTCTTCCTATTTCGCAGCACGCCTCCTCCTCTTCTTCCTCCTAAATCTCTACCACTATATCCGTCCTCTCCTTCTCCACCTCCTCCTCCTTTATTCCACACCTCTCCTTCCTTCCTCTTCCTCCTTCCCTTCATCTTCCTCCCTTTCCTTCCCCCTCCCTCTCTTCTCTTGTCCACACCACACACTACTTCCCCACCTCCCTTCCTTCCCTTCCTCCTCGCTTCCCTCCCCTCCCTTCCTCTTCACTTTCCTCCACTCCCTTCCTCCTTCCCTCCCCGCTCCCTCCCGCCTTCGCTACAGATTTACAAGAGCCAATTCAACTAATTCAGCTAATTCAGAGGTTGTGTGGGTGCTAGAATTGTACGAGGGGAGGAGGTGGGGGAGGAGGAGGAGGTGGAGGAAGAGGGGGAGGAGGATGAGTAGAAGGAAGTGGAGGAGAGGGAGACAGGGAGGAAGAGGAGAGCTGAAGAGGAAGAGGAGAGAGAGAGAGAGAGAGAGAGAGAGAGAGAGAGAGAGAGAGAGAGAGAGAGAGAGAGAGAGAGAGAGAGAGAGAGAGAGAGAGAGAGAGAGAGAGAGAGAGAGAGAGAGAGAGAGAGAGAGAGAGAGAGAGAGAGAGAGAGAATAGTTAACTCAAGTGATATTATATAAAGAGGAAATGACTAGCGACAAGGGACACACACACACACACACACACACACACACACACTTGAATGCGGGAGGAACTTTCTCCATCGAAGTTCACACTCAGGAGGAGGAGGAGGAGGAGGAGGAAGAGAAGGAAGTGGAGGACGGTAACGACAAGGAGGAGGAGGAAGAGGAAGTAGAGGAGAAGACTCACAGCTTCCCTCCTTTACCTCCTCCTCTCCTATGCGGTGCTCTGGCAAAATAGTAAGAAGAAAAGGAGAAGGAAGGAAGAGGGGGAGGAGGACGACGAGGAGGAGGGCGGGTAAGAAAGAAGAGGAGGAGGAAGAGGAGGGGGGGGGGGGTTGCGGGACACTTTAGCTCTTTACAACTCAATTTGGGTGTTGACTTGGCCGCAACACCTGTCCGAAGCAGCTGTTGAACATTAACGAAGAAAAAAAGAAGAAAAAAAGAAAAAAAACTCGCCCTTCGTGGAAAAATGTTATGAAGACGGACAGATAAAACAGATACATAATAAAGAGAGCATGGAGGATAATTTGTGAGGAGGAGGAGGAGGAGGAGGTGGAAGATAAAAAATAAAAAAAAATCGATTGAGAGATTGTGTAAGACCTACTCAGCGACAGTTTTTAACCCTCCTCCTCCTCCTCCTCCTCCTTCTCTTCTGTACACAAAATGCTTTCTCATACACCTCCCTCACTACACCTTCCCTCCACTTTGCCTGCTCTCATCACAACCAACACAATCCTTCACCATCTTTCTCATCACCGATCACCACCTTCACCACCCTCATTATCGAACCACCACCACCACCACCTCCAGTCAACACCAAAAGTCAAGTCAATTACAATCACAACAACACACACGTAGGAAATAATAAAAAAGGCATAAAACAAACCAACCCAACCGTCGACTTTGTGTTCCTTCAATGCAAAGAGTTGGAGCAGTTGAACGGCGGCAACGGAAGAAGCCTTAGCAACAGAGAGAGAGAGAGAGAGAGAGAGAGAGAGAGAGAGAGAGAGAGAGAGAGAGTAAATAAAAAGGCTTCAGCTCGTTCCTGCCTTGGCCATTTAGTCCCAACCTCGAGGTCTCTTTAGCGAGGAACCAATCAGATTTCACGCCGTGTCACCCACCAGCCAATAGAAACGCGAGTTGGGACGCCGAAAGCCAATAATAAGCAAGTAAACAATGGGACAAAGGCGAATAGCAACACCCCGAACACAACCAGAGAGAGAGAGAGAGAGAGAGAGAGAGAGAGAGGTAGGTGGCCCATACATTTTTTTTCCCATTTTTTTTTTCCCCTTTCTATGTGTGTGTGTATGTGTGTGTTGTCTGACCGTCCGCTCGCTCGCCCGTCTGTGTCTGTCCGTCTGTCTATCCATCTAGCTCTTTTATTTTCGCAGCTCATCGTGGCGAGACGGAATAGAAAAAAAAAATTAAAAAATAAAAAAGAATGGACGGACAAGGGAGGGTGAAAAAAAGGGTATTCCATCTTCTCTTGGCGGCGGAATATTACGAGAAGAATATTCGCCAAATAGCCAACTGCGAAATCGAAGGTGGGGAAAAAAGTATTAACCCAATATAACCTTACTTATTATGGAAGGCCTGCCCCTGAGAGAGAGAGAGAGAGAGAGAGAGAGAGAGAGAGAGAGAGAGAGAGAGAGATGCCTGTTCTACGCCCCTTATGCAACACCTTTTAACAGCAGAAGCAACACAACACATACACACACACACGCACTCTTACCCTTTCCCAACACTGAACGCAACACAAAGAAAACGAACGGAAAACTACGCCACACACACACACACACACACACACACACAATAGCCTTTCCTTGTCATAATTCCTTTTCCCTTTATTGTTTTATTTGCCAAGATCTCAAATATTCTCTACTTATATATTTTAATTTTCATTTATACTTATTCTCTTTTTAATTATCACCGCATTCCTATTCTTCCTCGGCGCGTTAAGCATATGTATAGAGGGAGGGAAATGGACCAATGAGAACACAGCACGCATTTCTCTAAGCCAATCAGGGCTCAGAATGACTCATCAACTGGCCAGGAACGTCATATTACTGAAACACTGAGTCAGGCGTGTGTGTGTGTGTGTGTGTGTGTTGGCAGGGGCATGTGCGTGTTGGCAGGGCTGTGTGCATATATGTGTATGTATGTTGGCATCGGTGGATATAATTGTGTATGTGGATATTGGCAAAGGTATTCTGTGTGTGTGTGTGTGTGTGTGTGTGTGTGTGTGTGTGTGTGTGTGTGAGATAATAAAAAAAAAAAATATTAAAAAAAAAAAAATCTCGATTCCTTTCCTCCCATAAATAATACAGTCTCTCTCTCTCTCTCATCCACGTCCATTTCGCAGCTTAATGAAAACCTCGAGATGAACGAAGATGAAATAAAGAAAATAAAATAAGAAAAGAAGAGAAAGAAAAAATAGAGACTCGGAAACATCCTTCTCATTCGAAACTCAATACGATTACATTATATTCCCCGTCAGAGAGAGAGAGAGAGAGAGAGAGAGAGAGAGAGAGAGAGAGAGAGAGAGAGAGAGACTAAATTGAAGAGCGTAAGAGGTGTATAGGGACTTTGAACGTAAGGAAGGAGAGAGAGAGAGAGAGAGAGAGAGAGAGAGAGAGAGAGAGAGAGAGAGAGAGAGAGAGAGAGGGAGAGGAGGTAGGTAGTAATCGTCAGGTAGAAAGAAAGTGAAGATCACCGACACACACACACACACACACACAGAGAGAGAGAGAGAGAGAGAGAGAGAGAGAGAGAGAGAGAGAGAGAGAGGAGGGGGGTAGTAGGGAGGGTCAGAAATATTAATCCGACAAGTGCCGTTTCTTTAAACATACATTTAATCGACGAATATATTTTTAACCCCTTCGGCAAAACCTTCCGTGACCACCTCCCCAAATTTCACATCAACCAAAACCCCACACACCAAAAAAACAACCAAAAACTAAAACACTGCAAACTAATAATAGACAAAAAACGCGATAAATTTCCTGAGCATCTTATGGCATTTGTTCTATGGGGAAGAGGAGGAGGAGGTAGAGGAGGTGAGGGGAGGGGTAGGGAGAGGAGGAGGTAAGAGCTGCAGATGTAGTGGTGAAATTTTCATATCATTCAGGCGAATTTCAATAGAATAGGTTTCTTCCCATAACTTATCGTCTGATTACGCCCAAGCCACTCTGAAGGGGGGGGAGAGGAAGGGAGAGGAGAGGAGAGGAGAGGAGGAAGGAGAGGGAGGGGCCGTGTCCGTATGGCTCCTCGTGGCTTTGAGAGAGAGGGAGAAAGGGAAGAAGGACAGGAGAATGAGATGAAGGAGTGCAGGAGGAGAAGGAGGAGGAGGAGGAGGAGAAGGAGGAGGAGGAAGAAGGAAGAGGTGACAAGGAAACTGCACTTACAAGGAGCACTGACTGACCCTAGAGGAGGAGAAGGAGGAGGAGGAGGAGGAGGAGGGGGATTACGGAGTGCAACATAAATTAACGTGAAGCCAGGCCGCGAGAGTCGCTTCCTTCCCTCCATCTCTCCCTCCCTCCTTCCCTCCCCCTCCGACACATTTCCTCATTACAATACTTGATTATGCATGAATAATTTTAAATGTTATCTCCAAGCCGGGTAGGGAAGCGTTTGGGGGAGCGCCCTCCCTCTCTTTCTCTTTTATTTAACTTTTTTATAATTGGAAATATGAAGGGAAGGGTGGCGGCGGGTGAGGGCGCGCGAGCGGTACACGAGGGGAGGGAAAGGAAGGGAAGGGAAGGGAAGGAAGGAGGGTGTGTTGAAGGGGAACTGAGGGGAGGAAAAGAACACTGCGGAGGACAAGGAGGAGGACAAGAAACACGTTGACGGAAACACAATAAAGTCAGAACGCGAGAGAACCAGAGAGAGAGAGAGAGAGAGAGAGAGAGAGAGAGAGAGAGAGAGAGAGAGAGAGAGAGAGAGAGAATGCAAGGAAGGAAGGACAACTGACAAAACAGAAGAGGAATATGCAGATGAAAAGTGAAAGATAATAGAACAGACGAAGTGTGAATAGGATAAGAGGGAGGGAGGGAGAGGCAGGGAGAGGAATGAGAGAGGGATGAGGCATGTGGTGATGGTGGTGGAGAGGAAAGGGGAGGTATGGGGAGGAAAAGAAGGGGAGGGGAGAGGGGAGATGAGGGAAGGGAAGAAATGAAAAATAACAAACATATGGAAGGTTGTCGTAGGAGTATGAGAAGAAGAAGAAGAAGAAGAAGAAGAAGAAGAAGAAGAAGAAGAAGAAAATGAGGAAGAAAAAGGAGGCACATGAAGAAAAGAAAGTAGAAGAAAACGAAAAACAGGAAAAAGAAAAAGAAGAAAAATTTGAAGAAGAAAAAGAAGAAGAGGAAGAAGAAGAGTGGAGTTAGTGAGGCTTGGAAAGGAAATTCATATAAGGTATTCGTGTGTACATAAATTAATGTGTGTGGAGGTATGCATCCTTGTGTGTGTGTGTGTGTGTGTGTGTGTGTGTGTGTGTGTTCGACTTAACGAGGGCGCCACACAACCCGGGTCAAGATAAACAAATGCTCCCTCACTCCTTCATTCCCTCCCTCTATTCCTCCCTTCTCTCCCTCCCTCCCTCAATCCCTCTCTATTCCCCTCCATCCTCCTCTTTCTTCCTCACTCCCTCTATTCTCCCTTTCCTTCTCTTCTATACTCTCCCTCTCACTTTCATTTCCCCTTTACCCTCTTCTCTTCCTTCTCTCCCTATTCCTCTCTTAGCCTCTCCCCTCCTCTATCCCTCCCTCTCCCTCTCTCTTTTCCTCCTTACCTTCCCCTCTTCTTCTCTCCCTCCCTCCTTCGCAACGTGTCTCGCCCGGCCACAGAGGGGAAAAAAAAGATCCCTTGATTACCTCGACGATAAACACAACCTCGAAGAAAACGGAAAGCGAGGCTAATAAGAAGAGAACTCACGCGCCATTCTTCGCGGCGAGAACCGAGTGTGTGTGTGTGTGTGTGTGTGTGTGTGTGTGTGTGTGTGTGTGTGTAACTTTGCCTCTCCTTGTTGAAATAATATGTAAAATAATCCATCTATCAGTTATATATGTGAAGGTTATGTCCGTTACTTCACATGTTAATAAGTAAAATGATAAAATACCTTAGTTCTGCCTTAAAATAATATTAAAAACCTTGTACTTGAAATAAACGGTAAAAAAAATCCATCTATCAATTATTTATATGAAGATTCTGTCCGTTACTTTACATGATAACAAGTATAAAAATGATAAGATAACTTAGTCCCGCCTTTAAAATAATACAAAAAATCCATCTATCGTTATTTATAAGAAGATTACGTCCGTTACTCTACATGCTAACAAGTATAAAAATGATAAAATAACTCAGTCCCGCCTTAAAATAATAATACAAAAAATCCATCTATCGTTATTGATATGAAGATTATGTCCGTTACTCTCCGACTTCATATATAATGAAGATAACTCAGTCTCCTTAAAATAATACAAAAAATAAAAGAAACAATAAGATATGCATCCTCTATTTTCTATGCGTAACAAATTATAAAATCAACACAATAATAAATAACAAACATAATGACGAGTCTGATTTTTTAAAAGTATCTGAAAACCTGAAAACAAAAAGGCAAAGAGTAAATCAACGTATCCTCTAAACTCTGGCTATTCTCCCTCCTTTCCTTTCCTCTATCTCTCCCTTACCCTCTCCTTCCCTCTCTCTCTCTTCCTCCTAACCCCCTTTTCTTCCCTCTCCCTCCCTCTCTCAATCCCCCTTCCACTCTCCCTCTCTATCTTTCTATCTAATTTCTATACCTAAGAAAATGATAATATTAATAATACGAACTCGCATATAAAAAGAAAATAATCCCTCTCTCTCTGTCTCTCTGTTCCCCCTTACTCTCTCCTCCACCCCCCCTCTCTCTCACTCTCTATCTAATTTCAATACACAAGATAGTGATAAGATTAAGACAAGCTCGTATATACAAAGGAAATAAAAGTGCTTAGTCAAGGAGCGCCAATAAATTCAGTACTCGGAATGAAGTACTCGAAAGGTGGTCGGTGAAAAGCCTTCCCTTCGTCGGCATTCAGAAATCGCGTGAGAGTTAGTTCCTTTGGACAATTATGTAATCCCCAAGTCCTCCCGCCGCTGCTTACCATGAAATCCTTTATGAAATCCCTCTCAGCATCGCGTAATCCCTTGATGGATCCTTAAGACTATTGTGGTGTTGCGGGAAAAAAAAGGAGGAGGATCAGAAAATTATTATGTAAGCTTCGCGGAAATTCTTCTTCTTGAGACACTTATGTAATCTTTGAATCTTTTTTTTCTTCTTCATTATGTAACGTCTCGACCTTCAACCGCTTAAGTATGTTTATTTATCTAACTTTTTGTATCTGTTTGTATATAGACGTCTATTTTTTGTTGAGTATTTCGTTGATTTGAACTTTATTTTCTTACGAACTATACTACTTTTTATTTTTTTTTCTTCACGTCTACAAGTTAAAATTACCTAGTGTTTTAAGAATAACAACAACAATGCTAATACTAATTCTAATACTTCAAATAATAAATAGATAGATAGATAGAGATAGATAGATATAGTAGTATAGTATTTGTTGTAGTAATTTTTGTTGTAGAAATAGAAGTAATAATCATGAAAATAACAAAAATAACAACAATAATAGTAAAGATAATCATAGTAGTAGTGTTCGTAGTAATTGTCATCGTTGTTGTTGTAGATTTCGTCGTAATATTAGTAACAGTAAAATAATAACAACACAAAAAATAACAAAAATAAAAACAATAATAATAAAAAGACTAACAAAAGGCCGAGTCACTGCACGCCGCCCGCTCCTTCATTCAATTAATAACCAACAAATGCAGGAATTAAAATAAACTAACGGCGGGAGGTCACGGTCAAGCCATTCCGAGGGGTCACGTGGGTCTGAGGGTCACGGTGGGGCCAGGAGTGGGTCAGTTTTTTTTTCCTTATATATATTTTGCATAATGATTCGTTCTTAAACTTGCCATTCAGCCTTTCAATGCTGCTCTCTCTCTCTCTCTCTCTCTCTCTCTCTCTCTCCCCTTCATCCAACCCTTTTCTCCTCCCATCATCCCTTCCTCCTCCCTTCATCCCTTCTTCCACTGCCCTCCAAACCCTCCCTTCTCCCTATTAAAAATAAAAGACCCGCGGATAAAAAGGGCGATAAAAACTGGCCCTGCATGTACTGGTCTGATGTAAATATTAGAAATGCAGCGACGCTAAATAAGGGGACAGGAATAGTGTTCTTTGTCACACCGATTTGGACGCTCGCTTTTCACCATCACTTCATCTATATAAAGTTGATCTTCTCTATTTGGTGTAGTAGGGCAAATATAGATGTTACGGTATGTTGAGGGGATATAATATGAATGCTTAGAGATGGAGCTAACGTCTTATTATTCTGAAGGATTTACTGCTTTCTTTCAATATTTCGTTTTTGTATAATTTCTCCTCGTAGAATTTAATGTTTAATGCAGTAGAGCAAATTAGATGTTACGGTTTGTTGAGGGGATATATATGAATGCCTAGAGATAGAGCTAACGTCTTATTATTCTGAAGGATTTACGTATTTCTTTCAATATTTCGTTTTTAAATATATAACTTTCCTCCCCGTAGAATTTAGTGTAGTAGGCCAAAATAGATGTTAAGGTTTATGAAAGGTATATATGTGAATGTTTAGAGGTAGAACTACCTCATTATAGCTATTGATGATCTAGATTTTTACTGTTTCCTTCCACCAGCCACTTTGTTTATATATAATTCTTTGCAACTTGACTTTGGTGGACGAAAATAGATGTTACTCTTTACAGTGGGAATATTTATTAATGTTTATAGATTACTAATTCATTATAACAATCAATAACTTCGATTTTTATTTTCCTCGAACTCGTCCTAGTTTTATTATTACTATCATCATTATTTCTGTTGTCAATGAGGGTAGTTGTTACGGTAATTACGCGGATATTATGAAATGAGGTTCTAATATCGTTGTATGTGAAATGGAAAATTATTCTTTATGACACAGCACTTGACGGTCATTATTATATGTGCGCCGCGGACACTCACGCCGCTATGATGCAACAGAATGCGGCAACACGCGCGTCCCTCACCTCTGCATCCCGTGTTCGAATCCCGGGTGCTGAAGGGACTACTAAATTATTAACTCATAAGCGAAACCGATTTTTTTTTTTTTGTAACATTTGAACCAGATAACTTTTCTTTTATATCGTTTTACTATTATCATCTTTATTATTATTCTTGTTAGTATTTTTTATTATTGAGATTGTCGTTGATATTTTAATTATATCTATTTTTGATGCAATTATTAGTATCAGTATTGCTGGTATTAATATTGTTGTTCTTGGTATTATTGGTATTCTTCTTTTTCTTTTTCGTATTAGTATATATTTCTGTTGTTGGTATTATTAGTATTACTGTTGATGGATCTTTTATTATTATTTATTATTATTATTGGTATTAGTGTTAGGTATTAGTGCTGGTATCATTAGTATTGTTATTGTCCATGCTAACTGTATTATCTCTATTACTTCCACAATCACAACTTTCTATCGCTATTTCCGTCTCTTCCTCGGGCCTTGATTTCCTTTTTCGTATTAGTATTCCTGTTATCGGTCTTCTTAGTTGTTTTGTTGAGGGTAGTGTTAGTGTTGTTGTTATTGTTAATGTTCTTGGTATTCTTATTTCTATCACTTCCACAATCACTGCTTTCTATCGCCGTTTCTGTCTCTTCCTTGGCCCCGCGTGGAAGCCTTAATTCTAGGGTCTGACGGATTGAATTACGAAATATGTGAATATAAATGAAAGTCGTTGATTGATGGAGTGAAGGGTGAGGGGAGGGAGAGAGAAGGGGAGAGAGGAGAGGGGAGGTATTGGAGGGAAGGATAGAGAGGGGGAAAAGAGGTATCTCGTATCTCCTTCCCTCTCTCTCCATCCCTCCATCACTTCTCTTCCTCCCTCCGACTCTCCTCTCCCTCCTCCTCCTCCTACTCTACCACCTTGACCCGGCCTCTCCTATTTACCTAGAAAACAAGATCCAGAAAAGGAATTTAACGTAAACATGTGTGGCACCACCTCTCTCTCTCTCTCTCAACCTATCCGAGTTAAGAAAGTAAATTAAGAAGAGATTCAATACAAGGAAAAAGAGAAAATCCATTGACACACACACACACACACACACACACACACACACACACACACACACACGCCTACTTCAAGAGGAGGAGGAGGAGGTTCGGATCGTCTCATGAAGCGCTTTGAAACATTTCGGAAGCCGCAGAAGTGAAGCAGGAAGATTAATCGAGAGAAACTCAATGACGGAAAGTGTGTGTATGTATGTATGAAGGGAGGGAGTCGGATAGTGTGTGTGTGTGTGTGTGTGTGTGAGGGGAAGGGGTGTATAGGAGTGAGTGAGGGGAGAGGAGGACTATGTATGTACGTGTGTGTGTGTGTGTGTGTGTTCTCCCTCGGGGTTGTAATGGCCGTCGGTTATCTGAACTACACTGTGCAGTCTCTCCCATCTGTTAGTCCGGCGTCTGGACCTCTCTCTCTCTCTCTCTCTCTCTTTATATTATAATTTATTGTGGCTATGAATAAAAATAAATATGAATGTTTCCACGTAAAACACACACACACACACACACACACACACACACACACACACACACACACAGATCACCGAAACCAATGAAGGGGAAAGAAGATACACACATACGCACCCACAAGAGAGAGAGAGAGAGAGAGAGAGAGAGAGAGAGAGAGAGAGAGAGAGAGAGAGAGAGAGAGAGAGAGAGAACGCACACCACGCACACCATACAGAGAAAAAGATAAAGGCATAAGAAGAAAAAAAACAGGAAAGAAAGAAAAAAAGAGTGAGGACCAACGCGTAAGGGAAAGACAGAAAGAGAGAGAAAGAGGGAGAAAGAGGGAAAGGAAAGGGGGACGAAAAATCTGGCCAATGGGCGTGGAGAAGAGAGAAGGTGAGAGCCAATGGCCGCGGAGGAGGGAGAACAAGAGACAGAACAAGCCGTTATTGTTCCGACATACTAGACGAGAATACTGATGGCAGGCTATGCGATGTGAGGGAGAGGGAAGCAGAGAGAGAGAGAGAGATAGAGAGAGAGAGAGAGAGAGAGAGAGAGAGATTAAAATATGAGAAAATCGAACTGTAGACAGAAAAGTTGAACCACTAAAACATAATAACAGAGAGAGAGAGAGAGAGAGAGAGAGAGAGAGAGAGAGAGAGAGAGAGAGAGAGAATGTATAAATGCATGAATTTATGTATGTACAAATATATATGTAGATTGCAAGATGCATACATCCATAAATGTATGTTACAAATACTCATACATAGATAAATACCGATGTGAGAGAGAGAGAGAGAGAGAGAGAGAGAGAGAGAGAGAGAGAGAGAGAAGAGAAGGTGATATGGGAGAAGGTAAGATATGGAAGAGGATGGAAGTGGAGGAGGAGGAGGAGGAGGAAGTGGGTGGTGGGAAATATCTCAGCGTGGTGTGAACTGATTGGAGGAAACGTGAGAGAGAGAGAGAGAGAGAGAGAGAGAGAGAGAGAGAGAGGAGAGAGAGAGAGAGAGAGAGAGAGAGATGAGGCTTACACGGAGGAGGAGGAGGAAAGGAAGAAGAAAAAAAAAGTGATGTAGAGGGGAAGAGAGGAAAATTGGAAGGAGAAGAATAAAGAATTATACGATAAGAGAGAAGGAGAGGGTGACGGTATGGTGAATAGATGGTTTAGTTATGGAAAGGGAGGAGAGAGGGAGGCAACGGCGGAGGAGGACGAGGAGGACGAGAGAAAACATGTGGGGAACCAAAAGGAAAAGGAAGTGGAAGAGGAGGAGGAGGAGGAGGAAAACAAACATAACGGAGAGAAGAGGAAATATGGAAAGCGGTATTCAGAAAGAAAGAAACAAACAGAAAGCAGAGAAATGAAGTAATAAGAGAGAGAGAGAGAGAGAGAGAGAGAGAGAGAGAGAGAGAGAGAGAGAGAGAGAGAGAGAGAGAGAAGAGGAGAGAGGAGGAGGAGAAGAGAAAATGGAGGAAGGAAGGAGGAGGAGGAGGAAATGGAGAGGAAGAGAAGGAGGGAGGTAAATGGAGACGTGTGGAAGAGTAAGAGGAGGAGGAGGAGGAGGAGGAGGGCTGTTTAAATATATATCTTAGGTAAACAAGGTGGCGTATTTGCTCTTTGGCTCCCGCGTCGCCGCTTCGCTTTCACACCACCGGTTCGAACCCCAAATTAAAGCGAGGGAATTTTTGTATTACACGGCAAAGGTGCTTTTGATGACCCAGCTTAGGAGGAAGAGGAGGAGGAAAGGAAGATGACGAGGAGGAGGAGGAGAATATATGGAAGAAGAAGAAGGTGGGGGGTTAGTAAAGACAGAGAGGAGAGAAAGAATATGGAGAGAGGGAGGTAAAAATTATGAGAGGTAAGGAGGGAAGGAAGGGAGGAGGGAGGAAAGGAAGTGAAGGTGAGGAAGAAGTATGAATGGAGGAGGATGTGAAGGAGGAGAAAAAGGAAGAATGAAAGGAAAAGAGAATTAAAGGAGAAAAGAGGAAAGGAAGAAGAGAGGGAAGAAAGGTATGAAGAAAAAAAGATAATGAATGAATGGGAGGGAGGAAAATGGAGAAAGGAGGAGGAGGGGGAGATGAGGAAAAAGAGGAAGAAAGGAAAGAGGGATGAAAAATTATGAATGGAAGAATATAGAGGTAGAAGAAGCAATAGGAAGAGGTGGAGGAAAGAGGGAAATAGGAATATGAGAAAGAAGGATGATGATAGAGGAGGAGGAGAAGGAGGAGGAGGAGGAGGGAGGAAGGGATTCGGTTCTAAACGCCAAATAAACACGAGGGAGAGTGAGTGCTAAGACGCAAAAATTGGGACGCCTCGCCAACACAGGAGTCCGCCAACTTTTTATTATTATTAGTATTATTTTTCCCTTCTCCGCCGAGGCCTATTCCATATACGGCTCTTGTTTTCCTTTCTCTACATGTTTCCTCTTCAGACATTTGCTTATGTTCTTATGGGGCTTGACTGCGAGGGCGAAATTCATTAAGCTTCGTGTGGTTTTAATATATTTACGTTTTAGATAGAGAGAGAAAGAGGAGAGGAAGAGAGAGAGGATGTTGAACAAGAAGAATTGGTCATGAAAGATGAAGCAGAGACAGACAGAGAAGACAGGGGAAGACACACAGACAGACACACATACAAAGAAAGGAAAACAGACAGACACATACAAATATTTCAGATAAACGATCTTACTGAATAAAAAAAAAAAAACATTTATTTATCTTTATTAACATTTTTTTCCATCTCTACCTTCATATTCTTCCTTCTACTATACTTATACTCGTCTTCTTCCTCCTTCCTTTCATCTGTACCTTCCTCTTCTTCCTCTCCGTCTTCCTTCTCCTCCTCCTCCATCTCTATCTCCATCTTTCTCCTCCTCCTCCTTCTCTTTCGCATCTCTACCTTTCTCCTTTCATCTCTTCTTCTTCTCCTTCCTCCTCTTCCTTCAATTTAGCTGTACCTTCCTCCTCCTTTTCTCGATCTACTCTCTTTCTGTCTCATTCTCCTTCTTCCTTTTCGTCTTGCTTCTTCTTTTCCATCTCATCTCTACCTTGTCCTTTTCCTCTCCTCCCTCACCCTCCTCCTGCTCCTCCTCCTCAATATCTCCCTCACAGTGGTCGAGTTTTATAGCAAGTCCCAATGTTTTCTCTCATAATATTGGGAGTAACAATTCTTTCGCCATCTTATTCATTTTTTACGCCCCGCCGCCTGTTAATTAAAGAGGAAGGTGAGAAGGGGGCCACCTCGTGTGTTTTTAGGCTTTATATCGTTTATTGCCCCGCAGAGAAAAAGGAAAAGAAAGTGGGAAGGGGGAGAAAAGAGAAAAAAGTGGGAAGGGGGGAGAAAATTCGTCAGTGGGTGGGTGATGTTGTTTTTCTTGTTGCTTTTTCTTGTTGTTGGTGGTGGTGGTGAAGGTAATATTGGCAATGGTGGAGTCTATTATTATTATTATTATTATTATTATTATTATTATTATTATTAACATTATTATTATTGTTATTGCAGGATAATGTATATTTACTTTCTCCTCTTCCATCTCATCTTCCTCTTCCTCCTCCTAGTCATCTTCCTTCGCCATCTCCTCCTCCTCCTCCGTCTTCATCATCATAATCTTCTTGAAGGTAATACCATCTGTGTGTGTGTGTGTGTGTGTGTGTGTGTGTGTGTGTGTGTGTGTGTGTGTGTCATTACAACGGCTTGAATTATGAGCCGCAAAGACCCGTTGGTTCCTAAACACAAAATATAAACATAAAAAACTTCTTATATTTGTTTGTTTTATATATAGAATAACTTTAATATTTCTCTCTCTCTCTCTCTCTCTCTGTGGATGTTTTTGAGGGTGGAAGACCTGAAAGAGGGGAACCAAGGAGGAGGAGGAGGAGGAGGAGAAGGAAACCGGTTGTGAGAGAGGAGGTAGAAGTGGAGAAGTGATGGCGGAGATAAAAACAAAGCAAAATATACCGCTCTCTCTCTCTCTCTCTCTCTCTCTCTCTCTCTCCTCTCTCTGTGGTTGGTCAGTCTTGGGCGAATCGGAGAAGTGCTATTGGTTATGTATAAAGTGATAGAAGAGGAGGAGGAAGAGGAAGAAGAAGGAGGAGGAGGAAGACACCCTATTGGCCGAAGGAACCACTAGATAACGTCACTCATTGGTCAAAATTTCTAGACAGGGGACACATCTCTAAAATTAAAACGAAGAAAAAAAACACTGTCCTATATTTTCCCTCACACTCCTTCCTTCTAATTATTCTTTGCGTGCCTTCTGACAGCCATTTAAAGTCTTGTAAAACGCCGCTTCGGGAAGGAGGGCCGTGATTATGGAATTGAGGACACAGGAGCGTTTCTATTGGTTCCCGGTGTCAGTGAGATGGGGAAGGGAGGGGAAGGAAGGGAGGGAGGGGAAGAGGGGAAAGGAGGCAGGGGGGGGGGAGGAAGAGGGGAAGATACGGTAAGGAAGGGAGAGGGTGAGGGGAAGGAAGGGAGGGAAAGGAAAGGAGGGGAAGAAAGGGAGGGAGGGGAGGGAGAGGGGAAGGAAGGGAGGGGAAGAGAGGGAGGGGAAGAGAGGGGGGAAGGGAGGCTATTTGGAGTAACGTACCCTGGCATTTGGAGGGAAGGGAGGGAAAGTGAGGAGAAGGAAGGGGAAGACGAGAGAGGGAGAGAAAGAGGACGAGGGAGAGAGAATGGAGAAGGAAGTTTAGAGTATGTGAAAAAAAAACACTAAAACCTCCATATCACACACACACACACACACACACACACACACACGCACGCATCAACCACCACCAGCGTCGTCTATCACTAATCTATTGATAATAAAACATTGATAGCTATTGATTTAGGGTCAACACGAGACCCCGAGAGGATGACAAACTGCTAAAAAAAAAAAAAAAAAAAAAAAAAAACAATAATAATAATAGTAATGATAATAATGGATTTTGAAGGAATAGATTTAGTAGAAGTAGAAGAAGGTCGTGTTTGTATGGAAAAAGAGGGCGTGACGAGGAAGGAGGACGAGGAGAAGATAATGGCAGGAAGAATATGGAAAAGGCAAAGGTGAGTGAATGGGAGGGAGTGACAGAGGGGAGACAGAGACTACTGAACAGGAGGAGGAAGAGGAGGAGGAGGAGGAGGAGGAGAGGAGATGACGGCAGGTGGACTCGGAGGTCAGGTGGCGTTGTGAATTATGGGAGAGGTGGTGTGTCTGGGCGCTCTGTCCCGACCTGAAGCCCATGCGCCATTCATGACTCCCTTCCTTCGCTCCCTCACTCCCTCTCTCTTTCTCTCTCTCACTTCCTTTATCTCTCACTGTCTCCCTATACTTCCTTTTTTTTCGTAAACTACATTTTCTCATTCCCTCTTTCTCTTTCTTTCCCTCACTCTCTCCTTTTCGATTTCCTTATACCTCACTTGCATGATATTTTTCCTTCACTCCCGAACTCTCTCTCTCTCTCTCTCTCTCTCTCTCCCTATACTTCACTTTTTTTTCCCGTAACGTCCTTCTCCTTCATTTCCTCACTCCGTCTCTCTTTGTTTTCCCTTCTCGTTTTCTCTCCTTTTTTTTTCTATTTCTATATGGCTTTTTTTTTCCATTACACAGTTTCCTATATTTCTTCACTCCGTCTCTTTCTCTTTCTCTGGGTCAATTTCTGTCCCTTACGCTCTTCCCTTTCTCTTCTTTCCCTATCTCACTTTTTTTCATGATATTTCTCCCTCTCTCTCTATTTATTATGAAACCCTTCTCTCTCTCTCTCTCTCTCTCATGTTCTGGACCATGGGGTCTGTGTGGTCTGATTTTCTATGTAATTCTATGTAATTCTCTCTTTTTGTCTCCCATTCTCTGTTTCTCTATCTCTTTTTATCATGACACTTTTCCTTCACTCCCTTCCTTCATCTCTTTCTCTCTGTCATACCCTTTCTATCCCCTACTGACTCCCTTTATATTTCCACACTTCAATTTTTTTTTTCCGTAACATTTCTTTATTCCCCTCTTGACTTCTTTACAATCTCTATTTTCTATCCGACTCCCTGTCCCTCCCTTTCTATTTTCCTACCTCAGTTTGTTCATGGTGGGGGTTTTTTCTCGCTCAGTTACTCTCTTTCTACTTCCATATTTCGTTCTTTCATTCCGTTTTTCTCTCCCTTTTTTCTCTCACTGTCCCTCTTTCCATATCTTTATTTTTCTTTTACTTCCTTATACAGCTTTTTCTTACTTCTCAATATCTTCCTCCTTTCTCTCTTTCGATGTCAACTTCCCTTAACCTTCCTCTCCCTTCCTCTCTTCACCCTTATTTTCTCTTCTACTTCCTTATACACCTTTCTCTTACTTCTCAATCTCTCTCTCCTCTCTCTCTCTCTCTCTCTCTCTCTCTCTCTCTCTCTCTCTCTCTCCTTCCTACTACTCTTCCTCTTACTTCTAAATCTCTTCATCCTGTCGCTCTCTCCTTGTCAACCTCCCAGAAACTTCCACTCCCTCCTTCCACCTCTCTCCCTCTCCGTCTCCGTCACTCTCATTCTCACTCTCACTCACACATTTCACTCACCTCATTTTCACCTCGCAAAGTAGAGGACGAGAGTGAGTAAGTATTTATGAGGCAACACATGAGGCATACTATTTTACACAACTCCCTCCTCTTACCTTGTTATCGACCTGCGAGAGAGAGAGAGAGAGAGAGAGAGAGAGAGAGAGAGAGAGAGAGAGAGAGAGAGAGAGAGAGAGAGAGAGAGAGAGAGAGAGAGAGAGAGAGAGAGAGAGAGAGAGAGAGAGAGAGAGAGAGAGAGAGAGAATATTAAAACTCAAAAAAACTCGAAAAAAACAAAGAAAGGAGGAAATGGAACGAGAGAGAAAAAGAGAGGAAGGAAAGGAGAGAAAACAGAAAGAAAGGAGAAGAGAGAAAAGTAAGAGAAAGGAGGGAATGGAGGAAACAGAGAGACACCAACAGGGAGAGAAGGAGAGAAAAGGGACGGAAAGGAGAGAATGGAGTAAACGGAGAGATAGCAAAGGGAGGAAGGGAGGAAGGGAAAGAGAGACCGAGGGAGAGAGGGAGGGAGGGAGAGAAGCAAAACCCTGATTTGTTAGTAATAAAGACGAAGGAAAGAGCAATATTAATGGACAGTCTTGGAGGAACGAACATCGGAAGGGATTAATTACTATTGACGGGAAACGCCTCACCTGTATTTGTTTGTGTGTGTGTGTGTGTGTGTGTGTGTGTGTGTGTGTGTGTGTGTGTTGCTACTACTACAACTACTATTACTACTACACTTCCCCTTTTTTTTTCTTTTCCTCCTTCCTTCCTTCATTCATTCATTCTCTCCCTTTCCCTATTTCTCTTTCTCACTTTTGCATGACGCCTTTCCTTCATTCCATTTCTTTCTCTCTCTCTCTCTCATTCCCCTTCTCAATCTACTACTGCTACTACTTCTACTACTGCTACTACTACTACTACTACTACTGCTATACACCATCGACCGTGTCCTGAAGGTTACTCTCTCTCTCTCTCTCTCAAACATCATAGAACGATTTTTCTTCTTAATCATTTACAAGACGTGATAGCAATGTTTGGTTGGCACATATCATTTACAAGCGTGACGTGTGTGTGTGTGTGTGTGTGTGTGTGTATGTCAGTAACAGGTATAGTAACGATTTCCACATCACACAAGTAAAGAGTTTAACCAATTTCAGTTTCTTAGCGAATAAAATGTCCATACTACCACTACCACTATCACTACTACTACCACTACTACTACTACTACTACTACTACTACTACTTTCCCATGAACTTTAAGCTAGTCCTACCAGTTTCTTTCGGATACATGTGTTTATATATATGCCTATTTTTCATATTCACTAGATCGATCATCCCCGCCCCTAAAAAAGTTCAAATACCAATTCCTCCTTTTAAGTTTCTTTTAATAGAATACTACTGAAAAGAGTAAGAAGATTCATCGGTCGTTTTCATCACTGTCGTTAAGAGGAGGAGGAAGAGGATGGTGATGACAAGAAAGAGATGGAAAAGGAAGAGGAGGAGGATTATGAAGAAGAGAATCAGTAACGGAAAGAGGAAGTTTATTAGGATTACGATTTATGAAGAGGAGGAAGAGGAGGAAAACGAAGGCTATGAAAATGAAGAAGAGGAAGAGGAGGACGACGAAAAAAAAGAAGAAAAGAGGACGAGAACGAAGAGGAGGAGGGAGAGAAAGAGAACAACGACGAAGATGAGCAGCAGCACCATGAGGAAGAAGAGGAAGAGGAAGAGGGGGATCATGACAGAGGAAGAGAAGGAAACGAGGAGTCGGTGTTCAGGGTGGGGAGAAGGAGGGGGCGATGTTCGGGGTGGGGTGGGGGAGTGGGGCTGGGGTGGGGTGGGGTGGGGGTGGGGGTCAGCGTGTTCAAAGTTTCAGCGTTGGTCCCAAGTCTCATGGCCGTCGTGGCTCCGAGAACGACACGAGTGGCGGCCGCTGCTTAATATTCGTCGCCATGAATATTGTAGAAGCCATGGGAAGACGGGGAAGGTGGAGAGGGGAGGGTGGGAGGGAAGGGGATGAGGCGAGGGGGTGGATTGCCTGTAGATTGGGTTGGGGAGGAGGGGGAGGAGGAGGGAAGAAGGGAGGGAAGGGAGAAGGGAGGAGGGTAATGTAGGGAGTGGTCATGGAAAGAAGGAGAAAGGTAGGAGAGAAGGGAGGAGGGAGAGGAGGAAAAGGAAGGAAGGAAGGAAAATAAAGGGAAAGGATGGACAGAGAGAGAGAGAGAGAGAGAGAGAGAGAGAGAGAGAGAGAGTCGAAGGTCCTAAATATTAAAGCTTTCATGTGACTACAATATTTAGTGTCGATCAATCACACTGTCGCAAACTCTTTCTTTCGCCTGACGGATAAGAAACAAAAAAAAAACAATAAAAAAGAAAAATAAGAAAAGATATATTGCAACACATTTCGCCTCCAATCATTTAAACTTCTTTCACTCACCCTCTTCCTTCCTTCCTTCCTCCTTTTTCTTCTTCCTCCTCCTCTTCTTCCATACTCTCATCACTTTTCCTTTTTCATCCTTTTTTGCATCCTATTCCTTTCCTTCGTTTTTTATAATTCTTTTTCCCCTTTCCTTGACTGACCTTCTTCCTTCCTTCCTCTTTCTCCTTCCTTCTTCTCTTACTACTTCTCCTCCTCTTCCACATCTTTTATCACTTTTCATTTTCTTTCTTTTCCTATTTTTATTTCCTTCCCATTTTTTTTTTCTTTTTCTCTTTCTCTTCCATATTTTTGCAACTTCCCCGTTATCCCTTTTTTTCTACCTTCCTCTTTCCCCTTTCCTTCTTCTCACATATTCTCTTCCTCTTTCTCTTTCACCTCACTTTATCACTTTCCCTTTCATTCTCCTCACTTTTGCTTCCTTCTCTTTTTCGTTCTTTTTCTCTTACTCTTCCATTCTTTCAACTTCTCATCACTTTTTTCTTCATCTTTCCTCTTCCTTTTTTTCCTCGTCTCCTTTCTCTCTCTTTTTCTAACCTCATCGCTTTCTAGATTCGATTCCTTTCTCTTTCTCTCCTTCACTTAACCTAAACACTCGTCTCTAGATCTCTTTTAACTTTTCTCCTCTCTCCTCCATTTCTCCACGTTCTGATTTATTCCTCCTCGTCCACCTACTTAACCTTATACTCCGCTGTCTGGATCTCACCTCCCCTGCTCCTCCTCCTCCTCGAATCTGACATCCATTACTTTCTCAACACTCATCTAAGCTATTCCAGAGTGTCGTAGCGCCCACTATTCTCCTGACCCTTCCTTCCTCCTCCTCCTATCCCTCCTTCTTCTCCATCTCGAGGTCTTATTCTTAAACATTTCGAATCCCAAGCACGCATATTTAACAAGGCATTCGTACAGAAGTCTGGGGCATTTCCATGGGTAGTTTATATGACCCTGGTGGCAGTTTGACCCTTCTTCTGTACCGTGAACCTAAACATACACTCATTAGAACCCGACTGATCCCCTTTTCGGCCTTGGGAAACAGTTGATGTGAGGGGTGGAATCTTTCGTAGGGGTTTGGGGCATTTCCACGGGTAGTTTTAAGACCCTGGTGGCAGTTTGACCGTTCTTCCGTACCATGAAACTAAACACACACTCATTAGAACCCGACTGATCCCCTTTTCGGCCTTTGAAAATAGTTAATGCGAGGGGTGGAAGGGTCTGAAAATACCTAGCCAGCGGATCCTGAGGGACTAAAAATCAAGTATTCCTCGGCCACGCGTCCAGTCTGAGACTGCCGCTGCCTCACTTAGCGACCTTTGTTAAATGTCTGTCTGTATTATGCACTTTCCGCTAATCTTGTCCGGCAGCGCTCCTGTGTCCGCCCTGTCACCTCCTGTCCTCCTCCTCCTCCTCCTTTTCCTTCTCTCCCTTTCGTCGCAGGCTTAAGTGTAGCGGCGAGGGCGAAGAAGGGAGATATAATGTGGTGGTGGTGGAGATAGAAGCGAAGACAAAGGGAAGCATATATTAATGAGGTGTGTGTGTGTGAGTGTGTGTGTGTGTGTGTTTGTCTAAGCTACACCCTTGAGGTCAGGAACGACATAGAAAAGAAGGAAATGGAAGAAAGAAGAAAAAGGGATGAAGAGAAAAGGAGCAAGAAGGGAGAAAGGAGTAAAGAGGGAGAAGAATGGGGAAAAGTAGGAAACAAGGGAGGTGATGGACGAGGACGGCGAAGAGAGGGGGAGAAAAGAGAAAGGAAGAAGAGAGGAAAAGGGGAGAGAAAGAGTGAGGGGAGAGAGAGAATTCTAGTGCACGGGAGGAAGGGGTGAGGGCGAGAGAGGGAGGGAGGGAAGTCAGTGAGGGGAGAGAGGGAGAGGGAGAGGGGAGAGGGATGGATGAGAGGGCAATACAATGGGATAGGGAAACAGGGAAAAACAGAAGTGCTGGAGGGAATGCGAGGGATGCAAACGGGATATGCGGGGTGAGGGGAGAGACAGACAGACAGACAGACAGACAGATAGAGACAGACAGACAGAGACAGACAGACAGACAGACAGATAGAGACAGACAGACAGAGACAGACAGACAGACAGACAGGTAGAAAAGTACAGAAAAAGAAACTGAACAGGAATTTATGGGAGTAAGGGGAGAGACAGAGACAGACAGACAGAAAGATAGAAAAGTACAGAAAAAGAAACAGAATAGGAATTAATGGGAGTAAGGGGAGAGACAGACAGACAGAGAAACAGACAGAAAGACAGACAGAGAAACAGACAAACAGACAGACAGATAGAAAAGTACAGAAAAAGAAACATAATAGGAATTTATGGGAGTAAGGGGAGAGACAGACAGACAGAAAAACAGACAGAAAGACAGACAGAGAAACAGACAAACAGACAGACATAGAAAAGTACAGAAAAAGAAACATAATAGGAATTTATGGGAGTAAGGGGAGAGACAGACAGACAGACAGAGACAGAAAGATAGAAAAGTACAGGAAAAGAAACAGAACAGGAATTTATGGGAGTTAGGGGAGAGACAGACACAGACAGACAGATAGATACAGATAGATAGACAGACACTGACAGACAGATAGACAGAAAGAGATACAGGGAAAAATAGAAATACAGGAGGGAATATAACGCATGCAAACGGTAATATATGTGGTAAGGGGAGAAACAGACAGACAGACTGACTGATATATAGGCAGGAAGACGAAGAGGTACAGGGAAAAAGTGTTGAAAAATGATTATAGGGAAGAGACAGACAGACAGACAGAAAAAGACAGATAGAAAGAGAGATACAAGGGAAAACATAAGTAGACAGGGATATAAGGGGTCAGGGGAAAGACAGACACACACACAGACAGATAGATAGACAGACAGACAGACGGGACAGGCAGGTCAGAGGAGGAGGGCCCCGAATCCCCGTCATGGCGCAGGTCGATATATTGACGGAGCGTTTTGTTCCATCAAAATTGAGAAGGTCACATTAATCATGGCAGGGACGGCCGCCCAATGGAACTTTAATGCAAGGCCGAGGCGCTATTAGGAGCCTATGACAGACCCACACAAAGCAAGGGACAGCAGCGATACGTCTCCCGTCGCCGCAACACACACACACACACACACACACACACACACACACACACACACACACACACACACGGACCCCGCCCCACCCCCCCCCATCACACACAAGCTACCCTCCTCCCCAGTACACACACATACATACACATACACTCCATACAATTCGGTAAGGTTAATTTGACCTCCTCTTTTGTATAGGTAATTTTCTTGTTTGTTTGTTTGTTATTCACTCGTTTGTCTTGTTTTAATTTTTCTTTTTCTCTTTTTTGAACTTGTATGATTTCCTTTCTCATTTTCTTAGTTTTTGGTCTGTTTTGTTTTTTTTTTCGTCTTATTTTGGTTTGTTTTCTTTAGTTCATTTTTTTATTATTATTGGTTTTCATTATTATTTTTGTTAACATATGCAGCAACACCTTTTTATCCTCCATTATTTTCTTTTTTCTTCCCCCAAACTTAACTTAACACAACACGATCTTCCCATTTTCGTAGTCTTTCTCTCCTCCCCCCCAACACAACAACACAACACAACACAACACAGCAACACTTTCTTATCCTCCATTATATTTTTTCTTCCCCCAAAACACGACTACGTAATACATCAACACTATCTTCCCATTTCCTTCGTCTTTCTCTCTCCCCCCCCAACACAACACAACACAACAACAGCAACGTTTTCAAGTCAAGAGTAAAAACGATTAAGTAAAAAAAGCAACGTTCTCCCTTCCTTCCTATTTTTTTTATTCCTCGTTTTGTTTTTAACCATTAACTATTTTTTTTCGACGCTGATTAATTTTTAGTGTTTGTATTTAATTATTTTGGAAGGGTGACTCAGGCAACAACAAAAAAATATCAGTACATGTGTTTTGTTTTTATATCAAAGCGTCGTTGTGTGAGAAGGAGGGAAAGAGGAAAGAGAAAAGAGGAATGGAGGGAAGGGGAAGGGAGAGAGAAGGAGGAAGAAGAGAGAGAGAGAGGAGGAATGGAGGGAGGAGGCAGAGAGGGAGGTGGAAGAAAGAAGAGAGGGAAGGGGGAGGGAAGGAGGGAGCGGAAGGGAGGGGGAAGGAGAAAAGAAGGGAAGAATGGAGAAAGGGAGGAAAAGGAGAAGAGAAAGGGAGGGAAGAGGGGAAGAGAAAAGAAGGGAAGGAGGAAAGAGAAAAGAGGAATGGAGGGAAGGGGAAGGGAAAAGGGATGGAGAAAAGAAGGGGAGGAAAGGGGAACAGAAAAAGGGAGGGAAGCGGGGAGGAGAAAGAGAGGGAAGGGGGGGAAGAGAAAAGAATAATGGAGGGAAGGGGAAGAAAGGAGAAAAAGTGTGTGTGTGTGGGGATTAGTCGGTCAATGCTTTTGTTTTACTGACAATATTCATCAAAGATCTCCAGTCAATTAATATGTCCTTGCAATGTCGTAAGTAATTTCTAGGTACATTTCTCGCTGACTCGTAAAATTAATGTCTCAAGAAACGTTTCATTTATACATTATTTTCTTTTTTTTTTCTTTACGCCCTTTCTGAAACTTTCTTTAGGATATTATTTCAGTATAATAATTTGTTTCTCATTATCCACGCTTAGTAGCTCTCTCTCTCTCTCTCTCTCTCTCTCTCTCTCTCTCTCTCTCTCTGTTATGTATGTTGCTATTTAAATACACATTTGGAAATCAAAGCTTTGGGTCTGATATCCTCTCTCTCTCTCTCTCTCTCTCTCTCTCTCTCTTATATATCCATTTCTCAACCTTCGTATCTAAGCCTTTTAACATTTCTCTCTCTCTCTCTCTCTCTCTCTCTCTCTCTCTCTCTCTCTCTCCTTTCCTTCCTCTATCTTCCCTTCCTTAGCCATCAATATCAGTAGTGGGAAAGGATTTAAAACAAGTCTTCTCTCTCTCTCTCTCTCTCTCTCTCTCTCTCTCTCTCTCTCTCTCTCTTGCAGTCTGTCTCTCTGTGCCTTACTGTCTCTCTATCTCTTTCCGTTCCTCGCATTGTTCTCTCATTTCCCTTCGCAACCCCTCTTTCCAATATTTTCCGTGCCAGCCTCTCTTGCCTTCCCTCCTTCCGCATTAGTTCGGACTGGGATAGGAATGAACATCAAGGAATTAATTACTCAATCAGTGTTATGCTCATTCATCTGTTTCGCATTATTCCTCATTCATCTGTGTGGCTCTCTCTCTCTCTCTCTCTCTCTCTCTCTCTCTTCCTTTCTCTCTTCCTCCACTCCAAACCGGCGATCAAGGAAGAGAGAGAGAGAGAGAGAGAGAGAGAGAGAGAGAAAACCGATAAAATTCTTTCTCCTTATTATTCACTTTCCTTCGCCTCTCGTTTCGTTCTGGTTTT
This sequence comes from Eriocheir sinensis, assembly GCF_024679095.1. Classification (NCBI taxonomy): domain Eukaryota; kingdom Metazoa; phylum Arthropoda; class Malacostraca; order Decapoda; family Varunidae; genus Eriocheir; species Eriocheir sinensis. Next base: position 16,241,485 of record NC_066513.1, on the reverse strand, counting down.
CCTCCTCCTCCTCCTCCTCCTCTTTCTGGATTGTAATTTTCCTCCTCGTAGTTGTCTTGTCTTCCTCCTCCTCTTATTCCTCTCTTCCCTTCTCGTCAGTGGTTGATTAATTTTGTCACTCATTCATCAATAGTTTCCCTTTTTTCTTACGTTTTCTCTCTTTCTATCTATGTATCCCTCGTTCTCTTTCTCTCTCTATTTATCCATCTATCTTTTTATCTCTTTATATATCTATCTAACTTATGCTCTATATCTCTCTATCTATCTCTCGTTTTCTTTATCTCTTTTTCTATATGTGTATTTATCTTTCACAAACAAATCAATAACATCAGAACATCAAGAGCAACAGCTTCCCACTCTCCTATACATCTTAAGAACACATTAAAAACAAAATACAAAACACACACACAAAAAAAAAATCGAAAAAATGAAGAAAACCACAAAACCTCTGACACAAATCCCACTTTTTTCACACCACATTTTTTTCCTTTCCTGTCTTCTATAATTTTCCTTTTTTTCCGCTGCTTCACCTTGACTCACTTTCACCGGTGACGCACGCCGGACCGCAAACCAGATCACCTGCCCCGCTAACAGCCCACCTGTCGCCGCTATCAATGCTATTACACAGTTAGGATTCACAAGATTACCGATTGAGTGGCCCCAATTTTCCCTACCTCACACACACACACACACACACACACACACACACACACACACACACACACACAAGCACTCACTACACTCTCTCTCTCTCTCTCTCTCTCTCTCTCTCTCTCTCTCTCTCTCTCTCTCTCTCTCTCTCTCTCTCTCTTCCATCTTTCTTATCCATCTACTACACACCCATCTCTCCCTACATTCATATTTCTCCTTTTCTTATATTTTTACTCTCATTCTTACCTTTCTCTATTCCTCTCTTCTCTACATCGTTCTTATCCATCTACCCACACAATCCCTTCTATCTCCTTTCTTTCCTTCCTCCATTTACTCCTATCCTAACCTATCCTATTCCTCTCTTCGCTATATCCTTTCCTTATCCCTTTACCCCACACACAGACGCACACGCACACGCCTTCTGGGCCTCGGTGTGCTGAAAGGAATACATTAATTCACAGATACAGGTGTCGCCTTCATAATGCAATATCTCCCTTAGCCTCCTTTTGAAGTTCCATAAATCGACTCTTTATAATATTGCATGGATTTGAATATATCAATCGCGATGGCCGATATTTAATGGCGCATATGCTGGGTCACACACACACACACACACACACACACACACACACACACACACACAAGGAAATGGAGTGTGTGATATGAAGGAGGAAACAAAAGTTTTTTTACACCAACTCAGAAATTAAGAATAATGTTTAGTTGTAAAAGAGGAGAAGGAGGAGGAGGTGGAGGAGGAGGAGGATAAGAGAAGGAGAAACAAGAATATGCAGGTGAGAGAGAGAGAGAGAGAGAGAGAGAGAGAGATCAAAGCAAAAGGGCTGTGTAAGTGTGTGGGAGTGTGCTGTGGAATGGCCAGATTACAAGGAAAAAAAAAAAAAAAACAGAGAGAGAGGGAAAGAGAGGGAGAGAGAGAGAAAGCTTGAGAGAGTGAGCGAAAGGAATATCACAAAAACGACACACACACACACACACACAAACCAACACAACAACAAGACCAAAACAAAACCAGGAACGAAGAAAACCTCAAATGTTATACCAAATAGCAAGCGAATAACAGACATAGTGAAATACCAAAGAAAAACAAAACAGACAATAGGAGAATGGGAAAAAAGGAAAATAGAGAAAGAAAGAGGGAGAGAGAAAGATTGAGATAGAGAGAGAGAGGGTGAGAGAGAGAAAGAGAGCGAGGACAGAGCAAAGCGATGCGACCAAAGGCTTTCGAAGTTATACATTTAAGGAAGGCGGTGTCCTCTTTAAAATATTAGATAATTCACGGCGCCAGCACATGTACCGCCTACCACAGCTCTCGGGGGGGGAGGGGGGGGGAGGAGGATGAGGGGGGGGGATGTGTTAGGGGATGGGGTGCGGAGGCAGCTGCAGGGGGTAGCTGCCGAGGGGGGGATGTGAGGACAGGCCGCCGGTGAGCCCCAGGAGGGAATTAAACATCTTATGCAAAAAATATCGTTGAGGTGAGCTGAAGGTTGTGATGGTGAGGAGGAGGAGGAGGAGGAGGAGGAGGAGGAGGAGGAAGGGATAAAGATAAAGAGGAAGAGGAAAGAGGCAAGAGTAGATAGGTTATAGAAATGAAAGTTGAGAGGATGAGTTAGAGAAAGAGGAAGAATGAAGATGATGATGATGATGAGAAGGAGAGAGAAAGGAGAAAGAAAGAGAGAGGAAAAGGTACGGAATTGAATGACAAGAAATGTTGGAAGAGAGAAGAGTAAAAAAAGAGTACTAAATAAGAATGAAGAGAGAGAAAAGAGATGGAGGAGTATGAGGAAGAGGAGGAGGAGGAGGGAGAGAAAAATATACAGAGCCAAGAAAAGATGGAGGTGGGGAGAAATGACGAGGCACTGGAAAGAACGAAAAGAGACAGAAGAAGAAGAAGAAGAAGAAGAAGAAGAAGAAGAAGAGGAGGAGGAAGGTAAAGCAGAGCACTATGAGATATGATTACACTTTTAAGGACAGGAAATTAATTATGCGAGCAAGACAAGCAAACAAAGTGTACGAAGGGAGACGAGAAAGAGATCAAGAAAGATTACGAGGAAGGAAAAATGAAGGTGAAAAGAAGACATAAGCTGGGGAGGAGGAGGAGGAGGAGGAAATCAAGGCAGCGAGTGAAAAAAAAATGATAGAGAAGCAAATAATTAGAATACAAAGACGGCACTTCATCTTTTCTTTCTTCTCCTTTCTCTTATTGTTGTTTTTCTTTTATTTTGTTCATTAATGGCGTAAAATCACTTTCTTACCTTGCTATTCCATATACATCTCCATTTCATGCCTCCCTTCATTTTTTCCTACTTTCATTCATTACTAAATTATTCCTATGCCCATCTTTCCCATTTCTTTCTCTCCCTAATGCACCTTCTCTTACCCTTCTTCATTCAATCCTTCCTTACGTCTTTTGCATCTGCACTCCCTTTCTATGTCTCTTTCTTTCTTTCTTTCTTCTCTTTACACTTTTCTTACTTTCCTCCATTTCTCCTTCTTCTTCTATATACCTTTTCTTCTCCTTTTTCCATCTACTACACCTAAACAAACTCCTTAGACTCCTTATCTCTCGTTTCTTTTCTTTCCCTCCTCTCTGTACACCTAATCTTACCTTTCTCCATCTCTCCCATCTTCTATACACCTTTCTTATCCATCTACCACATCCACACGCACGCCATACACTCCTTCCATCCTTGTATCTCTTCAAGCTTTCCTTACCTCTCTCTCTCCCTCTTCCTCCCTCCTCCTTTCCTACCTTTCCCTCTCCCACCCTCCCTCCTTGGACGCCCTCTGCAGGAGACACGTGGAAAAAGGCGGAGTGAAAACCTTGCAGTTATATTCCACTTCTTTTCAGCATTAACTCCGGGTATCAAATTCACCGGCGGCGTTTTTCTAGTCCCAATACTTCACTCTGATAATGAAACGCTGAGGACGCGACCGGGAGGGAGAGAGGGAGGGAGGAGAGGGGTTGGAGGGAAGAGAGGGAGAGAAAAAAAGTAATGATAAAAAGGAGGCAAAAAGATCTCGGTGAAACAATAGCCACTTCTTTCACTTTCCAAAGCCAGACATATTTATACCTGACTGCTGTAATTCTTTTTTTTTCTATATTCACAGGAAGAGGAGGAAGAGGATGAGGAAGAGTAGGAGGAGGAGAGATGGTCAGGAGCTACGAAAGAGGAGGAGGAGGAGGAAGGGAAGGGTAAATTAATTTATTTTTCCTTCAGAAATTAATTACAGCTAACAAAATGCTCTGTCAATATCAGTAATGAGGGTGTAAAGATTCCACCTGTAAATATCGCCACGCATACTTTGTGTGTGTGTGTGTGTGTGTGTGTGTGTGTGTGTGTGTGTGTGTGTGTGTGAAAAAAATCTGTTTATCTAGCGAAGTAAAGTCGGCATGAGGAGGAGGAGGAGGAGAAGAAGAAGAAGGAGGAGGAGGAGGAGGAGGAGGAGAAGAAGAAGGAGGAGGAGGAGGAGGAGGAGGAGGAGGAGGAGGAGAAGGAGGAGGAGGAAGAGGAAGAGGAGAAAGAAGAGGTGGATGCGGGAACAATAAGACAGAGAGAGGGAGGAAGGAGAAAAGGAAAAAGAAGAGGAGGAGGAGAAGGAAAAGGATGAAGAGGAGGGGGAGAAGAAACTAACAGAAAAGAAAAGAAAACTAAAAGAAGAAAAAATATCAAGAAAATGAAAAACAAAACAAAACGAAACTAATAAAAAATACATTGAAAAAAAGAAGTAAGAAGCAAATCATGGAAAAAGGAATAAAAGAAAAGGAAGAAGAAATAAAGACAGAAGGAAATGCAGGTGACACACACACACACACACACACACACACACACACAGACGAGCCTAAACGCCTAAAAACACCTTCGACAGACTGTAAAGGAAAAGAAGTTAATCGAATCATCAAAAGAAACCAATGAACCCGACTTCGAACCCCGGCAGCGAAGAACAACGGAGCCAACGAGACGAGAGAGAGAGAGAGAGAGAGAGAGAGAGAGAGAGAGAGAGAGAGAATGGTAAGCAAGAAAGTTAAGTAGGGAAGGAAGGGAAGGGAAGGAAGGAAGGAAGGAAGGAAGGAAGGTGGAGAGTAAAGGGAGGATGAAGCAATAATGACGAGGCACATTGGAATATCTGAGGAAGAGAGGAAGAGGGAAAGAGGGAGAGAGAGGAGGAAGAAGAGGGGAGATAGAGAGACAGAGACACAGAGAGAAGGGGAAGCCGGAAGGACTAAGAAAAAAAGAAAATAATGACAAAATGATGAAGGTCTAGTTTGACTAAGGAGGAGAAAACAATACGAAAGGAGAAAGAAAGAGAGAGAAAACGATGGAGAAAAAAAGGGAGAAAAAGTTATAACAATGACCAAACAAAAGGAGATAAAAGACGAAGAAGAACGTTTGCACATAAAAAAAAAGTAACGTAGAGGTGTAAAAAATGAGAGAGAGAGAGAGAGAGAGAACAATAAAAAACAAAACAAAAAATAAAGAGGAGGAGGAGGAGGAGGAGGAGGAGGGGAGAGGATGAAGTGGAGAATGAGAAAGAAAAGGATGAAGAAGTGGAGAAGGAGAAGGACAAGTAAGAGGAAACGAAAGAGGAGAAGGAAAAGCAAGAGGAAGAGAATGAAGAGGAGAAAGAGTGCAAGCAAGAGGAAGCGAAGGAAGAGGACAAGAATGATCGGGAAAATGAACAGAAGAGCAAGAATGAGAGAAGAGGAAGTAGTGAAAAAAAAAGATAAGGACAAGAAAAACAAAGTGAAGGAAGAAGAAAAGGAGAACAAGCAAGCATGAGAAAGACGAAGAGGAAGAAGAGAAAGAAGAGCAAATGGAAGAAGAGAAGGTAGAGAGGGAGGAAGAGAGAGAGAGAGAGAGAGAGCAAGCAGATACTCAGGAAATCAGAAAAAAAGGGCGAAGTGTCTGGCCGGGTTTAATTTTGAGGGTCCTTCGCTGACAGACAATGCGACGGCTTTTCAACACTCCTCCAGCAGCGAGACAAGGGCCTACCTCTCGCTCCTGTCGACACCGTGTACGTGCGTGTGTGCGTGTGTGTGTACCAGCAGGAGGGCCGTGTGCGTGTGTGTATGAGAGGATGGATGGATGGAAGGCATGTGTGTGTGTGTGTGTGTGTGTGTGTGTGTGTGTGTGTGTGTGTGTGTGTGTGTGTGTGTGTGTGTGTACTTGATGCCCGAGCTTGTATGTTCCTTTTTTTTTCTCTTTTGTTTTTTTTTGCCCACTCCAGTTCGCGTTCACTTGGAGTGTATGGTAATTTTTTCGTCTCTCTCCTCTCTCTCTCTCTCTCTCTCTCTCTCTCTCTCTCTCTCTCTCTCTCTCTCTCTCTCTCTCTCGATGCGTCTTCCAGCGGCAAAATATTGATAAACACAACAACAGAAGGAGGAGGAGGAGGAGGAGGAGGAGGAGGAGGAGGAGGAGGAGGAGAGGAAGAAACAGGCATATCGCTACGAGGCAAAACAGCATCCTAATTGGTGCCTAAGAAGTGAAGTAGGTGAGAGGAAGAGGAGGAGGAGGAGGAGGAGGAGGAGGAGGAGGTAGAGGACAGTACTAATGATCCTTAAACACAGCAAGCGATTCTCTCTCTCTCTCTCTCTCTCTCTCTCTCTCTCTCTCTCTTATTTTGTTCAAGAATGTGACGCTTCAGCCGAATGCAGGAGGAAGAGGAGGAGGAGGAGGAGGAGGAGGGCTGATTCGCAGAAGTATATACGAAGAGACATGGAGATAAGCCAGTGAGAGAGAGAGAGAGAGAGAGAGATACCCATTTGCTCCTATATCACCAGAACTCTCTTTCTCTCTCTCTCTTTTCCTCTCTATCATATACCTCTCCGACTTCCTTTCCCTTTCTCCCTCTTTATCATCTTTTCCTACTCCTTCTCTCCCTTACTTCTCCTTCCCTACCTCCCTTCTTCCTACCCCTTCTCTCCCTCCTACCCCCCCACCCCCCACCCCCTCAAGGTCTCGTCTCATCTCGCAAGGGCCGTAGCAAAATTAAAAAATAACACTTGCGACTAGTGGTGCAAGGCACTTGGACACGATCGCCAAGGAGGTGGCGGAAGAGGAGGAGGAGGAGCAGGAGGCAGCCCGCCTGCCTGCACCCTTAGACAATACTAGCCCGCATAATAGCTACGCGTTGACTTATCGATTCCTGTCCCCAAGAAAATAAAATAATAAAATGAGGAAGAGTGTGAGGAGAGGAATAGAGTGAGAGAGGTGTATCATGCACGTGGAGGAGGAAGAGGATGAGGAGGAGGAAGACAAGCAGGAGGAGGAGGAGGAGGAGGAATACAAGAGGAAGATGGAGGAAAAAAGAATGTGCAAGAATAAGGGAATAGAAAAGGAGGAGGAGGAGGTAGAAGGAATATAGGAAGGAAAGGAAGATGGAGAACAAAAGAAAATGAGAATAAGGAAAATAAACAAATAAATGAATAAAAAAAATAGAGAAGTTAAGAAAAAGATAAACTGAAAACCTAAAAAGCAGAACAGAGAAGAGAAGGAGGAGGAGAAGGTGGAAAAAAGAAAAAGAAAATTAAGAAAATGAATAAATACACCAAAAAAGAGCGAAGAATTAAAAGATGATCTAAACATAACCGAGAGAGAGAGAGAGCAATCGAAGGAGACACCCTCAGGACAAAGCCGTGAGTCGAGACCTCAAGGGCGGTTCCGGAACACGATTCGAATCCACCTAATTGAAACAAGTGATCTGCATTGGCCTGACCCAAATCGCACAATACAAGAAACAAATAGAAAATATCGATCTTTTTCATTCGTCAATGAAAAAAAAAAAAAAGTAGAAAAACCTCGAATATAATCAACTTCATTACCATATTTAATTTCCCGTCTAATATTTTTCTTTTCACTGTCCTTCCTTCCTTCCTTCGTCTCTGTCTTTCCTTCTTCGTTTCTTACTTACTTCCTGCTTTCCTTCCTTACTTCCTCACTTTCTTTTACTTCCTACCTTCCTTTCTGTCTCTTTCATGCTACCTTACTTCCTTCCTTCCTTTCGCTCTTCCAACCTTCAATTATCCATTTTTTACTTCATCTTTCTTCTTACTTGCTTCTCTTACTCCTCCTTCATTTTCCTTCCTCTCTTTCCCTATCCTTCCTTCCTACCTTCCTCTTTATCTTTATTAATTCATACATTCATTTATTCATTCATTGCTTCACTTTCACCGTCACCGCTTCGTTCCGTGTGTTTCGAAGCGTCTCCGCAGATGTTGTAGGTACCGGAAAGGGCTTCAATTCCACGCGTGTCCCCAGGATGAACCCAAAGTGTCGAACCACAAGGATCGAACCACGTGTGAGTCGGGGTGTGATTTGCATTCAGCAGGTAAGAAGGAAGGACGGAAGGGAGGGAGGATGAGAGGAAGGAGATCGAAAATAAAAGGAGGGAGGAATTATAGGAAGGAAGAGATGGAGAGGGATGAAGAAGAAAGAGGACGAAGAAGTAAGGAAAAGGAGAAGATTTTAGAGTAGAGAATAAAGAGAAAGGAAGGAAAGAATTAGACTAAGAAGTGAGTTAAGGAAGGAGGAGGGAGAAGGACGGAGTAGGAAAAGGAGGAAGGGAAAAGAAACGGGAGGAGGGGAGGAAAAGGAAAGATGAATTGAAGGAAGGAATGAAGGAAGAGAAAGTAGACGAAGGAAACGAAATTGAAGGGAGTGAGGAAGGAAGGAAGAGGAAGGAGAGAGGTGCTTCGGGTTCACACTTCAACTATCAAGGACGAAAAAGCAAATCTCTCTCTCTCTCTCTCTCTCTCTCTCTCTCTCTCTCTCTCTCTCTCTGCGGTAGAAAGAAATTAATCTACTATTATTACTCGTAGACTTATATCAATTTTGAGTTGAATTCTTGTTGAATATTGGGAGCTTGTCAGTGGTGTGTGTGTGTGTGTGTGTGTGTGTGTGTGGAGAAAGACATGTACGGCGTATATTTGACACACACACACACACACTAAAATTCATGCACATGCTCAAAGGGCTTAAAGCGAGCTAGAAGGAAGGCAAAGGGAGAGTAGCAAGGCATTCAGCGCATGAGAGAGAGAGAGAGAGAGAGAGAGAGAGAGAGAGAGAGAGAAAAGACCCACACTCCAACTAGCCAGAAAACATTAACTACACCGGAAAGGAAAACGGAGAACACGAAACACTTCCATAAACAGAGACTCAGGCATTATTTTTTAGGTCGGCATTCCCAGACGCTTCCTCTTCCGCCTTTCACGTCAACTATTTCCAAAGGCGAAAAAGGAGATCAGTCGGGGTTCTCATGTGTGTTTCTTCAGGTTCACGGTACAGAAGAATGGTCAGACTACCACCGGGGTAATTAAACTTGCCCTGGAAATACCCAAAATTCATAGGAAAGACTCGCCAAATGTGTGTGTGCCTGGGCGCCGAGAGGTTTAATAACGTCCTTAGTCTCTTTAGCGGGTGTGCCAAGGCTTCTTAAACGCTAAACGAACGCTGTAAAGAACGCTGGAAGGGCGGCACCTCAAAGCAGTGGCCTCAGCAGTTCTTAGCGCCGACTACAAGGTTCTTAGCGTCGTTCTGTCGCCGTCAAGCCGCGAACGCCGTGACTCCTCTGATGTCAAAATTAGCAAGCAGGTCTCGGTGTGAACAAGAATGTGAGAGGTGGTGGTGAGGCGGCTTGTGTGTGTGTGTGTGTGTGTGTGTGTGTGTGTGTGTGTGTGTGAGAGAGAGAGAGAGCGAGAGAGAGAAAATATATTACACTCTTTCTTTATCATATCATTCGTAATTCTTTATCATCATTTTCTTGTACTTCAAAAGGCGTGAATGTGAACGCGACACCGTGAGAGTTGCATCAGAAGGAGGAGGAGGAGGAGGAGGAGGGTGCAGGCCGGCAGCGTTACATACTCTCACCTCCTCTTCCTCCTCTCTTCCCGCCGTGGCTACCGGATTCGCCAAGTGACGCGTCCGGTGGGCCGACAATCTTCTGATGGTTTACCTCCCCACCAGGCACCTCCCCCTCCCCTGGCTCTCTGTGGCACTCCCTGACTATTCCCTGGCTGGCACTCCCGACCGACACTTCCACTCCTCCCGCCCTCCCTTTCGTTCCCTCACTCCCTCCGAATTCCGACATATTTTCTCTAATTTCATATTTTTAGGCACTTCTATTTCTTTCTCTATATGTTGTTTTCTTCTTCCTTCTTCCTTTTCTTTTTCGTTTTCTTCCTATTCTTCGTTGTTTACTTCTTTCTTCCTTTTCTTCTTCCTTCTTCATTCTCTTCCATTTTCGTTTCTTCTTCATTTTCTTCGTTGTTTTCTTCTTCCTTCTTCATTCTTGCTTTCCCTTTCTCTCACGCCACCAACACACCCTTACATTCCCGTACACTCCCTTTAACCCATCTCGACAGCCTCCCATTCCCTCATCTATATAATCCAACTCTTTATAGTAACATGATCCAACCCTTTATAATAGGTCAATGCAGGTTGGTTACAGCATTCATGGTTACACACGAGGACCAACGAAAAGCGATGCAGCATTCACACGATTAACGAACTGGCACAGCGATGTCAAGCAATTACAAGCAGTAGCAGTGGTAGTAGTAGTAGTAGTAGTAGTAGTAGTAGTAGTAGTAGTAGTAGTGGCAGTAGTAGTAGTAGTAGTAGTAGTAGTAGTAGTAGTATGTTAAATCAGTTTTTAGTAGCAACTAGCGATGGGGGATTAGTTGGTTGGTTAGTTAGCTAGCTAGTTAATAAAGCTAGTTTGGTTAGTCACGAACATAAACTAAAAAATAACAACAAAAAGCCTCCCTTTAAGAAGGAACTAAGGCGGGCAAGGGAAGAATAAGGAAGAAGATGAAGAGGAGAAAACATGAGAAGGAAGAAGAGCGAGAGGAGAGAAAGCAAGAAGAATAAGAGAAGAGAGAAAGAAGAGTAAGAGAAGAGAGAAAGAAGAGTAGGAGAAGAGAAAAAGAAAGAGGGTCAAGAAAGAAGAGAACAGGAGAGGAAGGAGAGGGATGGAAATGGACATAAAAAGAAGAGTAAGTAAACATGAGAGAAGAGAAAAAAAGAGAGAGAAGAGAACAGCATGGAGGTGGAAGAGAAGAGGAGGGGAGCAGTAACAAAAGATAAAGAGGAGAAAACATAAGTGACAGGAGAAAGAGAAGAACTGAGAAGAGAACAGCAAGCGGGAGAGGGAGAATAAAGAAAGAAATAAGAAAACATAGGTGGAGAGAGAAAGAGAGAAGCAGAGAGAAGAGAAAACAGTAAAGGGAAAGGAAAGGAAGAAAACAGTAACAAGATAAAGGGGAGTAGGCGAAGAAGACAGAGAGAGAGGAGAGAGAACAACATGGGATTCAGGGGAGGGGGTATGGTGGGGAAGGAGGCAGCAAGCATTATTAAAGGACTAAAGTAATGCTCTATCAGCCTAGACGAGTCAGTCACAAGCAAAGGTGAACCAATACTTAGGTAGGTACCATGTCGGGAGCGTCTCTGCGTCTCTGCAAAAAGAAAGTTGATTTTAGACACACATTCAGCCTAAACTGCCCTCCATCCTTTGCTTGCCTCTTCTACCTCCCCTTCTTATTTTTTTTTTTATTTATCTGCTGCTTTCTTTTATTTTTTCCTTAGTTTTGCTTCGTTTATTATATTTTTCTTTCTCTCCTTCTTTATTTATTTTTCCTGATCTCTCTCTCTCTCTCTCTCTCTCTCTCTCTCTCTCTCTCTCTCTCTCTCTCTCTCTCTCTCTCCTTGCTTGCCTCTTCATCCTTCTACATCCCCCCCCTTTTTTTTTGTTAATACCTGTTACTGTTTTTTTTTATTTCGGCTTCTTTTAATTTCTCTCTCCCACCTTAGTTTTTCATCTCTCTCTCTCTCTCTCTCTCTCTCTCTCTCTCTCTCTCTCTCTCTCTCTCTCTCTCTCTCTCTCTCCTCTTCTCCCTTTATCATCTCTTGTACCTTCCCTATTTCTTTTTATTTACTTTCTTGATTTTTGCTCCATTATTTTCTTTCTTTCTTCTACCTCAGTTTTTTTCTTTACTCTTCCTTTTCTCTCTCCTGGTCTGTCATCTAAGTCCGCTAGTTATCTTCTTTTTTTGCTTTCTATTGTCTGTTTTTCTTGCCTATCTTCTTCATCTCTGACTGTCTGTTTTGTTGCTCTATCTAACCTTCTCGTACACGTATGATGATAGGTGTAGATGGTGATGATGATGGTGGTGATGATGGTGGTGGTGATAGTGTTTGTATTTCTTTCCTTGCGAAGTTAGAGTATCGCTAATTTAGGTACGTACACACAAACACACAGTCTCTCTCTCTCTCTCTCTCTCTCTCTCTCTCTCTCTCTCTCTCTCTCTCTCTCTCTCTCTCTCTCTCTCTCTCTCTCTCTCTTCTCTCCCTCATCGCCTTTCATTACTTCGTTTCTTGGGTTCATATTTCTTCTTCGGTTCTCGTTTCTTACATTCTCTCTCTCTCTCTCTCTCTCTCTCTCTCTCTCTCTCTCTCTCTCTCTCTCTCTCTCTCTCTCTCTCTCTCTCTCTCTCTCTCTCTCTCTCTCTCTCTCTCTCTCTCCCGCCTCACTCACCTCACCTCACCTCTAGCTATCCTTTACCTTAGCAATAATTAGGGATGACTGTGACAGCTTAATAACATACAATTACTTCTGATCATTTTCTCAAGGCGAATCTTTACGAGACGCGGGACTCGAGACATAAAATTATACAAGAATACAAAGGCAAAAATAACTCGCAGCAAAATATACGTACAATGCCTCGGACAGAATAATTTAAAAGACCGTAAATATGTGAAGTGAAGTCGAGGCGATGTTTCTGTTGTTTTCTGCGTGGCTCGGGAAGGGAGAGAGAGAGAGAGAGAGAGGGAAAGGGAACTAAAGAGGTAAAAATGAGCCAAGAAACATAACAGAGAGAGAGAGAGAGAGAGGTAAAATATGAGGAAGGGAACAAGAGGTAAAAATGAGCCAGAAACATAACAGAGAGAGAGAGAGAGAGAGAGAGTAAAATATGAGGAAAGACCAGAGGTAAAATGAGCCAAGAAACATAACAGAGAGAGAGAGAGAGAGAGAGAGAGAGAGAGAGAGGAAAAGAGGAGAGAAACATAACAACGAGAGAGAGAGAGAGGTTAAATATGAAAAGCCAGAGAAAAAATAAGCCAGAAACATAACAACGGAGAGAGAGAGAGTAAATGCACGGGATCAGATGCGTTGGGTTGCCATAGTAACGCCTTAAGATGGTGTTGGCAGCGACGGTGTTAAGGGAACAACAACAACAACAGCAATGAGTCAAGTACAATACCGCCAATAATAACATGACTCTCTCTCTCTCTCTCTCTCTCTCTCTCTCTCTCTCTCTCTCTTCTATTTATCCGTTTCCTTCCTTCTCTCTCTATCGTTCCCCTTCCCGTCTTGTCCTCCTCTTTCTCTCCGTTTCTTTATTTCTCTTCACTTTCAATTTCGTCTTTTTCTTCTCTTCTCTGTCTCCTTTTCCTTCTTACTCTTTCCTTCCCAATCTATCTTTTCCTTCTCTTATCTCTCCGTTTCCTTCTCTCTTTCATTCCCTTTCCGACTTTTCCTTCTCTCTCCTTTCAATTCCGTCTTACCCTTCTCTCACCTCTCCCTTTCCTTCCCATTCTCTCTTCCTTTCCTTCCTCTCTCAAACTGCTAAAAGAATGAATGGACACTTTTTCATGCTTTCCTTTCTTTTCCTATCTTTCATTTACTTCTTTATTCATCCGTTTGTTCTTATTTAGTTTATTATTATTTATACAACACTCTTGGTAGGCCTGGCATTGCGTATTGGGGCCGACGAACATGATATGCCAGATGTAAATACGAGATCAAGTTCGTATCCGATGTAATTCCACCTCTCTCTCTCTCTCTCTCTCTCTCTCTCTCTCTCTCTCTCTCTCTCTCTCTCTCTCCTCCTCCCTCCTCACCCCCTTACCCCCCCCCCCCCCGTACAGGTGAGAGCGTTCGACAGGTAAATATATTAAAGTCTGGAAATACGATCCCTCCCATTGATCAAATATTAAGATGATGGGAGACTAAAAATAAAATTAATAATATCGTACTCTGAACTTTATCCGTATAGCTTGGTTGGGATCTCTCTCTCTCTCTCTCTCTCTCTCTCTCTCTCTCTCTCTCTCTCTCTCTCTCTCTCTCTCTCTCTCATCTTTATCCATTGTTATGTGTCTTGGTTCATAATATATTTAATTTCTTCGGTTCTCTCTCTTCTCTCTCTCTCTCTCTCTCTCTCTCTCTCTCTCTCTCTCTCTCTCTCTCTCTCTCTCTCTCTCTCTCTCTCGCGGGAGGGGAGGGAGGAGGAGAGGGACGGGAAGAAGAGGAGTATATTTTTATCATAAACATATACAATTTACATTCATCTTTTATTTATTCCACTCTGTAATTATTGGCAATTGTATAACGAACTAATATTATATAATTCTAATGTTTTTTTCTTTCTTCTTCATATTCCCTCGCGTTCAAATTCTCTCTCTCTCTCTCTCTCTCTCTCTCTCTCTCTCTCTCTCTCTCTCTCTCTCTCTCCCCGAGCAGAAACAACGTAAAAATAAAAGCCACTAATTCCCTCATGATTATTATGATCGCGGTTTTCAATCTTATTTTTAGATGCCTGTAAAAATAAAGAAACGCTTCATTTATATGTTTTAAGTTTTTAGTAAGTACTTTTTTTTCTCTTTGTACACGTCAACGCAGATACGGACTTGTGTGTGTGTGTGTGTGTGTGTGTGTGTGTGTGTGTGTGTGTGTGTGTGTGTAGTTTTTTATCTTTTACTTATTTATTTATTTATACTTTTTATTTTATTCCCTGTCGCGGCCTTGACTTGGCAGCTCTGGGGGTGAGGGAGGAAGGGAGAGGGAGTGGAAGGGAGAGTAGGAGGGTGGAGTGAGGGAGTAACATAATCCTGCCACGCCTCTCCCTATCCACCTCTCTCTTAACTCCTCCCTTATCCCCTTATCCTACACCTTTACCTCTTTTTATCTTCCCTATCCTCTTCTCTCTCCCAGATCTCTACCGCATCCTTCTCTCAGTCTCTCTCAACTCGCTCTTTCCCATCTTACCTTCTCTTCCTCTTTTCTCCCTTATCTCTCACATCTACCTATCCCATACTATTCTCTCTCCAATAAACGTATCTTGCATCCTTCTCTCTCACTTCTCTCTATCTTTCCGCCCTTTTCTTTTTCTCTCTCTTTCAGCATCCTATCCCATCCTCTCTCCCATCTCCCTATAAGCATCCCATCCCATCCCATCCGTTCACATCTATCCCTGAAGCTGTGCCCCCGTCCCCCTCTTCTTCTTCCCCCCTTTCCTCTAATCCCCTTTCCTTCGCTTCTACCCCATCTTCCTCCAATCCCCCTTCCCCCCTTCTTCCCCTCTTCCTCTGCTCCCCCCCCTTTCCTACACTCACCTGCCCTCCCCCTCCCGCCCCTCCCATCCTCGTCCCCCCAAACCAGAACAGGTGCTACGAAATCTCCACAAAAATCCAGGTAACAAGTTTTGGGCAGGTAACTCCAACGCCGCGGTGCTTAATTAACGCCTGTCTACCTGTAAAACTGCCCTCTCTCGTGGCGCAGGTGTGGTGCTAGTGGCGGCGGTGGTGGTGGTTTTATTATTATTATTATTATTATTATTATTATTATTATTATTATTATTATTATTATTGGTTGTTAGTTTTTATCTGCATTACTTTCTTGTCCTTTTCTTTACTTGTCTTCTTCTTCTTCTTCTTCTTCTTCTTCTTCTTCTTTTCATTCTTATTATTATTATTATTGTGTAGGTTGTTGCTTTTTATCTGCATTTCTCTCACTTCTTTTTCTTGTTCTTTTACTTCTTGTTTTCTTTTTCTTCTTCTTTTTATTATTATTAGTGTAGTTATTTCAAGTCCTATTTTCTACCTTAATTTTCTTCGTCTTTTATTCGGTTGTTACTCTTTATATATCTACATTCTCTCTCTCTCTCTCTCTCTCTCTCTCTCTCTCTCTCTCTCTCTCTCTCTCTCTCTCTCTCCTGACACATTCATCCCTCCTTCATGCCCTATTCACACCCGTACAAGTCCCAAGGCGGCCACACGATGAATAACTCGCCTATGAGGGACTCGGCTGATAAATGAAGAACAGGCCGCCAATATTATACTTCTTACCTTCTCGATCTATTAACTGCCTCTCGCTCTCTCCTCTCTCTTCCAGCTTCTCATATTGACTTCTCTTCTACTTTTTCCTTTACCTTCTCGCATTATATTTTTCCTTCTCTTTCCTCTACTTTCTCGATCTATTAACTGCCTCTCGCTCTCTCCTCTCTTCCACCTTTTCCTAACACTATTTTTTCTCTCTCTCCCCACTATTGTTTTTCTCTCTCCACACTATTCTTTTCCACTTCTAATATCATACTTCATACTTTCTCCATCTGTTAAATGCCTTTCGCTCTCTCTCCTTCTCTCTTCCACCTTTTCCTAACACTGTTTTTTCTCTCTTCTCTCTCTCCACACTATTGTTTTCCTCTCTCCACGCTATTCTTTTCCATTTCCAATATCATACTTCATACTTTCTCGATCTGTTAACTGGCTCTCTCGCTTTCCTTCTCTCTTCCATCTTTTCATTACCCTATTTTTTTTTCTC
>NC_066513.1:16152725-16222725 GCF_024679095.1 Eriocheir sinensis | reverse complement strand
GCAATGTCATTTTAATCACCTTCCATTACCTTCCTTTCCCTATTCGTCCTCTTTCCAGTTTACGTTCCTTCTTCCAGTGCCATCTTTCCACTTCTTCTAATGCCCCTTTTCCTTCCTTCAGTGCCACCTTCTCCCTCTTTCAGTACCCATATTCCTCCTTTCCAGTATCTTCTCCCCTTTTCTGGCTCCTTTACCGTTTCCAGAATACCAAACCCCTTCCTCTTCGTCTCATCTTCCCCTTCTTGCAATGTCCTTTTCTCCCTTCCATTACCCTTTCCCTCTTCGTCCCTTTCCAGTTTCGTTCCGTTTCTTCCAGTGCCATCTTTCCACTTCTTCTAATGCCTTTTCCTTCCTTCAGTGCCACCTTCTCCCTCTTTCAGTACCCACATTCCCTCCTTTCCAGTATCTTCTCCCCTTTTCTGGCTCCTTCACCGTTTCCAGAATACCAAACCCTTCCCTCTTCGTCACATCTTCCCCCTTTCAGTGCCCTCCTTCCTTCCCCTTCCAGTGTTCCCCTCTCCTGCTTCTTCCTTCTTCCTCCTGCTGCTGAGAGAAAAAAAAAACAAAGCCAGTGCATAAGCCCTTTTACCTCGCGTGAAAGAGTAATAGAAACTAATCCAATATTTACATTCTTGGGCCGCGTCTTGCACACTCGACATGACGTCTTCTTCCTCCTCCTCCTCCTCCTCCTCCTCCTCCTCCCCGGTGCGGCTTTGCTGCATTATTTCGCTTGTCTCCCGTTCTCCCCGTCCGTCCATGTCTCCTTCGCTCTCGTCTCCCTAATGCTCGATTCTTCTTCGATTGTGTTTGGAGATTGATCGCAAGGCCTGTTTGCTTCCTGTCCTCCTCCTCCTCCTCCTCATCCTCCTCCTCCTTCTAAGGGGTTTCTACATCCTATTCTTCTCCCTGCTTCCCCTTTTCTTGTTCCCTGTTTTCGTTTTTCTCTTTTATTGTCTATTTTTTTCCCTGCAGTTGCCTCGTGAATGTTTTGTTTTCCAGTGTTATACTGTATGTATGTATGCTGCCTCTCTCTCTCTCTCTCTCTCTCTCTCTCTCTCTCTCTCTCTCTCTCTCTCTCTCTCTCTCTCTCTCTCTCTCTCTCTCTCTCTCTCTCTCTCTCTCTCGTTCGTACCTGTGTCGTGTATTCTGGGTCTCTCTTCTCTTTCCTCCTCCTCCTCCTCCTCCCTTTGTATTATTCTTAGTCTCTTTGTTCTTGATAATTTAGTTTTTTCCTTGATGGTTTTTCATTTACTTTCACGGTTTTAATCACCTTCATGAAACCAACGGCCTCCTCCTCCTCCTCCTCTTCTCCCTCCCTAATCACCCTCCTCCTCCTCCTCCTTTCTTCTTTTTTATCTCCTCTCCATCTACATCTTCTTCTCTCACCCTCTTTCCTTATCCTATCCCTTCTTCTTTTCCTCTTGCGTGATACCTTTCCCTTCTCCCATTAATCCTCTCTCTCTCTCTCTCTCTCTCTCTCTCTCTCTCTCTCTCTCTCTCTCTCTCTCTCTCTCTCTCTCTCTCGCGTGGGGTAAGCAGGGAACAGCGTCTACGGAGCGTCTCTTCATTATTATTCATTTTATGCTTCCCTTTAGTGTCCGAAATAATAAAAATAACACAAAGAGCAGCGGCCATAAACTTGTAAAGGGAGGATGAGACGCACTGCTCCCTCCCTCTCTCTCTCCCTTTATTTCTAGCCTTTGTTCCTCCCTTAACTTGTCTCTACTTCTCCCTTTTCTGTTTTTTTTCTATTCCTCACTTTTCCTTTAATATCCTTCAAATTTTCTTTTCTTTTTCTTCTCCTTTCTTTTCTATCCTATTCTCCCTTTTCTTATCCTTTTCTCCCTTCTTTATCTATCCTACTTCCTTTTCTATCTTCTATTATTCCTTTGTCTATCCCTCTTTTCATCCCTTCTTCCATTTCTATCTTCCCTTTTTACTATTACTCTACGCCCTCTCTCCCTTTCCTCCCTTTATTTCTATTCTCTACTCCCCCCTTCTCCCTTTTCTAGTCTCTATCTCCCTTTTTACTATTCCGCTCCTCCTTTCTCTGTTCTATTCTTCATTATCTATCTCTGTATTCTTCACTCTTCTATCCTTTTCTCCCTTATTTATGCTCAATTTTTCCCATTCTCTTCTATTTTCCATTACCTATCTCTATTCTTCCTTTTCCTATACTTTTCTCCTCTTAATCCTTCCTTTTTTATCCTCTTCTCTCTTCTCTATTACTCTTTATACTCCTTCCCTTCCTATCCTCTTCTCCCTTCTCTATCACTGTCGTCCCTTCTCTATCCTTTATCCTCCCTTTTCTTTCCTCTTCTCCGTTTACATTTATATAGTCCTCCCTTTTCAATCCAACTTCTTTTATAGTACTCTTTTTCATTTGTGTTCTCTTAATTCCTCTCTCTCCTTTTCTCCCTCTTCGTCCCCTATTCTTATTTCCTGTTTCTTTTCTTTCTACACCATTTTCACCGTTTCCATCCTTCTACTTTCCTCTCTCTTCCCGGTTTCTTTTCCACATCAACCTTTTATATTACTTACTCTTTACTCTCTTCATTTACTTTCTCCAGTGTTTTCTATGTCTTTCACTCTCCCTTCTTTTTTTCTCTCTCCCCTTTCCTTCTTGTGTTCCGTTCCTGCTTCTCGTCTTCTGCTTCATCCCTCTCCTCCTCTTCCTCCTCCTCCTCCTTCTCTCTTTTTTTTTTTCCTCCGTCTTTTCATTCCTCTTTCGCTTCTCCCCTCTATCTCTTTATCCCTTTTTACAATCGCCTGGGTTTTACTATTATTATTATTATCATTATAACTATTACTATTATTATTATTATTATTGGGGCAGGAAGAGGAGAGGAGTAAGGGCTCACGCATAATGGTCTTTTAATATGTTTTCCAAGCCAAGTAAAAGAATATATTATTGAACCACAGAGCCAAGTTGAAAGTTATTGCCTTGCTGAACAACGGAGAGGAAGTTTGGGACGACGACTTAACTTATTCAATTCCCACATAAATCTGAATGACATTAAAATACAAATAATGCTACAGTTAAGTTTTCCATTAAATAATATACGAGAAAGAGGAAGAGGAGGAGGGTGAGGGAAAGGAGGGAAAAGAAAAGGGAGGGGAGAAAGGGGAGGGGGGGTTAAAGGTAGACAGGTAGAGGAAATGAATGAACGGAAGCAAATGAAATAAAGAGGGAGAGAAGGAGTAGGGAGAAAGAAACTGGAGGATGGAGGGAGATGGTAAGGGAAGAGTTGATGAATTAGAATAAAGCGAAGGAAAGGACAGTGAAAAGTAAGCTAAATAATGCTAATAAGTAAATCTAAAGAGCAAAAACGAAAGTAATAGTAGGTAAAGCAGGAAAAAGGAATGAAGAAAGAATGGAGAGAAGGATGGAAGATACAGCAAAAAAAGGAGGAAGAGGATAAAGAGAAAAGAATGGTGTAAATAGAAAAAAAAAAGGACATTAAAAGATGAAGGAGAAAAAATGGAATAATATAACAGAAAAAAAGGAAGAATATGAAAACAAAAGAAAATACTAATACTAAAAAAAAAAAAAAAATCTGACAAACACAAACACCGACACTTCAAAAAAATAATATGCAAATAAAATCAAACACACCACACCATTTCTTAATTACAACACGGCGCAGGTAAGAACACCACCACCACCACCAGCACGCCTTTCTCTATCTCTACAAATCTGCTTATTTACCTCTATTAATATTACCATTCATACACGCAAATGGCCGTTTGGTTATTCACTTCATTATGCGGATGAGCCACATTATTCATGAATCTGCATGAATTATGCGTATACATTTAGTCTGACAGGTGTACAACGACTAATTTACAGGACAGGTATTCATTTGTCCGTTTATGTATACGTGGGAAGGGAGGAAGGTGAGGGATGGAGGGAGAGAATAAAGGAAGAGAGGGAGAGGAGAGGGAGAGTATCAAGCCTTCACAAAAAACAAGTCATACTCAAAATTCTCGCCCTCACGAAGCTGGCAACACTGACTCGCCTTTGCATATGTCTGGTAACACTTCATCAAGCCACCTCCACACACACACACACACACACACACACACACACACACACACACACACACACAGGCGCCATCTAAGGGTTAATAGGCGTGGATATATTAACGCCAAAGACTCTTACTATAAATAAAAATACAACATCCTCATACTTAAGGTTCCTAATAAGCGAAGGTTCATGGAGCTTTCACTAATGAGCACGTGGCCTTGGCGGCTGTTCGGGACAATTTGAAGGTCTTGGAGAAAAAGGACAGGATGTGTATGTAGGCCTATCCCATGCCTTCCCCTCCCTCCCCTCGCCCCCCATACACTTACACGAGAGGCCTAATGCATGGTCTGGATACTACAATCACAGCCCCCACGATCACTCACGCACACACGCACGCACACGCACATATGTTAGCGCAAGCGTGTAAACTAGGACAAGGATTTACACACACATACACACACACACACACATGAGCACAGACACATATAATACATACACACACACGCACACAAACGAACAGACACAAGGTCCATACTAAACCGACACACGCCTACCTGAAACATATCACGTACACGGTCCACATTACACACACACACACACACACACACACGCCACCGAGGATGTTGTTGTGGAAGATAGACGGTAAGGAAGGAAGGAAGAAAGAAGGGAGAGATAATGTAGGAAAGGGAGGGAAGCGAGGGATAAGGGGGACGATGAGGGGTCTGGGGGAGGACAGAGGACCCCCCCCCCCCATCAGCCAGCTAGGGTATAAGGTATAAGGATATAAGGGATGTAAGACGCACGACACAGCAATAAAATCAAGACTACCCTCAGTAAATGTCTCGGGCGGGGGAACCTTACTAATTTATTCTCTCTTTGTTACTTATTATAAACCCTATTCCTTTACCTTTCCTCCCTCTCTCCCTCCCTACACACCTACCTCACTCCCTTCCTTCCCTTCTTCCTCTCTCTCTCTCCTCTCTTTCTCGTATCTCTCTCTTCTTCCTTCCGTCTGATCTCTGTACTACCCGGTTGATTCTCTCTCTCTCTCTCTCTCTCTCTCTCTCTCTCTCTCTCTCTCTCTCTCTCTCTCTCTCTCTCTCTCTCTCTCTCCTTCCTCCTTTCTCTTCCTCAATCTCCTCTTAACCCATCAAGCCTCATCTTCCATCCACACACACTCTCTCTCTCTCTCTCTCTCTCTCTCTCTCTCTCTCTCTCTCACACACACACACACACACACACACACACACACACACACACACACACACACACACACACACACACACGGACGGGCGCTCGGGAAACTCCACACACAGACCCACCCGGCCAACTTTTCATTATTCCTCCCAAACCCAAGTTAATAGAAAAATACGAGTAAACTAAAAACAAATTTTCATTAGCGTTCCATTGAGATGAATGGCTGGAAATAAATTGAAATATAAATCAGACGTTCCACCAGTCTCCTGATTATCGAAGAGACTGCTGTAAATGAGAGGGAGGGAGAGAAGGAGGAAGGGAGGGAGAGAGAGGGAAGGAAGAGTGGGAGGAAGATACAATGGGAGTGAAAACAGTGAGGTAAAAAGTGGGAGACAGATGATAAATATAGAAGCAGGGAGGGAAAAGAAGGAAAGTAAAGAAGAACGGTAAGAGCAATGAATGAATTGAGAAAAGGAGAAAGAAGGAGGGCCGCTAGAAGATGGAATAGAAACAAAAATAGTAAGGTAGTGAGAAAAGTAGACGGGAAAGGGTGAAGAAATGATGATAAAGGAGTGAGGAAAACGGGAAAGGGAAAGGAAACTTGGGAAGAAAAGTAAGTGAAAAAGAGAAGAGTAAGAAGGGGTATGAACAAACAACAAAAAATGCGGAAAAAAATAAACAAGATACAAAAAGAAAGGGGGGAGAGAAAGGGAGACAGGGGACTTCACTGCAAATGAGGAAAGAAAATTAGAAAGGGAAATGGAACAGTGAGAGAGAAAGGGTTGGAAGGGGAGAAACAGGGGGAGGAAGGGGAGTGAGAGAAGTGAAAAGGGGGAAGGGGAGAGGAAGGAATGGGTAGGGAAGGGAAGGAGGGGGAAGAGGAGGGAAAAGCGGGTTGGAAGGGGAGGGAAAACAAAGGGAAGGGGAGGAAGGGGAGGGAGGGAAGGGGGAAGGGGAGAGGACGGAGGGGTAGGGAAGGAAGGAGGGGAAGAGGAGAGGAAAGGCAGGTTGGAAGAGGAAGAAAAATAGAGAAGGGGAGGAAGGGAGGGAAGGGGGAAGGGGAGAGGAAGGAGTGGGTAGGGAAGGGAAGGAGGGGGAAGAGGCGGGAAAGGCGGGTCGGAAGGGGAGGGAAAACCGAGAATGGGAGGAAGAGAAGGGAACAGGGGGAAGGGGAGAGGAAAGAGGGGGTAGGGAAGGGAAGGAGGGGGAAGAGGAGGGAAAGGCGGGTTGGAAGGGGAAGAAAAATAGAGAGAAGGGGAGGAAGGGAAGGGGAAGAGGAGGTAAGGGGGGGAAAGTGTTGCAAATGAAGAATTACAGGTAGCCAGAAAGGAAGATAATTAGTTTGTGTTTCGTGCTGCTGTAAGTGAGAACGGTGGAAAGTGAAAAGGGAGAGAGAAAAAAAATGAAAAAGAGAGAATCACAAAGACAAAGGCACAAATGAAAGACTGAAATAGATGAGAGGAATGTAAAATGAAATGAAAGATTACAAAAAAAATGAAGGAAATGTGATATATGAGACCGATTTAGGAGTGGAAAGTAAGGTAGGTGAGGAAAAGAATAAAACATAGGATAGAGAAGGAAAGAGAAAGAGAGATTAGAAACGAAAGGAAAGTATGACAAAGGGGGCACACAAGGAAAGATAAAGTAGAAAAGAGAAGTAAGACAAAAAAGGTGACAAAATGCGTGGGACAAAAGAAAAGGGAAAACAAAGAATGGGATGAGAAAGAAAGGTAGGACAAGGGACAAACAATAAGAAGGAATGAAAAGAAAATAACAAACGGTAGAGAAAGCGAAGAAGGGAAGACAACGCACGGAAATGATAGGAGAGAGCAGGCGAGAAGGAAAGTAAAGGATGAAATTGATGAAGAGAAACAAGGGAGGAACAAAAAACAGAAGTAACAAGAAAGGAAAACAAGAAAAATAACATACAAGAAGACATCAAAGAAAGAGAAGTTATTATACAGAGAAGTTAGACTCGTTAATATCAAGACAAAGAAATTACGATAAAGAACATAAATAAAAAAATAAAAAAAGTAACGAACAGTGGAGAGAAACTTCAAGCGACAGTAACAGAAATAAGAAAAAAAAGAGAAAAAAAGAGAGGAAGGAAATTTGATATATGTTTAACTCGTGGAAATCAAAAATAAAATACTCGGTTAAGAACGTCTGGAAGAGAAAAAAAAGGAGGGGTGAAGGGGGGCTGGGGAGTGAGGGGGGCGTGGGAGAGGAGGGAGAGATAAAGGGGTGTGGTAAAAATGAATCTAAATTATATGATAAAAAATTAGAGGGAACGAACCAGGTAGAAAAATAGTTCCCGAAAATATGAAAAAAAGTGAATAAGAGGAGGTGGAGGAGGAGGAAAATGAGTGGGAGCGAGACGAAACGAGGAGGAGGAGGAGGAGGAGGAGGAGGAGGAGGAGAAAGGAAAAGGAAAAGAAGAAGCAGAGGAAGATGAGGATGAAGAAGAAGAAGAAGAAGGAGGAGGAGAAGATGATGAAGAAGAAGAAGACGTTAGGATGAAGAAGAGGGAGAATGAAAATGAGGACAAGGAGAAGAAAGAGGAATGATGATGACGATGCTGCTGCTGATGAGGAGGAGGAAGATGAAGAGGAGGGAGAAGAAGACGAATAACAGCAAAAAGAGAAGAGTATAATTTCAATTCTGTAACTTCAGAAATCCTACTTAGGGAAACGGCAAAAGTAAGTCGGAGGAGGAGAAGCGGGGAGAAGAAGAGGAAGAGGAGGAGGAGGAGGAGAAAGAGGAGGAGGAGGAGGAAACGTATAAAAAAAGGCGAAGACTCAGGCAGCGGCCCACAAAAATTTCATTTATTTTTCACATTAAATTCAACGTATCCTATACCATTCTCATTAAGATATGCAAATGAGGTGTTCCTTTTGTGTAATGCTTCTCATTTATTATCATTATTTCTCGAATCCGTATAAAAACTCTTCGCGGAGGGGGTTAAGAGCTGCTTCCCCCCCCCCCTCACGCCCCCCACCTACTCCTTCTCTTGCACCCCACGCCCCTTCACCAGCACCAGACGCGAGCACACACACACACACACACACACACACACACACACACACACAGACAAGAATGTTTCTTCAAAGGCATATTATTACGACGAGGGAAACACTTTACGTTCATAATGCAGAAACTACATACATACATACATACATACATACACACACACACACACATACATACATACATACATACATACATACATACATACACATACAAGCATACATACATTTATAGACGTACACGGATGCAAATTGTCGTTAATACTGGATGATGGAAAACTTCAAAAGAACGAACATTATTAAGATACGATTGAGGATGATAATGAAGAGATATTAATACTGACTTACGTGATTATTATTATTATTATTATTATTATTATTATTATTATTATTATTATTGGCTCTTACATTAGTTCCATACGTTTTCTTAATCCGGGTTTCCTTTCCTTCTCTTTCATTAATATTATCACCATTATTTTTATTATTCCCATTATTATCACTGTCATTACTGAGGCTGCGGGTTCGGAACGCTTCAAAC
The DNA here is from genome assembly GCF_024679095.1 of Eriocheir sinensis. NCBI lineage: Eukaryota > Metazoa > Arthropoda > Malacostraca > Decapoda > Varunidae > Eriocheir > Eriocheir sinensis. Next base: position 16,213,937 of record NC_066513.1, on the reverse strand, counting down.
GGTTCGGGACAAAGACAAACGAAGCTCCGATCCTTCTTTCAAATGAACACTCTCCTTCGTTTAATGGTTTAGTATTATTGCTGCCCTAAAAAAGAGAGAGACCCCCCAAAAAGGCAAGAAAACTCTCTCTCTCTCTCTCTCTCTCTCTCTCTCTCTCTCTCTCTCACCATCATCACCATCACCTCCCCGGCCATCATCGCTTCCATAGTGAGGGCGATTTTTATAAAAGGCTCCCACGACCACCTTCCGAAGTGTGTGTGTGTGTGTGTGTGTGTGTGTGTGTGTGTAGAGGAGCAGAAGGTAACTGACAGACGATAGCTAGATAGGTAGATAGATAGAAAAAGAGGGAGACAGAAAATTTAAAGACAGACAAAAGATAGAAACGAGACAGATAATTGAAAAAGAAAGAGAGGATGAGTGAAGAAGAAAGTGGAAAACAGAAACACACACACACACACACACAAGAACATTCACGCATCCTACTACCACCACCTCCTCCTACCTCCTCTTCCTCCTCCTCCTCCTCCTCCTCTCCAACGCTAACCCGAGACTATAAACTTATTGGTAATAGCTTGCCGATACAACATTCCCGAACTATTTCTACCGCGGAATTGGCATCATTAAAACCATTTCCAAAACCCTTCTATCTGGATGCGCGGCCAAAACGAGAATTTTTACGACGCATATAAAATTTTATAATCTGTCCATGCGCCGCTTGCCCTTCCCGCCCCGCAGCACAGTAAACAAAGATGGGGAGAGTCTGATGCTGCCTCCTCCTCCTCCTGCTCCTGATGCTCTTCTTCCCCCTCCTACTCCTGCTCTTCTTCCTTTTCCTACACCTCCTCCTGTTCTCTTTGTACTGCTCCTCTTCCTCCTTACCCCTTCTTGTTGTTTTCTTTTCGTCTTTCTCACTCTCATAGCCTTTTCTCCTCCTGCTCCTGATGCTCTTCTTCCTCCTCCTACTCCTGCTCTTCTTCCTTTTCCTACACCTCCTATTCTCTTTGTATTGCTCCTGTCCCTCCTTGCTCTTTCTTCTTTCTTGTTCTTTTCTTTCCGTCTTTCTCACTCATATCCTTTCCTTTGGTTTTCTTTTTCTATCTCCTTTTCCTTGTGTTTGTCTTTTCTTTCCTTTTTTTTTTTTTACTGCTCTTGTTATGCCTGTTCTTTTCCATAGGTTTCCTTTCGTTTTCTTTCCTTTCCTAAATATGAGGTTTCGTTATTTGGGGGGGAGGTGGAAGGTCTATTTTTTCCATTTTCCCTTTTTTCCTTCCTCAAGTTTTATTTTCATGTTTTCCTTTTTATGTCTTTTTTTCTGTTAATTTTCCTTCCATTTTTTTCTGGTCTTCTCTCTCTAAGCCTTTTTACTCCAATTCTTGTCCATATTTTCGAAGACATTTTCCTTTTTCATTTATCATTTTTGTCCCTTTTCCTCTTGTCTTCCGTTCCTCTCTTCTTCTTCCCATGTCTTTGTACCTACTATCGTTTCCTTCCTTCCTTCCTTCCTCAACATCCCTCTCGCGGCTCTTCCTTTCGTTCCCCCTCTCACGGAATACGTTTAAAGGAAAATGGGGTGTTTGAAGAAGAAAATGGGCGGATCAAGTCCTCGTACACTGATAACGGGAGATAAGGAATGGGGGAGGAATGAAGGGAAGGAGGGCGATGGAGAAGAATGGGAGTATGGAAGATAAACTCGATACATAAGAAAAGAGGAAGAGGGAGATGAATGGGAACATGAAGGAAGGAGACAAACTGAATACATGGAGAAGGAGGAGGAGGATGAAGAATGGGAAGATAAAGGAAGAAGATAATACATAGGGAAGGAGGAGGACGATGAAGAATGGGAAGATAAGGGAAGGAAATAAACTTGAAGACATAGAGAAAGAGAACAACGGAGAAGAATGGGAAGATGAAGGAAGGAGACAAAAGGAAATACACAAAAGGAAAGAGATGAGATAAAGTAAATAGAAAGATAGAAAACAACTTAAATTATATAAAATTATAGAATGGGAAGATAAAGTAAGGGAAGAAGATAAAATGAATACATACAAGAATAGGAGGATATAAGATAAAGTAGACAGATAGAAGGATAAAAAAAACACCTTAATCTGGATAATATTACAGAACAGGAATATGAGGAAAAAAAAGAAAAAAAATCTGAAAACACATTAAAAAACAAGATAAAGTAGACAGAAAAAACGAGCTAGAAGAACAGAAACACCTAAAAAACTGGAACATATTAATCAGCTTCAGAAGTCCAATTGTCGAAAAAGATTATAAAAAAAGAAAACCAGGCGTAAACAAAACAAAAGTCAGGTGTGAAGGTACAGGTGAGACGAGCCGAGACGAGACGAAGAGCAAGTAGCCTAAGGCGTACAAACTAACAAACAAACAGGTAAGGTAAGGTATAAATAAGCTGCAGGTGGGGTGAATAGGAAAGAAAAAAAGTATAATTCTCTCTCCTAAAAAAAAAAAAAATACTTACAGGGTGATGAGCTGCCATTACTCACCCGTCTAAATATACAACCTGAGCAGAATGGACTTGCAGCTACGAACAAACTAATGGAATATATAACGAAGAAAAGGACCCGGCCGGTATTCCAGTCACACAGACAGAACAGGAATCAAGGGAACCACTTAGCCAACCAGTCATTTGGGCAGCTAGACGCTCAGGCAATCTTCAGGAGGCGCCGAGACCAGTCAGCGAGTCGGACAGTCTGCCAGTTAGCCATAAAAACAGACACTCAATATTTCAGACATGCACCCTATAAAACAGTCAGACATAGGGATAGTAGGTCAGCCATGGAAACAGTCACAGTCAGACAGTTTGCCATAAAATCAGACACCCAGTATGTCAGAAACTCAGCCATAAAGAAACTCATCCACACGTTCAGCCATGGAGAGTCAGACAGGCACCATCCCAGCCAGTCATAGAAACAACACACCCGACAGTCAGCCATAGTCAGGCACCCGTATAATAAGACAGTCAGACATCGAACCGGAAAGTCATCTGCCTAAACTAACCATCAGACATTTAGCCATAAACTCAGCAACCCAAAATAAGTCAGACATTGGAATAAGAAGTCAGCCATACAAAGAGATCGTCAGAAGATTCATCCATAAATCAACTCCATCTCAAACAACACAAGAGTCAGACTGAGAAACAAACGCCACTTCAAACCACACACACGCACACACAGAAGAAAAAACACACAAACACACACATACATCTAAACCACCAGAAACTCACCCATCAAGCCACACACACACGAAAAAACAAGAAAAAAAAATCACATCAAAAGAGTAACTACACACGAGAACTCAGACTCACGGACAGACACACGGACACAAGCACGGACATATACCTTCCAATACGCCGTGACTCCGGTAGAATTTCTGTCCGTGAATCTATGTCCCGTAATCTAATGCATCACGGTTAATGCCTATGAAACCGGCAATAAGTCCGCTTCTGTTTATGATGGTTCGGATACGGCTGGGTCATACACGCTTGGCGGATCGGAAAGAGAGAGAGAGGAGGAAGAGGGAGAGAGAAGGAGAGGGAGGAGAAATAAAGCATCAACATGGAAGAGAGAGAGAGAGAGTAAGAGAGGGAGGGAATGAGAGAGAGAGGGAGAGAGAGGCCAGTTCAAACAGCCATTGCAAGCTATAGAGATAAGTATTGGCGGGGCGGTTCCACATCACATTACCAGAGGAAAATTCTCTCCCTCTCTCTCTCTCTCTCTCTCTTTCCCGCTTGATGCCACGATACCGCCATCTTGCTACGCCGTAATGGCCAGTTAAGTTTCATCTCCCATCTCGCGAGCGTTCTCCTCTAATCGCTTGTGTTGCTCTTCTCCAAACACTTCTTTTAGCGTCTTGAGGCCCACTTATGCCGCCTCGCCCTCCGCTCCTCTCCTCTAACTCAGCTGGTGATGGAACGCCGAGGGAAGGAAATGGGAAGGTGTGGTGAGGATGAGGGGAAGAGGGAGGAGAGGGAGGTTGTGTGGAGAATGTGTTTTATTGGGTAAGGAGGAAGGTGAGCAAGAAGAATCAGGAGTAAATTAACTTATACGGAGAGGAAAAAGGAACGAGAAGAAGAAAGAGAAGGAAAGAAGACAATAAGCAGTCTGATAGAGAAGACGAAAAAAAGGTAAAAACAGTAAACATAAAAGACCAGAAAAATGACGAAGGAAAGAAAAGGAATAGAAGTAAGAGGTCGGAGGAGAAAAGACATTCTGACGGACATGACGAAAAAAAGAAAAACAGGCAAACGGATAAGGAATAAAAACGGAAGAACAAGGAAAGGAAGGAAGAGGAGGAAGAAATGAAGAAGAAAATAAAGAAGAAAGAAGAGGAGGAAGAAAAGAAGAAAATAAAGAAGAAAGAGGAGGAGGGAAAGAAAAAGGTAGTCTAACAGAAAAAAAAACGAAAGAGGAAAACGGTTCAGAAATAAGAAAAGAGCAAAAAAAACAACGAGGAGGAAAAAAGGAAGAAAGAAGAGGCGAAGAAGGAGGAGAATGAGATGAAGAAGGGAAGGCATGTAGAAGACAAGCAGACGAAAATCTACGAAAAAGGCAAACAGCTGAGGAACAAGGAGAAGGGAAAGAAGAAAGAAAACTCGAAGAAGGCAGAAAACGCGGTGAGGGAGGGCGGGCAGAAGACAGGCTGACATATCTCCACACACACACAGAAGGGGAACCAGATTTGCAGATAGCCCCGCCTACGCCTCGACCTCGCCCGCCTCGCCTCCCCATTCATATATTCAACACGTAATGGGGGGAACAGCGACCGGCCGGGAGTTGCCATTTTTCAGGGGTTGAAAGGCAGCGTTTACAGCCGCGCCAAGATGCCCAGCCGGGTCGTCCTAAGAGTAATGGTCCGCCCCGCCCAGGAATGATACAGACAATACCCAACACGTAAGCGCTGAACGATGCCCGTCTCGCCGTCTCCGCTGCCTCCTCCTCCTCCTCCTCCTCATACTCGTCCTCATCCTCCTGCTCTTCTTCATACTCTTTCTTTCTCCTTCCTCCTGTTTCGTTTCGGCCTTCATCTTTCGTTTTCATCTTGTCTTCCTCCTCCTCCTCCTCCTCCTCACTCTTGTTTCTTCATTTTTTCTCCTTTCCCTTGTCTTTTCTTTCTTCTTTCAATCTTCCTCCTCCTCCTCCTCCTTTAGTTAGTTGTATGTGTTTGCTTGTTTGTTTGTTGTGTCTCTCTCATGGAAGTCATATTGCAACAATTTGTGCAAGAAAAAAAGAAAAAACACACAAAAGATGACGATGGTGAGGAGGAGGAGGAAGGGGAGATAGGAAAGAGAAATGAACACGCACGCGCGCGCACACACAAGACCAGCATCACACACTAAAATATACAAATAAAACACCAAACACAACACGAGAGAGAGAGAGAGAGAGAGAGAGAGAGAGAGAGAGAGAGAGAGAGAGAGAGAGAGAGAGAGAGAGAGAGAGAGAGAGAGAGAGAAACAAACACACATACAGACACACAGACTAACGGGAAGGCGCGAGGCATCAACCACGCGGCAAATACTTCAGTCCTCAGATAATTAGAAGGTGTTAAGCGCAGGTAAGTTTAGGAGCCCCAGGTGAAGGTGGGAGTCAGGTGAGGTCGCACGTCCGTCTGTCTGTCTGTCAAAACCTTTTTCAGGCAACGTAAAATAAGACGGAATATAATAAAACTTTTGACACTTGAGAAAAATAAGAATGAACAACACGCATCCAGAGAAAAAAAAAAGGAAAAAAGAAAAGTAAGAATATATATGAATTAGGAAACGTGCGTAGGAATGTACACGAAGGAAAGAGCAGTAATAACAATGATAATATACTAACAAGAAAGAGATAAAAGTAATGAAGATCCAGAAAAATGAAGAAAAATAATAAGAAAATGAATTGCACAGGTAAGAATGCACACGAAGAGAATAGATAGTAATAATAATTATAATAATAATGATAATCCACCTATATGAAAGTGATAATAGTAATAAAGATTCAGAAAAAAAGAAAGGTAAGAAAAATTAATCATAAAGAATGCACATCAAAAACAACAAATAGCAATGATGACACCACACTTAGAACAGAAGGAGGTAACAGCAACAGAGATCCAGAGAGAAAGAAGAAAAAAACAAGGAACACAATAAATAAGTAATGTAAAAATGGACACAAAAAGAACGAATACCAATAACAACAACAACGATAAAACACTAACAACAAAGATAGCAATAACAAACACAAAAGCATAAATACACCAACCACACACACCACAAGCAACATAACGTCAACCACCTCAGGAGTCGAGTCAATCGGGACAGTTAACTTCCTGGACACGAGACGAGCGCGTGTGAAAACCAATGGCGGGAGGGGGAGGAGGAAGGTAGGAGGAGGAAGACAGGAAGGGACTTATTGCTATTCTCTTATTGCGCAAGGTTCTGATGCCATATACGCGCAGCACGCCTCACCTAGCATGCGCGGCGCTCTTCCTGCGCACATCAGCCGCACCCTCACACCGCGCAGCTGGAATCTTTAAACAGAACTTATCTTCTCCGGTTAACGCCTGCCCCTCCGCGGATAGCCTGCGCTGAAATGGAATCCTCTTGTCATATATATAAAAGGTGGACAGGTTAATGTGCAGGGTGATAGCGGGAGCCTTAAACCGCGCAGGGAGGGACAGTGATACATAGACACACACGGGATGAGAAGAAAACCCACACACGCACACACACATAGGTATACATACACACACATATATCAGAGTGGTACACACACTACGGATGCGAAAACACGTACACAAGTAAATACCCACACACACACATATTCATACGTACACAAATATAGAAAAAGGTGGTACACACACTATATGGATGCGAAGATACACGCGTACACAAGTTAAAACCCACACACACGCACAAACCCACACATTTATACGTACTCACACGTACACACACACATATAGCAAAAGGTGGTACACACACTATGGATGCTAAAAAAAACGCATACAAATCAAAACCCATACACGTACACACACATACTTACACATACACACACATACACATATATAGAAGGGTGGTACACACGCTACGGAAAAGGTACACACAAGGATGCTGAGAAACGTACACGGGGTAATCGTCTACGTACATGCGACTGTCTAAACTTACATGCAAAGGACACTCTTGCTATACAGGTGTAAGTGTACGTGATCTGTGTGTGTGTGTGTGTGTGTGTGTGTGTGTGTGTGTGTTCGTCGTTTATCTATGTAGACGCAAATGACAGAACAACGAGGTTGGAACACACACACACACACACACACACACACACACACACACACACACACACACACACACACACACACACATTGTAGATACCTCCGTCACCCAATCGATATAAATCCTGAAGTGGTAAAATTCAACGAAGAAGAAGAAGAAGAAGAAGAAGAAGAAGAAGAAGAGGAAGAAGAAGAAATAAAGGAATAAGGTAAAAAAAAAAAAGAACGCGAACAGAAGTAAAATTGGGGAGATGAGCAAAACAATCGATATAAACACAAATAAAACAAATAAAAATGAGAATAAGGATAAAGTGAAGAAAACAAACAAACAAGAGCAAAATAATACAAATAAATCTAAAAAGAACAAGGAGAAAGAGAGAACAAGGCAAGAAAAGATGTACAGAGACGAGAGAGAAAGTGAGATGCTAAAAAAAAAAAGAAGAGGAGGACGAATAAAAGGGAAGAAGAGGAAGAAGATAAAAAAATAAAAAGTGAGAAGATGCAAAGGAGAAGAGGAGACAAAGGAGAAATAAGAGAAAGAAGAGGAAAGAAAAAACAAACAAGTAAGGAGATGCAGAGAAGAAGAGGAGGCGGAAGAAGCGGAGGTATAGGAAGAAGAAAAGGAGGAAAAAAGAAGCCAAGTGAGAAGATGCAGAGATGGAGAAAAGGAGACGGAGAACGAATAGAAGAAAGAGGAAAGAAAACAGTAAACAAGTGGAAAGATGCAAAGGAGAAGAGGAGGAAGAAGCGGAGGTATAGGAAGAAGAAGAAGAGGAAAAAGAAGCCAGGTGAGAAGATGCAGAGATGGAGAAGAGAAGGAGGATAGGAGAAAGAAGATGTAAGAAAAAACAAACAAGTAAAGAGATGAGAAGGAGAAGAAGAGGAGGAGGAGGAGGAAGAAAGAAGAAACCAAGAGGCGTAAGATGAGGAGTATTTTTAGCGTTAATCCGGTTCCAATATAATATGAAAGCTGAGCCGCGGCCATCACGGGAGGGATGTCGACGAAACGGTAAGAAATTATCCTCATTTTCCTCCACTTTTTACCTTTCCCTCTCTTACCCCTCCCTCCTACCCTTCCCTCACCTCAGTCAAGGTCTTTCCCTCCTCCATTCCTTCCCTTATTCCTCCCTCCCTCCCTACCCTAACCTTCCCTCTCCTCAGCCCAGTTCTTTCCCTCCCTCCATACCTTCCCTTCCCCTCCCTCCCTCACTCACTATCCTATCCTTACCCTTCCCTCACCTCAGCCCAGTTCTTTCCCTCCCTCCATACCTTCCCTTCCCCTCCCTCCCTCACTCACTATCCTATCCTTACCCTTCCCTCACCTCAGCCCAGTTCTTTCCCTCCTCCATTCCTTCCCTTAGCCCTCCCTCACTACCCTACCCTTACCCTTCCCTCACCTCAGCCCAGTTCTTTCCCTCTCTCCATTCCTTCCCTTCCCCTCCCTCCCTACCTTACCCTTACCTCACCTCTGCCTAAATTTCTCGCTTCTTTATCGTTTCTCATCTTGTAAATAATTGTGATGTAAGACGTAAAAAAAGTACATATAAATGATTGTAAGTGAACTATGGACCTATAAATACTGTAATGGTATCTTTGTTTACGATTATTATTATTTGTATCATCTATAATTTGTGTTTTTTACTCTCTGCTTCTCTCTTTCTCACTCTATTTGGTGAAGTAATATATATTTTTCACGTCTGTCTGGCAATTCTGAGGAGGAGGAGGAGAAGGAGGAGGAGGTAGTGTGTGTGTGTGTGTGTGTGTGTGTGTGTGTGTGTGTGTGTGTGTGTGTGTGTGTGTGTGTGTGTGTGTGTGTGTGTGTGTGTGTGATAGATAGATAGATAGATAGATAGATAGAAAGATAGAAAGAGCTTAACCGGGACGTAGCTAATGAAAAAATATATAAAAAAATCGCCTTAAAACAGAAAAAAAAGGAACCCGAACAAATAAAAATAACAATAATAACAATAACAACAACACCATCACGACATCCATTGCTCTCTCCACTCCTTCAGCCACGATTTACCTTCACTCTTTCCCCTCACCTATCAACCCCCTTCAAATCCCCCCCTCAATGACCCCCTTTTCTCCGCTAAGCCCCCTTCCTGACCCCTCTTACACCCCCTCCCCCTTTCTTTCTTTACCTGGCACACGCACTCGCCCAGGTGTGTTATTAAGGCAAGCCCAGGTAAGTTTCCACATTAATTGCAGGTCGGCCCTTCACTCACCTGCCAGGCTGTTGTGAAGGCCATCAGATTTAACCTTTTCCCTTCGATACTTCTTTTTCTTGTTGTTGTTGCAGGTATTTTCATTAACCTTTTCTTATCGGCCTCATCTTTCTTTCTCATTCCTCTTCTTCTTCTTCTTCCTTGTTCACGTCTTTCGTTTCTCTCTCTGCATCCTCCTCCCATTCCTTTGTCCATGTCTTTCATCGCTCTCTTCCTTCCTCCGCATCCTCCACCTATCCCTTTCTCCTTTCATCTCTCCTCTGCATCCTCCTCCTCCTTTCCCACCTTACTTTACGTCTTGTCTTCCTCCTTCACCTATCTCTCTCTATCTCTCCTCTGCATCCTTCTCTTCCTCTTCCTTCCTTGCTTTACGTCTTCTCTCTCTCCTTCACCTATCTCTCTATCTCCCCTCCGCATCCTCCTCTTCCTCTTCCTTCCTCCTTGACCGCTCTTTCCTTCCCTGTTTTACGTCTTGTCTCTCTCCATCACCTTCCTCAATCAGTTCTGAAGCTTCGATGCGGAGGAAATCTTGCCCAGGTAAAGATAAGAAAAGAAAGAAAGAAGGAAGTATAGTTGAGGGTAATTATTATTTATGAAGATGATTAGGAAAAAGGAGAAAACGTAGAGGAAATGGAGGATACAGACATACATACACGCACACGCACACACACACTGGTAAAAATAAGTCACCTTGCTCAGCCATTAATCGAGAAACGTGGACAGCAAAAACACTTCAAATGGCGGGATCAAACAGTCTCCTAAACAAACACAAACACACGCAAAAAAAAAAAAACTAATGAAGAAAATAACAAGATGCACAATATAAAACAAACGCTTGGGAGGTCGACGACACGAATAGAGAAATAAAAAGATAAAGAATAGAAAGAGGAGGAGGAGGAAGACGAGGAGGAGGAGGAGGAGGAGGAGGAGGAGGAGGAGGAGGAGGAGGAGGAGGAGCAGGAAGAAGATAAATTACAAGACTGAATGAAAAAATAACAATAATGAGAATAATGAGAATGACCATGGGAATAATTTAGTAGTAGTAGTAGTAGTAGTAGCAGTAGTAAAGTAATAATAATGAAAATAACAATGAAATTACCCTCATAAAAAGACGTAGTAATAATAATAGAAGTAGTAGTAGAAAAGTAAGTAATAATAATGCTAATAATGACAAAAAAAATAGAATAACCATGAATAAAAGTTAGTAGTAGTAGTAGTAGTCGTAGTAATAGTAGAAGCAGCGACAGTAGTAGTAGTAGTAGTAGTAGTAGTAGTAGTAGTAGTAGTAATAGTAGTAGTAGTAGTAGTAGTAGTAAAAATAGTCGTTATAATATTAGCAGTAGGGGTAATAGTAATAATAATAATAATCCTCAGAGGAAAAGCCAAATCAGGTGGTGGCGTGAGTATATTTGGTGGCAGGAGTAATAGTAATAATATCAACAATAATGATAATAAGTCTTACAAAGGGAAAAGCCAAATCAGGTGGTGGCGTGAGTATATTTGGTGGCAGGAGTAATAGTAATAATATCAACAATAATGATAATAAGTCTTACAAAGGGAAAAGCCAAATCAGGTGGTGGCGTGAGTATATTTGGTGGCAAGAGTAATAGTAATAATAACAACAAAGGGAAAAGCCAAATCAGGTGGTGGCGTGAGTCCTCAGCCGGAAGGAGGATAATAGCGAAGGTGAGAGGGAAAACAGCGATAAATCAGCGGAGGAGAAGCTTCCTTAGTCGGTAAATCAGTGGTAATCGGCCGATAATGGCGAGGAGGAAACCAACGACGCCTTCTCGCCTTCCCCCCATTCCTTCTTCCTTTCCCTCCCTCTTCCCTACTTACGCTGCATCATTTTCCTTTCTTTTTTTCCTTTTTTCCTTTTTCAGTTTCTCGTTTTATCAGTTTTTCGTATTTTACCCCCATTTCTTCTTCCTTTCCCTCCCTCTTCCCTTCTTCCTTTGCTTCACTTTACTTTCTTTTTTTCTTTTTTCTACTTTTTTTTCAGTTTCTCGTTTTATCAATTTTTTTCGCATTTTTCCCCCATTTCTTCTTCCTTTCTTCCTTTTGCTTCACTTTACTTTCTTTTTTTTCCTTTTTCTACTTTTTTTCAGTTTCTCGTTTTATCAATTTTTCGTATTTTTTCCCACATTCCTTCTTCTTTTCCCTCCCTCTTCCCTTCTTCCTTTGCTTTACTTAACATTCTTTTTTTCCTTTTTCTATTTTTTTTCTCGTTTTATCAATTTTTCGTATTTTTCCCCAATTTCTTCCTTCTTTCTTCCTTTTTCCCTTTCCTTGACTTCCATTTCTTTCTCCGTTTCTTGCGTTTTATTTTATTTTCGTCACTTCCTGCATTTCTTCTTTCTTGAATTTCCTTCCTCTCTCTCCTTTACTTTACTTTACTTTTCCTTTTATCTTTCTCTGTTTCTTATTTTACTTACTTTTCGTTTCTTTCCACTCCATTCCTTCTTCCTTTTCCCCCTCCCTTACTCCTTTTTCTACTTTCTTTCTCCGTGTTTTGATTATTCATTTCTCATCTCTTCTTCCCTCATCATTCCTTCTTCCTTCCTTTACTTTTTTCATCTGATAAAAGTGATGAAATATTAGAGAAAAAAAGGAACAAGAGAAGACAGGGTAATTAAGGAATGGATTAGAGGAAGAAAAAAAAAGAATGAATGAAGAATCAGAAACAAGAAATGAATGAAGTGACAAAGTAAAGAAAAGAAGACGTAGGAAGGAAAAGAAGCAGGAATGAGGAAAGATAGAGAAAGGAAGAAACAAATAGTAAAACAGAAGGAAGAAAAAAAAAAGGCGATAAGTAAAGAAGAAACAAGAGAACAAAGAGGAAAGAAGACACGCGAGAAAATGAGAAATAATTGAAAGTGAGACAACAGAAAAATAGAAAAAAAAACACGCGAAGTAGCCAGTTTCTCTATTATCCCCTCTCTCTCTCTCTCTCTCTCTCTCTCTCTCTCTGACACACACACACACACACACACCCGTCACGATCGCGTCTCCTCACTCCCCTATTTAAGTCGTCACTCCATACGATAAACAAAGCTACGTTATAAAATATTCAATCATACTTTCATTAACCAGACGAAGTGCTATAAGGCATCCCGACCCCTGCAAAGTAAGGAACCCCGCACCCCATTGTGTGTGTGTGTGTGTGTGTGTGTGTCCCCACACACAAACACACACTTAACCATTCCACCGCTCACTGTCACGCTAAGAGAATGAATACATGGCTTCATTTTATATGGAAAACCATCGTGCTCAAGGGTGCTTTTTTCTGTTTATTCATGTTGTTTTGCTTGGCTTTTGTTTAGAATTCTGCGTACTTCTCTTATTCCTCCTTTACTTCTTCCTTATCCTTCTCTTCCTCCTCCGTTTTCATTTATATTTAGAGGTTTGCTCACGAGAGACTTCATGTTTTACTTTCATATTTTTTTTCTCTCATTGTTTTTCTCTCTTCTCTCTTTATCAAATATATATCAAGAGAATTCCGATACTTTTTTCCGCATTATTTTGGCAGTCGAGCTAAGAATGTGAATAGCGTCTGATTTCATAGAGTATGGTAACTTATACAAAAATATTTCTACTTCCTATGATTATTTTGGTATGATTGAGGCCTAGGCGTGTTATTTATTTTCTTTTTAAATTAAAACATTAATATGACATTTTTATCCCAAACTTTTTTTTTTTTAGTATTCCGTTTCAAACTTCCTTCTTTTCACCAAACAATTGATGCTTTAGTGTGTTAACTATTTTCTCGTCACATTAAAACATCCATATAACACTTTCATCCCAGTTTTCTTTTCAATTCCGTTTCAAATTCCTTTCTTTCCATCAATTACTACTTTTTTTTCACATTAAAACACCCATATAACATTTCCATCCCAGACTTTTTTTTCTATTCCGTTTCAAACTCCTTTCTTTCCACCAATTATTACTTTTTTTTCACATTAAAACACCCATATAACATTTCTATCCCAAACATTTTCTATTCCGTTTCAAATTCCTTCTTTCCACCAATTACTACTTTTTTTCACATTAAAACGTTCATATAACATTTCTTACCCAAACTTTTTTTTCTATTCCGTTTCAAACTCGTTTCTTTCCACCAATTACTCTTTTTTTCACATTAAAACATACATATAACATTTCTATCCCAAACGTTTTTCTATTCCGTTTCAAACTCCTTTCTTTCCAATTGATTAATTATTTTCCCTCGTTGCTACACTCCGTATGGGCAGTGAGAGAGAGAGAGAGAGAGAGAGAGAGAGAGAGAGAGAGAGAGGGGAGAAAAAAAGCAAATATTTAGAACACAGAACAGCGGCTGGGAGAGAGAGGGGAAAAAAAGTCGAATATATAGAACACAGAAGGCAAAAATAACGCAAACACAATAAACCATCGAGTATGGAGCAAAACGAATTAAGAGAAGGAAAACATATTAAACGCAGAGGGTCGGGAGCCAATAAAAATCAAACACGCATAAAACTCGCCTGCCGCCATGGGAGAAGGAGCGGCACGGTGCGGGGAGGACGGCGGGGCGGGATGGGCAGGACAACCACGACGGGGCGATGGAAATAAATAGGTAGATATATAAATAAATGAATAAATTGATAAAATGACGAATAAGAAGGAGAATAAAAAAAAAAAGTGAGAAAAAAAAATTATAAAATAACAAATAAAAAAGAAAAGAAAAATAAAGATAGAAAGAAAATACTAAATAAATAAATAAATGAATGAATGATTAAGAAAAAAAAAGAAAGAAAGGAAGGAAACAGAAATAAGAAAGGAAAGAAAAAGAATAAATAAATAAAGCAAGAAGAAAAAAAACCTAAACTATATTTATTGAGGAAAACCACTTAACTAGTACTAAACTTTATTGTCACCCACAACGAAGAGCAAATATGAAAGACCGCTCATTTGCTTGTTGAGTAAGTATACGACCTTCTGAATCTAATGTATTTATTTCTATTTCAATTTTTATGAGCCACAATTACTCATCAAACCATAAAATTCAAACTAATGCCGATTCCTCATTTATCATACGCTGCAAAAATTTCCCTCGAACAAAACAAACAAACAAAAGGAGTACAAACCAACCAACGAATGCCCTAATTCTACCTGGTTTGAATGAGCCCTCCCCAAAACGTTCCAATTAAACACATAAAGGTAATTTCCACGTAACTCTCCTCTCGTTCCTCTTTCCTTCATAACAAGACAAACACCTAAACGCCCTTCTTTACCTTCTTAACCAACGGCAAGACTAACAAAGCAAGGGATATAAAGCCGGAGTCGGAGTCGCTTGAGTCGCCTGATTTTGGCCGGAGTCGAAGTCGGAGTCGGTAAAAATATCTCCGACTCCGACTTCTTTGCGATAAGTGTACTGCCGTGTTTATTACCGGTATTCTTGGACGCCTCCAAATCTTACCTCAACTATTTCCAAAGGGGGTCACTAAACTACCTACCCCTGGAAATGTCCCAAAACTCCGCCGAAAACCTTGTTAAATATATGAGCGCTTGGGCGATGCTAAGTCTATTGTCGGTATTTTTAGACGCCTCCAAATCTAACATCCACTATTTGAAAAGGGGTCACTAAGCTACCTTACCCCTGGAAATGTCCCAAAACTCATCCGAAAACCTTGTCAAATACATGAGTGCTTGGGCAATGCTAAGTCTATTGTCGGAATTCTTAGACGCCTCCAAATCTTACATCCACTATTTGAAAAGGGGTCACTGACCTACCTACCCCTGGAAATGTCCCAAAACTCCGACGAAAACCTTGTCAATTATATGTGTGCTTGGGCGCCTTTTCTTTCTTTTTCTTTATCTTCTTCGTTCGTTCTTTGTTCTTATTCATTTATTTATTCATTATTTTTCTTTTTTATCTTTATTTTTATTTTTTTATTTCTTTTTATTTATTTTCCAATTTTTTTCTTTCGCTTTTTCTTTTTCCTTCCTTTTCTTATCTATCTGTCTATTCATTCATTTATCCACATCCCTGTAACCAAAGTGCGCTCAAACAGCCCTCAAGGAAACTCCATCTAGCAATTCGGAGGAGAGAAACGGGGGCAGGAACACACTCGAAAAAGGTCAATCCTCACCAAACTTACACACAGCGAGAGAGATACAAACTGTAGTACACAAGAGCAAGTCCAAGTATATGTATAAATAATGCGTGACATGCGTCGATGGAGTGGCTACGTATACAGTGTGTGCTACGGTGTGCATCGCCGAGGTGGAGTGAGTGAGGGGGTGGATGTGGCGATGGAATGGACACGTCTAGAATAATATTAACAATGGATGGAATAAAATAAGGAAGAGAGTGTGTCAAATCGATCACACTGATATGCAGAGAAGAGAGATAATAGAGATGGTGGTGCAGTCTAATCGATGCGTTCTTTTGCCTTGTGAAAATGCAATAAATCAACACTTAGAAATAGGCTTAAAATATACAGGTGAACATTGACTGACACACACACACACACACACACACACACACACACACACACACACGCATACACCATAAATAAATAATTCAAACCATTATTGTATTACTGATAAAACAAATAGTATCTAGAAATGATGAGAATATTAAATGATATAGAAAGAAAAAAAATATAATAGCTAGTACTGCATCACTTTAACACACACACACACACACACACACACACACACACACACACACACACACACACACACACACACACACACATACACACACACACGGAAAAAAAAAAAAAAACTTAAAATATAAAACTAAATGAAGAGGCAGCAAAAAACATAATAATACCAATGAAAACGCAATATAATCAAACACGCACGCACACACACACACACACACACACACACACACACGCAAACAACTGGTCATCATACTAACCGGTCTCCAGCTGTTTTTTCCTCCCCTCTCCCCCTCCGGCCCCTTACCGCCCCGCGCCACCACCGCCCCCCTCCCTTGCACCACCGGGGGAGCAGGTGGTATGGGGGAGTAGGGGAGGAGGGGGGGGGGGGCGCTGAGAGAGGAAGGAACCACGCTCAGCACTCAGCACCTTCAGCACTTCTACTTACCTGAAAAGAAAGTAAAGAATAGTTATAGCACAGGTTGTACACACACACACACACACACACACACAATAATAATAATAATAATAATAATGATAATAATAATGAATGGTGTGTTGTGTCTATTTTTCCTCCTCTTATCGCTCATCTTCCTCCTCCAAACATCGTCCCTCCTCCTCCTCCTACTCCTCTAATCAATAAAATAAATCTTCTTCCTTGCATTATTTTCTCCTTCATTCTCTCCTACACACCAGTTCTTATTAGCGTCCCAACCTCCCTCCTCCTTTCCTTCTTTCTTTCTCCTTCCTCCTCTTTCCCTCCCTCTTCCCTCCCTTCTTAACAGTGACGATATTCAAGGAAGCTGAGTGAGGCATAGGAAGAAGGATTACGTGTGTGTGTGTGTGTGTGTGTGTGTGTGTGTGTGTGTGTGTGTGTGTGTGTGTGTGTGTGTGTGTGTGTGTGTGTGTGTGTGTATGACGCCTCGACTGACAATGAAAACGTCAGCCTTGAAAGCGCAGAATGTGGTCACATGCAAGCAACGACAACACACACACACACACACACACACACACACACACACACACACACACACACACACTATACTTTTTTCAGGTATCTAGTAAGTAAACTTTTTAGAGTATAAAAAAAAGTTTGAAAATATTTTAAATCGAAGTAAAAAAAATAACACAAAGGAGACTTGACAAATCAGATTCTAGCTCGGAGGGAAAAAAAAAGACAATAGGGAAGAAAGTGAAGCAATAAAGACAAAGTTAAAGGAAGAAAATATACAGTGGGTGGAAGAAAACAAAAAACAAAAAACGGGAGTCAAAAGACTATCACGAAAGAAGGAAAAAAAAGTAATGAATATAAAATGAGAAGAAAGTAAAGAAATAAAAGTTCAGGAAAGAAAATGAACAGAGGGTGAAGGCAGAGGAGGAATAAAAAAAAAAAAAAAATCAGGAAACAAAAGACTACCACGAAAGGGAAAAAGAAAACAAGGAAAACAAATGAAAAACGAAAGAAAGAAAAATAAGAAATACGAGAATAACGACAGAGAGAGAGAGAGAGAGAGAGAGAGAATCAAGCATGCAAGCACGTCAAGAAAGAGCAAAGGCAGGCTGACAAATACTTAATTATATGCATCGTTGACAGACAGACTAGCATGAAAATTTTTGTCAGTGAGGTGATGGTGGTGGTAGCGGGAGGGGGGGGGAGATGGAGGGAGGGGGGGACAGGGGGGAGGGAGGAAAGATGGGAGGGGGGTAAAGGGGGAGGGGGAAGGGTTAGCAAACTTGGCAGATAATTTCCAGTGTTTGTGTGTGTGTGTGTGTGTGTGTGTGTGTGTGTGTGTGTGTGTTTAGTGTGGTATCAGTATGTTTCTCTCTCTCTCTCTCTCTCGGAACCGCTCCTCCTCGGGGTATATCAATATTCATCTATCGATTTTTCTCGTCCCAGTCTGTGCGAACGGTTTAGTCTAAGATTATATCAATCGATCCTATGTCTGTCTGTCTGTCTGTATGTATATATGTGTATGTCTCATTTACTTGTCTGTTTGTATGTCTGTATTTCTTTCATATGAGTCTATCTCGTCTTTGTCTCTTATGTGTTTCTCTGTCTCTTATTTGTCTATATCTTTCTCTTCTTTATTTCTGTTTGTCTATCTATACGTCTCTCTCTCTCTCTCTCAAACAAGTACCAAACACACCAAAACCAACAACAACAATATTTTGGCCTCTTTTTTTTCTGCCCTGATCAAAGTTCGTCCATTTTCTGAGTTTTTTGTTCCTGTTTTTATTTTTATTTTTTTTATTCCTCTCCATGATACAATTACATTAAAGTTTTTAGGGCAATTAGGATACAGTAGGGCGATGAGGGAGGGAAGGAAAAGCAAGAAAAACAAAGCAATTACCTTGATTTGCCCCAGTAATCAGCGGCGATGCGGGAATTAAAAAAAAAAAAGGGTAGAAAAGGAAGAAAAAATTAGGGAAAATAAAGTAAGTATTTTTATCATTTTTCATTTTCACTTTTTTATTGATTCTTTTTTCTTTCTTTTTTTGTTATGTTCTTGATTATTTCTTGAATATATTATGTTTTTTCGCTGTTGTAAAGTTTCTATATATCATTTTGTCTTTTTTTTTGCGTTGAATAATTGTAGACCGCTGTACACGAGAAGGGGCTAACACACACACACACACACACACACACACACACACACACACACACACAAACACACGCACACACAGTTCTCATTACCTTTTCAAATGCGTTTCGGTGATAAATCTTACGTGTAGCTGTGTTTGTTTGTCTATCTACTGTGTTTCTACCTGTATTTGTCTGTCTGTCTCTAGTAGCTGTCTGGCTGTATCTGTCTGTCTGTGTATGTATCTCTTTCATCATAACCAGTCTAACTTTACAAACTTAAATATGAAAAAACACAGATATTTAGCGTGAAGAAAAAAAAGTAACCCGTGCCTTGCCCCCCCTTCCCCCATCTCCCCTCATACTCTCCGCTCCACCTTCTCTCCTTTATTATGTCTAAATTCAGCCATGGGCCACTTTATCACGCCAAATCCAGACATGATTCATTTTATCATATTCCAAAATGCGTCGGCGAGAGCTGGAGAGAGAACTGCACACCCACCGCCATCACCACCACCACCACCGACACCATTATTACTATTACAACTCCACTGTCATCATTATTATTTCTTTGTCTCATCCTGCTTTTTTTGCTGTCAGATGAACTAGTAACTACTTTTTATTACTTATTATTGTTGTTAATTATTACTGTTAGCGCTACCAGTGAATCCCTACCTTTTACTACTACTACTACTACTACTACTACTAGCTACTGGTTACACTCTGCTTCTCATTGCTGCTACATACTCCCTTTTACCTTTCTCCCTGCACCTTTTCATATATTCTTATGTCTACTCCTCCTTTTTTTTAGAGGCTTGCATACATGAGCAGCGTGAGTATATTGAAAAATGAATGACAAATTCCCCTTTTCCTGGTTGTTTCTCTTGGAAGGAGAGGGAGGGAGAAAGGGGAGGGAGAGGCAAAGGAAGGGGGATGAAGAAGAGAAGAGGTGAAAGCAAGGAAACAGGGAGAGAACATAGAGGAAGGAGAGTATGATAAAAAAATGAGACGGAAAAGTTTGTAAGATAAAGACGGGAAGATGCATGAAGAACAGGTAAATACTTAGTATATAAGGTGGGGTTGGTAAGACGCAGAGGTAAGTAGGAACAGCAAAACGGGAAACAGCAAGATAAGGTAAGGTGGAAGGAGTGGAAAGATAGGAAGGTAGAAAAGTTGAAATTAAAGAACCGGATATTTAGGCATTTTGATAGGAAAAGCAGTGTGAACAGGAGGGAAGCAAGGTAGGAAAGTAGCACAGGTAAAACAGGTAGAAAGTGCGAGTAATGAGAAGGCAGGTAGTAGGGTTACATTGGTATAAGGTTGTAAATTATGAAGATAAAATACACGTAGAAATACAGATGGTCTCCTGTATTTTGCTTACGTCTAAGCTTTTCCAAAATGTTTTCTGCCCACATCACCACCACCACGGCCCAACCCCCTCTATACTCCCCTGCCCACCCACAATCTCCTGCCACACTGTGACTTAGCTGGTGGTTGGCATGAGGATCGCGCGAGTGGGGCCGCCAAATTGATGAGTCGCAGCCCCCACTGCCATTTATGGTCTCCTGCTATCAAAACTGGACAGCAATGATCCCTTGAACCCAAAGCTTCCTGCATCCGCCCCTGCCCACCCCCTCTGTCCCCTGCACACCCCTCTTCCTCCCCAATTGCAATACAGTGATCTCTCCGCATCTCTCTCTCTCTCTCTCCTCTCTCTCTCTCTCTCTCTTAATCCTCTCTCTCTTAATCCTTCCTTCCTACGTACTTACCATCTATTTCCTCTCTTCTCTCTCTTTTTATAAATTCCTTGCTGTTGCTTCTCTTTTCTCTTTCTGTGCACCTCAATATTTTCCTATAACTTCTCTCTCTCTCTCTCTCTCTCTCTCTCTCTCTCTCTCTCTCTCTCTCTCTCTCTCATCCAATCCTGGCTATTAACAGTCTCTACAACAGAAAGCGAGGAATCAAAGCATCAAATCGCTCAGGGTAAAAAACAAAGGTGATGTGCAATTCCAACAGAAGACATAACTTGGTAGGTTGCGCATAAAATCCAGCCCTGGCCCTTGACACCTGCAAGAGGCGTGAGGGGCTCCACACCCTCCCTGTAATCTGCACACTGCCCAGTGATGCCAAATTACCTTGTTTATATTATTTGTTGGTATGCCTTCTTCTCTTCTCCTCCTTCAGCTTCACCTGTTCGTTTTTTCTCCTCGCTATATATGTGTCCTCTTTCAAATCTTCCCTGCACCTCCTCATGTCTCTCTTCTCCTCCCTCCCCTCCTTCATGTTATATATTCGTTCGTCCGTCTCTCCTCCCTTCTTTCCTCCGTTTCTCTTTCACCCTCTTTCTCCCTCCTCTGTTCTCTGTCTCTCCTCTCTTCTTTTATCTCCCCCTTACCTTTTCTTTTATCTTTCTTTTTCTCTCTCTGTCGTGCTTTTCTCTCGCCTTTCTTCATCTTCTTTTCTCTCGCTTTATTCTACATGTTTATTTTCATTTTGTTTTCTTCTTTTGTCTTCTTTCCTTCTGAAGCTGTTTCTTCACCTGCCTCCATTTTTTTTCCTTTCTTTTCTTCTTCCAGCTTCCTTGTCCTTCTACTTCTATCTCCTGAGTTCTGGGCCTATCCTCCTTTCTTCTTATTCTCATTTTTATTGTTTCTGATCTTTGTTTTTCCTCCTGTTTCTTCCCCTGCCTCTTCATTCACTTTTATTTATTCCTCTTTCTACTCTCTGCTCTTCCTCGTTCTCTTACCTCTGTCTCCTATTTTTTTTTATGCGCTCTGTTCTCTCTCCTTCTTACTGTTGGTGGTATTTTTCTTCTACCTTTGCACCTTGTTTTTTCCTTTTTACTACTTTATTCTTTTTTCTGTCCCTCTTGGAGCTTGATAGTAGAAGATTTGTGATTTTCAAAAGATGTTATATTTTCTGTTGATTTGCCTTATGTTCTTCTGATTTTTTACCCAAAATGTTGTTTTTCTTTTTTCTATTATTGTGTGATTTTTTAAGTGTTTATATTTTGTTGGTTTGGCTGAGGTTCTGTTTCTGTGTATTTTTTTTTTTCTTTCTTTTGCTTTTTTTTTTTTTTGGTCTTCATGCCTATTACCATTCTCAACTGTCATGATTTTCAAATATCTTGTTCTATGTCTCTTGTTTTGCCTCGAGGATCATTTTCTTTGCGTTTTTTTACTTGTTTTTATTTGCGTGTCCTGTATGATAGTCACCAGTCTTTTCTTACGCCTGTATTTTTTTTTTCGTTTTTTTATTACGTTTCAGCCTTTAGCGCCAGTAGAAAACTTTCTTGAGGGCCTGCTGGGATAGGGTCAGTTTGCCCAAGTCCGTCACATAACAAGCAAGTGTTTTTATAGTGGCGCCATCTTTTCTTGTTCTGTTTTTGCGTTATTTTCATTTCTAAGCGACGAGGGTGAGTGTGAGAGAGGAGACGATTTTCTCTCTCTCTCTCTCTCTCTCTCTCTCTCTCTCTCTCTCTCTCTCTCTCTCTCTCTCTCTCTCTCTCTCTCGGGTTTCCCAGGTGTTGTATGAAAGGTATGGAGTGTTTTCTTTCATCTTTGTTGTTATAGCGCTCTCTCTCTCTCTCTCTCTCTCTCTCTCTCTCTCTCTCTCTCTCTCTCTCTCTCTCTCTCTCTCTCTCTCTCTCTCTCTCTCTCGGCGATGTATGGTGTATGTGTGCACGTGTGAGTATAGATTTTTAAATTATGTGTTCGTAAACTTTATGTGCGTGCATGTGTGTGTGTGTGTGTGTGTGTGTGTGTGTGTGTGTGTGTGTGTGTGTGTGTGTGTGTGTGTGTATGCGGTCATGCAAGCGTGTACGTGCGTGCGTGCAGGCGCCGGAGATTTAGAAATATGAGCGCATAATAATATGGAAGAAAGAAAAAGAAAGCAAAAGACCTGTTGTCCTCGACAGTTATACAAATAGGCGAAAAACAAGTTATGATTAGAGAATAAATATAGAGAAAGGAAAAAATAGCCAATAAATCTTAAAACGTGAAAGAAAAGAGAGGTACAGGAAAAGGTCAATAGATCATCACACGGTTGATTTTCATACAACATCAAAACTCGTATGAAAATGGACCTTGTTAATGGTTCTTGTTTTACGTGAGAAATGAACAGAGATTTTTGGTGAGAGCGAATTAGTAAACCTGAAAAGGACATGGATAGTAAGGAAGGAAGTAAGGAGGAGGAAGAAGCAGAAGTGAGTGAATGACAAGACAATGACAGAGTAAAAAGAAAGAGAAGATAAATATGAGGAGAAAAAAAAAAGATGAAGTATGAGAAGAAAATAATATATAAGAGGGTGGGAAGAAAATAAGATAACGAGGAAGAATGAAGAAAAACAGGAAAATAAAGTAAAAGCAATGATGAATAACAGTGAAAAAGAGACAAAAAAAAAATCGGATATGGAAAAAGAAAAGAAATCAAACAAAAACATACGAAAGGCAGAGAAAAACGTATCCAAGTAAAAGACACAAAGAAAAAAAAAAGGCGAGAGAAGACAAACAAAAGATAAAGAAGGAGGAAAGAAAGAACGAAAGAAAGGTAGAACACACACAAAAAAAAACGAAAAAAGCACAAAAAACACAACTTTAAACTCCCACCCAGCCCTCAACCCCAAAAAAAAAAAAAAAAAAAAAAAAAACAATCTCAATAGATATATCGCAACACAAAACATCAGACGTAAAGTACCCAAAGTAAAACCTCAAAAGGAAAATAACATCGGGAAGGATAAATAAATCATGACATTAAATTGGGCCGCGCTTAATCTCAAATGTGTAAACAATAACCTGTTTGTCAAATTAGTCGCTACTTCAGGCCCATGACAAGGACGGGAAGACGGCGGCAGTGGTAGGGTCCTAGAGACGCTGGGCCGGGTTTAGGGGCGAGGAAGCAGAAGAGAAAGGATGGAAGCTTAGGAGGAGGAGGAGGAGGAGATGGCTATAAAAGGTGGAGACAAGCAAAAGGAAATCAGGAGGAAAGGATGGAAGGGATGGATGAGATAAAAAGGTGGAGAGAAAAAAGATGAATGAAGAAGAGAAGAAGAGGAAGAGAAGAGGGAGGATGGAGGAGGTGAAAAAGGTGGAGAGAAAGATGAGGAAAAGAAATGAAGAAAGAAAGGAGAAGAATGAAGGGAGACAAAAGGAGGAAAGAGAAAGATAAAAAAGAGAAAAGAAACAGTCAGGAGACTAGAAGGAGATGAAACAGATGGAAAGCATGAGTGAGTGGAAAGGAAGAGGAAGAGATAGGGTGGAGGGAAGGAAAGGGAGGATGAAGAAAGGTGGAGGGAAAGATAAAACAAACATAAAAGAAGAATAAGCCGAGGGGAAGAAAGGAGTAGCATGAAAAGGTGGAAAAGACGAGCAGAAAAAGAAGAGGAAAGAGGAGAATGATGAGATGAAAAGAGTGTGAAAAGGATATAGGCAGGTGGAGAGGAAGAAAAGGAAAGTAGTGAGGAGAGAGAAGGATCAGACGAGAGGGAGAAGAGAAAAGATTTAGTACGGAGAAGGATGTGAAGGCTGGGAAGATAAAGGAGCTGGAGAAGGAGTAGGAGTTGAAGGAGCATGCAGTGCAAGAGGAGGAGGAGGAGAAAGGTTGTGGTCAAGTCAGGTTCATATAGAAAAATTAAAGATAAGAATGTCAGAGTGTGATGTGTCGTGTTGTGGAGAGGCAGGGAAAGGTAAAGATGTCACCTGGAAATGCCTGTGAGGGGCCCCTAATGGGGCGAGGAAGGTGAGGGGAGAGGTGAGAAGGAGGGAGGCGGACGAGAGGGAGGAGGATATAAGTAGCAAAGGAGGAGGAAGGAGGAGGGAGGTGGATACAAAAGGAAGAAAGGGAGGACAGAAAAGGAGAGAGAAGGAGGAGAGAGGGAAGGGAGAAGGAGAAGGAGGAGAGATGAGAAGAGGAAGAGAAGGAGAGGAGAAAGGAAGGATAGATAAGGTGAGAAGGAGAGGAAAGAAGGAAGATGTATGGGTGGACGATGATAAGAATAATGGAGAATACGATAAAGCGTAAGTGAAGGCGAATGTTGAAGAAATACAGAAATGTACATACTATAGTCTATCTGATTTTAACTTGAGCCCTTGAGCGCGATTCAGTCGTTGTTTTTCCCTCTAATTCCTAAAGCCATTCATAACACCATGCGGTCGTATTATGAGTAAACATATATTAGATAAATAGATAACGTACAGATTGAACAGTGAGACAGATCGCCATGCGTAAAGGTCATCGCTAGA
Organism: Eriocheir sinensis; assembly: GCF_024679095.1. Lineage (NCBI taxonomy): Eukaryota > Metazoa > Arthropoda > Malacostraca > Decapoda > Varunidae > Eriocheir > Eriocheir sinensis. Next base: position 16,188,994 of record NC_066513.1, on the reverse strand, counting down.
TCTGTAAGGAATGGAGGTTTCGGCCCAAGCCACAGGGCTCAAGTTAGAGTCGATGGACTATAGACCAAAAATTAGCAAATAAAGGAAAAAAAATGGAAGATAAGTGGAATAAATATGCTAACTATTGTGTATTGTAAGAGGTATTTAAAAGTTGGTCTCTCTCTCTCTCTCGCTCTCTCTCTCTCTCTCTCTCTCTCTCTCTCCCCCCCCCTCCTCTCTCTCTCTCTCTCTCTCTCTCTCTCTCTCTCTCTCTCTCTCATCGTCTCTCCTCATACACAATAATTACAATAACGCCAACAGGTCGCAAATATAAAACACACACACACACACACACACACACACACACACACACACACACACACACACACACACAGGTGCAACCGAAATTGTTCACAGGGTTCCAAAACACCGTGATATTAACACCTGCCGCCGCCATGATAATAAGGCACCCATGCGTGTATCAAATATTATGTAAATTGATTACCTGACAACATTAATTTTTTCACAGGTGTGCCTGCTTCTCGTTAAATCGTCAAATTATCGTTAAATGACGCACCGGAGATAGAGAGAGAGAGAGGAGAGAGAGGAAGAGAGAGAGAAGGAAGAAGGAAGATTCATCATTAGTAGCGAATAGGTATTAAACGATGTTGTCTCATGGCTTTGGAAACGGGGCGAGACAGCATGTTATATTCTCTCTCTCTCTCTCTCTCTCTCTCTCATCTCATCCCAACACTCACATCCTCCCACACACACACACACACACACACACACACACACAAAAAGTTACGCTCTTGAACACGGGTAATAAATCATAGTCGGATTATTATTTGGATGTAATGTGCGGTGCTATTTATTTTATTTTTTTTGTAATTTATTATGCACGATTTAGGCTCCTTAGTCTGAGTTCATCACCCCCCCCAGTGTGTGTGTGTGTGTGTGTGTGTGTGTGTGTGTGTGTGTGTGTGTGTTTAAATTGTTACGGTGTGGGTATATTTTTGTGGGACTCTCTCTCTCTCTCTCTCTCTCTCTCTCTCTCTCTCTCTCTCTCTCTCTCTCTCTCTCTCTCTCTGCTTATACACACACATGATCAATCCTCATTTTCAGTGTACGTGTATTTTTCTTACTGTGTCTGCTCCTCCTCCTCCTCCTCCTCCTCCTCGTGCTGCCTCCTCCTTCCTGCCTCCTCTTCCTCCCTCCTCCTCCTCCTCCTTAACTGACTGACTCCTCCTCTGTATCACAGTGTTTGCAGATCCCACACACACACACACACACACACACACACCTTTCATCATCACCCCATCACACTGGAAAAACATCCTCATCAATAACTCCTTAAAAGAGAAGAAAAAGCATTGGTAAAAAAGAAAAGGAGGAAAACAATAAAAATAAAACACTACCAAAAGTAAAAAATAAGAGTAACAAGGATCAATGATATCAACAAAACCTGCTGATCCGCCACCACTTGGACAGGTAACCTAAGATATTTACACCTGGGCAGACCTTGTAAGAGCGCGAGGGACCGTGTAAATCCAAGTGGAAATTGACCTTGCTAGCACAGACTTGTTAGCACAGGTGAGAGGAGGAAGGTACCCCCCGTGGAGATGTCATAGCAGCAGATGTTTATCAGTCGGTTGAGTGCTAAGTCGCTTTCCTTAGCCTGTCAGTAAGTGTCGCTGGTTAGAGAGTGAATCCAAACACGTTTCATGTATATATTTATGAATCTGATGCTTTTGTTGTGATGGTACTGCCTTTGTTGTGTGTGTGTGTGTGTGTGTGTGTGTGTGTGTGTGTGTGTGTGTGTGTGTATGTGTCATCAGATTCAATTTTCATAAACGCTGCCATGCAACAAACCAATCAATGTATCACCAAACAGAGTGCAAGATTAGTAATGCCAGCACAGCGCGGGATGACTTCTATATCTTCGCCTGGCGCAACACACAAGCAACACAAACACCTCACGGCAACACACCTTACACCTTCTGAGCCCGCCACACGCCCCTCCCCACGCCTCCTGAGACGCTCCTTAAAACCAGCGCAACACACACGCCTGGTACCATCACACGCCAAAACTCTGCAACACTCTTCCAGACAACACCAAGCGTCGGCACATTTCTTTCTGCGCCAACAAGACAACGTCAGCGAAGAATGCAGAAGTTTAAGACCTCTTTCATTTTCACATTTACCTGGATCATCTTTTTAATACTGTTGTTTTCCTCTCTTCTTTCTTTTTTCTTTATTCACTCTATATCTTTCTGTATTCCTTTCCTCTGCCCTCTTCTTTGTATCGTTTCCTGAGGGTTGTTTTCCTTCTATCTACTCCATTGTTTCTTTCCTCTCTTTCTTTATCGCTTTCTTTGAGGCTTTCTTTCCTTCTTCATATCTACTACAACTTTTGCTCTTTTCATATAACATTTCTGAGGGTTATTTTTCCATCTTATCTACTACTACTTTTTTTTCCTTCTTCTTCCTCTTTTATCATTTCTAAGGGTTACTTATTTTCTATTCTTGCCTCATTGGTTTCAGAATCTCGATTATCTTTCTCACTTCTTCCTTCTTCTACCCTCAAAACTCACTCCTCTCTTTCTGCTTATCTTCTTCGCTTCTTCTTCACACTTCTTCCTTCTAGGTAAGCGTGAGGTGTATGTGGTCTCCCTGCTCTACCCTCTTAACTCATTCCTCTTTCCAGTATCTCCTCAAAGCTTCTGTTCCTCTCTCCTCCTCCCTCCTCCTCCTCTTCCTCCTTCTGGTGGCAGTGGTGTTTTTTGATTAATGCTTCCGCAACTTTATGGTCTTCAGGGCAGCAATTGGTCAGGTGTTGAGAGCGGGCGGCAGTCCCATCAATCGTGGCCTCCGTCGCCTCTTCAACTCACAATTTGTATTCTTACATCGCCTATTGATCGGGTCGTTTGCAGGGAGACGATCTGCTTCTTGAAGGAGGGAGAGAGGGAGAAGAGAGGGAGAAGGAGAGAGAGAGAGAGAGAGAGAGAGAACTAGAAAATTGAGAGACGGGAACAAAAGAAAGGAAGGTGAAGAAGAAAAGAAGAAAACATAGAAAAGAGGAACAGGGGAAGAGGAGAAGAGAAGATGAGGAGGCTAAGGGAACATGCTACAGGGCTGGAGGACGATGACTGTGGGACACTGGCGAAGGGAAGACAGTGCGTTATATAATACAAGTTCAGTTCATGCTTGTGTTGATGTTGGGCATGCTGTAATGACGCCCGTAAGAGGAAAGAGGAGGAGGAGGAGGAGGAGGAAAGAAAAGTATATAGGATGGGAAGAAGTAAAGCAGCTTGGATAAAAACTAGAAGGAAATGATGAACAAGATAATGAAAATATAAGGAAAAAAGATGACGATAATAATAATAATGAAAAAAAGTGAATAGAATGAAGGAGAGCAATAAACAGATGATCTTATCGATACATTTCCCCATTAGGTCGCATTCTGCATTTTTTTTTTTTCAATTAAGTAAGCGAAACAAAAATAGAACACAAGGAAACACATTTTCTTATGCAACACAAAAACCCCAAAAGCAGAAGCAATTTAAAACTGAGTCAAACACCTTAAAAACACACATCCCTTGAATAAGAATAAAAAAAAAAAAAAAGAGGTTGCTACAAATCCATGAAATCAACACACACACACACACACACACACACACACACACACACAGGTAACACGCAGGTGACTTCAATCCCTCACGAAATAACACAAATGAAAAACAGAAAAGAGAAGAAGAAAAAAAAAGGTATCCATGTGTGTACTAACAAGATATTAACCCAGGACATGTAACCACTGGCCCCACGTCCTCCGGTTCTCGAGCCCCCGCCACCTGTTCCTCTTTTATTCCAAGGGTCAACAGTGTGAAGTGGAGAAGAGGAGGAAGTATTGAAGTGAGAATAACAAGGAGGAGGAGGAGGAGGAGGAGGAGGAGGGAGGAGGAGGAGGCAAATCACTAAGTATCATAATCCTGAACACAATCCTCCATCACCTCCTCCTCCTCTTCCTCCTCCCTCCTCCTCGTCCAATCACCCAAGTCAACAGAGGCAGGTGATGATTGTGCCATTACCTGTCACGCTACTGAGCACACCTCCTCCTCCCTGCCCTCCCTCCTCCATATCTCAACTATCACAAAGTCCCTGGCAAACACCCAAGGAAGGGGAAATAAAGCATAGCATGAGCCTCCTCCTCCTCCCACACATAGCTAAGGATGGGAAGAATGAATGCGGGAAGGGGGAGGAAGTGGGGAGGTTGGGGTAAGAGGGGGAAGGAACAAAGGCTGAGGGAGGAGGAGGGGATGATTTGGGGACAGGGGTGAAGAAAGAGGGGAAGGTGGAGGAGGAACGGGAGGATGGGTAATGAAGGGGAAGTTGGAAGGAAGGAAGGTGGGAGGGAGGAAAGGTTAGAGGAGGAGGAGGGTTGCACAGCAGAGCAGAGTGTTACCTCAGGGTTGCATGAGACCTATAACAAAGGCAAGATAAGAGTTGATCTTTACAACGTGACTAACTACAGGATAACCAGGTGAATCACAGACTAGGTAAGTAGGCGAGGATGAAGTAAGTAGAAGGAGGAGAGGAGGAGGAGGAGGAAGAAGAAGGTTAGGAGGGTCAGGAGAAAGAATAAGAGGAGGAGAAGGAGGGAAGAGGTTGGGGCAGGAAATAGAAAGAGAATAAGAGGAGGGAGGAAGAGGAGGGGAAGAAAAGAAAGGCGTTAGGGGAGGAGGTCAGGAGAAAGAATAAGTAGAAGAGGGAGGGAAAGAAAGAAGGCTGGGGGAGGGAAGGAGAAAGATCAAGAGAGGGAAGGGAGTTAAGCCACACCAAAGTTTACAGACACATCATTTTCCTAGCCACCACTTCTTATTACCTGGGTCCAGCTAAATTATTCTGATGACAAACACAGACAGGTTTTCATTTTGTTAGCCTTAAGCATTTCCGAAACACACACACACACATCACACTCATTTATCACATCGTAACAATCCTTCAGGGAGTTTATTCCCTCCCTGACAACACCTGCGCTCTAATACTGATTCAAACAGGAAGAGAGGACCACCACGGGTCATTCATCACATACCTGTCCAAAGATCCTCCCTGAACACCTGAGGAAAAAGGTGGACCGAAAGGTCACCCTCTGTCACCTGCACTCTCACTCATTCACTCAGTTTCAATGTCACCCGTCGATTCATCCACTTCTTCTAATATATCTGCTTACTATAATCTGTTCGTATATTCCTCGCTCAGCCTCTCTTATCTATTTATTCCTTTTCCCTCATTTATCTATCTCCCTCATCCGCACTAATACTATTTTTTAACATTATTCTTCCCTTCCATCCATCTCCCTCATCCTTGTCACCCTCCACTATTGCCCTCAGCCTTACCTTGTACTTCCACTCCTTTATCTTCAACCAACTTTAATTTCTTCCTCCTTACTATTTACTCTTTATTCCCTTTTCCCTTTTCTATCTCATCCCTTCTCATCCTCAATTCCCTCCAACTTCTTCTCTCACTAATCTATCTTCCACATGCGCATTCCATCACCTCCTCCACTTACTCTTCTCGAACCAACCCACACTTCCCCTATGTTGTCCCACTCCCTAAACATTCATCTCAGATTCCTCTTGAACTGTCACCTTCCCTACCCACATTACGTCCTTCCCCATCTTCCATATCCCTACCCCAAACTGATAGTAATTCCCCACCTTTCCCTAACTTCTCTAACCCCACAACCTCTTAATCTCCCTCCCCAATTCATTTCTACTCTCCCACTAATCCACTTTCGCTACCCACCATGCCCCCTCTCTCTTCACCTCTCCTTTCGCCCCCGCTGGCTTTGTTTTGGGCAGTAAAGAGGTGGCGGCGGGCAGTTCAGCAAAGGGTGTGATATGTCTAAAGCGTGAAGTCAGCCGTGAATTCTGCGCTGGCAATAAAATTGGATGTGGTGCATCTCTCTCTTTTCTTTTTTATTCTCTCTTCTTCTCTTTTATTTGTCGTTTATTTCCTTTTCATCTTCTTCCAGTTTCTCTTATTCGTGATTTTTTGTTGTTCCATTCGTGATTTTTGTTTTGTTTGTTTTTGTTTTGACGTTTCTATATCCTTTTCTATATATTTTTACCGGCCGGTGAATGTATATAAAAGTCAATGAACACTTCCCTCTCTCTCTCTCTCTCTCTCTCTCTCTCTCTCTCTCTCTCTCTCTCACTCTCTCTCTCTCTCTCTCTCTGTTTTTATTTCTCCCTTTCTTTCTTCCCTTCCATATTTCTCTATTTTCACTTTAATTTGCTGTTTCCTGATCTCTCTCTCTTTCGTTTTCTCCCTCTCTCTCTCTCTCTCTCTCCACTGTGGCCATTCATTTCAATCCCACCAAATTCCCCTTCAGTGAAAAAATAACTCACAGTAACGCGAGATGTAAAAAAATAAAGAAGAAAAAAAAAAAAACGAGATAGATGAGCGAAAATAATGAGTAAAACACCCCCACGTCGAGGATGGATGAATTCTAAGCAACAAAACGTGTGTAGTAATGAGATTAGGTGTTTGGAATTTAATTAGTTTAGTCCATTATACATCTCAAACAACAGTGGGTGTTGAAAGTGTTTTGGCCCAATCATCTTATCAATGTTTTTTTTTTTTTTTTTACATTATTTGAATTATACATCTCTCTCTCTCTCTCTATCTCTCTCTCTCTCTCTCTCTCTCTCTCTCTCTCTCTCTCTCTCTCTCTCTCTGTTTGGGTTTCTTTCTATGTTTTATTTCCTTGTTTATCTTTTATCTGTCCAGTCTGTCTGTCTACCTTTCTCGATTCCAAATCTGTTCGTGTGTCGGTCAGTGTGTGTGTGTGTGTGTGTGTGTGTGTGTGTGTGTGTGTGTGTGTGTGTGTGTGTGTGTGTGTGTGTGTATGTGTGTGTACCTTCCTATCTGTCTATCTGCTGCCTATACTCTCTCTCTCTCTCTCTCTCTCTCTCTCTCTCTCTCTCTCTCTCTGTCTATCTATCTATCTGTACATCAGATCTTTGTTCCCTCCATCAACACACCCCTTCAACCCCTCCTCCTTCCCCCCCCTTCCTCTCCATAAGTAACAGTGCTCCAACTCGATCTGTCTAAGGAGGAGGAGAAGGTATAGGGAGAAAGGAGAAACAGCAGGAACTCTCTCTCTCTCTCTCTCTCTCTCTCTCTCTCTCTCTCTCTCTCTCTCTCTCTCTCTCCTTCTCTATTAAAATGTGCCAGGGAAAGACAACTTCTCCCTTATCCCTCCTCCTCCACCTCCTCCTCCTCATCTCCACTTTTCTTTCTCTCCTTATTTTTCTCCTCTCTTATTTTCAAACTTTTTCTCCCTCGTCTCTCTCTTTCTCTTCTCTCTCCTCATGATCGATTTTCAACCAATCTGGCCCATGAAGGAGGCGAGAGATGCAGATATCATGGCACCTCTCTCTCTCTCTCTCTCTCTCTCTCTCTCTCTCTCTCTCCCGACCTCCAAGATGGAGAAATAGGCTTTAGAGCAATTTGAGAGAGAGAGAGACGAATTGAAAGGTATACTAAAGAACAATGCCGAGTTTTAGAGAGATACTGAAATAAATAGTTTAAAACAGGGAAAATAGAGTCACAATATTTGAGGCAGGTGGGCGCATGTTTTATAAATCAGCACGACACTCCTCCTCCTCCTCTTCTTTCTCCCCCTCTTCCTTCCCCTTATTCCTCTTCCTCTTCCCTTATTCTCATTCCCTCTCCCGTGCATCCATCTATCTCTTTTTCCTTCTCCTCCTATTCCCTCCTTCTTACCCCCCCTCCCCTCTTTCTCTCCCCCTCCTCTTCTTCTCTCCACCTCTCCACTCCTCTCTCCCTCTCTCCTCTCACCCCCCATCAGCATCACCTCTTTCTTTTTCCCCTTTCACTTCTTTCCTCCTTCCCTTTCCAATCCCCCTCCTCCCTCCATTCTCTTCCCTTCTCCTCCCTTCCTACCGCTCTCCTCCAAGACTGTTTCTCCCATCTCTGGGTTATCCCATCTCCCTTCTCCCCTACTCTTACCTTTTCTCCTTCTTCCTTTCCTCCATCTCTCCCTCCTCTATCTTGCTCTCAAGTCCATTCAACCTCTCTCCCTCCCCTCTGTGATTTGTGCAGATATAGATAAGAAATTAAAACAGATTAGGATAGTAATAAAATTAAGTGGAAAATAAACAACTGTCGATATTTATTACGGAAGTAAAATGTTTGATGCTTAGGTGAAAAAATTGATCTAAGTACAGGAAAAATGCTGAAATCAATGATTATTCTTGAAATATAATCATAATTTTTATTACAGGTACGAAGGAAAAGCCTTGGGTGGGAATGAAGTTTAGTTATCAGACACACACACTTTTTTTTTTTTGATACACTACCTGTATATTATACAGTCTCTCTATCTTCCTCCTCCTCCTCTATCACTCCTCTGACCTTCCACCTATTCTTCATCTTCTTCTTGTATTTCTCTTCTTTATCTTTCTTTTTCTTGCATTCCTCGTTTTCCTTTTTTAGTTGTTATTACTTTCCTACATTCAACTCTTTATCTCATTTATATCTCGTTTGCTCATTCTTCTTTCTTTACGTCATTTTTAAATCTCCTTCCTTCCTTCTTCTTTTTTGCCTCTCATTACACTTTCCCGTCATTCCAAGCATATTAATTGATTTGAAAATGGCATTAATTCTGAAGTGACTAAATAACTTGAGTCGTTTTCTTTAATTTAATTTATATATTAATTTTTTTCTTTTCATTGCCTGCTTTTAAAGATACTTTATTAAATAACTAATTTCACTTTCAGTATTAAATATTTATTTTTCATCTGCATTAATACTTTTCCTATCTTCATTACTTTTATTTATTTATACTATTCGTTTTTGTTATAACTTTTTCTCACTCTCTCTCTACCAATATTTTATATTTGTCTTACTATTCCGTTTCTTTCTCATTAAATCAGTCTCGGTTACATCCAGACTTCATTTCAACTTTTCTTTCTTGTTATTCAAAAAATAATGATGTAAAATATATAATAATCACCTGGCTTAAATCATTATCCTGCTACATCAAATTAATTTGGTGCCTTTACCTCTTAATTATATAAAAAAAGGCAAGCTATGATTATGGCTGTCATGCATCCCTCTCTCTGACACCCTCCATTTCTTCTTCCTCTTCTTCTCATGCAATCACCATCCTCATATCCTTCATCATCATTTTATAACGACCTCCATTGCTGCCTTCCTTCCTTCCTTTCCCTATTTATTTAAATTATTTTTGTTTTTTTATCTCTCTCTTTTTCCATTCCTCTATCTTTATTGATTCTTCTTCTAAAACAATGTCCTTTATGTTCATTGTTTTTATATTGCTTTTTATTTAGCATTTTTCATTCCTCCAAATCTTCAGTCTGTCTTTCTTATACTTTCTTCTTATATATCCTTCTACCTTTATTTCTTCTTTATTTCATTTCAATCGTTTTCTTCCTCCTTTTTTGCTTTTTGTTTCGCATTTTCATTCTCTAATATTAACATGGTTTAAGTCCTTTATATTCTTCTGTCTTATACTCCCATATTCTCATTACAATCATCCCTGGGTCAAAATTAATAATCGTCTCAGGCTCCCCACCATGCGTCTGTTTCAATGCTTACAGAAGACTAACCGTGAGCAAGGTGTTTTCCCGTTCAAAATTACAGAGAAGTCAGGTGAGTCAAGAAATTGCAGGATTATCTTGACTCACCTGTGCAGGCACCGACCTACAAGTAAAAACTGTCTCGTCATTTAATAAAGAGAGGAGTTCTTTGTTATCGTTAAAATGGATTTAATTCACCAGTGTTTGGAACAATAGTTAGGCGTGAAACCGGTAAATACTATACGACAATCTGACAGTGGATAATATATCTACAAGCGCTCATGAAAATCAAATCTTGGGAAGCACTTGTTGAGCAAAGTGAAATATCGATACGTTTGGTGAGCAATTCTCATCCTCCTCTTCATCATCATCATTATCAATTACTTTAAGCGCCCTACATTTAACATATTCTAGACATAAACACATATTTTATGATACCCTCTCATATATACAATATCCTCCTCATTCTCTATATATTTATGGTTCTTAATGCCTACTCCTCTGTGGTTCATAAACTATATTTTCTGCTAATAGTTCTTGGTTTATTACCTCTGCTAATTATATCCTCCTCCTCCTTTATATTCTTCCTTCTCCTCCTCCTCTATATATAATTTTTCCTTCATCACATTCACCAACTGGTCGCTCTAATCACTCCTTTCCTTGGTTCAGTTTGCCCTCTTACTAACAAAAACACATTCATCTTTCATTTACACGGCATATATTACCTCGAAAGAAAAATTTATAAAAGTATCATTACCAAAATCAGTTTGGTATTAAATATATTTACAACACACCACCACCACCATCGGACTATCATAGCTATCTTCTATCATTACCAACACTAAAAACACTATCTTCCATACCACAAAAAACACATTCACATTCTTCTCCCAACATAGCACCTTCACACAACCAGCACCAACATCTCTCTCCTCCCCTCATCATCTAAAATCCTTATCCTCTCTCTCTCCCCCATTTAAAGCTATTAAAATATAAAACTTTGCCACTATTGTCGACATGCTGAACTCAGTAGACAATTGAAAACTTTACATATGCATTCCATTCTGAAAAAAGTACAGGCTCCGATCTTTTACCTTTGCAGATGCAGAAGAGGGGGACAGGAGAATGGGAGGAGGGAGGAGAATGAGGACTGAGGAGGAGGAGGCCTCAAAGAAAGACAGGAAGAAGAGGTTGAAAAAAATAACTGAGTGAAAGCAGAAAAGTTGTGCGATAAATGAAAAATAATGGTGAAATGTGGAAGAGAGAGAGAGAGAAAGAGAGAGAGAGAGAGAGAGAGAGAGGGTGGTGAAGGTGAATCAACACCCTCTCTTATAAATCCTTAAAGAACTGATTTAAGTATTTTATAAGAGAGAAGTCACAGTTATCATTGCAAGCCGAGGAAGGGAAGGGGAAGGAGGAAGGAAGGAAGGAGAGAGAAAAGTAGGCAGGAATAAAAGAAAGGAAGGGAGAGGTGAGGGAAATGTGATGAAATGTAAGCTAGAATTAGTGAGGAAAATGGAAGGGTAACAGAGAGAGAGAGAGAGAGAGGGCCACTTAGTCTATAATATACCGGGTAGTGAGGAAGACGTTTCTCCATATCCTCCTCCTCCTCTTCATCTACCATCTCTCTTTTTCCTTACCATTCCTCTCCCCACCACCTCTAATCAACACCTTCTCTGCCTCTTTAGTACCCTCCTGTGTCAGCCGTACACTCTAGGTACGATAAAACAACCCCAGCATTGATGGTCCATAAGCAGCAGAGTGACCTAGGCCGAGATGAAAGAACAGGACGAAGCTAATTGAAGGCAGGAAAGTGTGCATCGATGCAGCTGCAGCGACAGAAGAGAGAGACACATGTTGTGTTCTTAGCGGTATAGATATGAAATTGAAAAAAAAGCAATGGATATGAAGGGCATTATTATTGATATTGACAATGGTAATGTGTGTGTGTGTGTGTGTGTGTGAGAGAGGAATAAAAGTGGGAGCGGCATTAATGCAGTATTATATGAGGTGGGAAGTGAAGGAGGTGGAGGAGACGAGGAGGAGGAGGAGGCTATCCCATAATTTCTCAGCTACTCAGGCTATTCTATCTGCAAAACTGGCATTATGATGGCTAGTTTCTTCCTAAGACTAGACAATTCTAAAGGAGGAGGAGGTGATGGTGTAATAGGACAGAAGAAGGAAGGAAGGAAGAAAGGAGAAAGAAAAGAGTTGATATGAGTACAAGGTCTGAGAGGTATAAGTTTGTTATATAGTAAGTATAGATTAGAAGAGAGAGAGAGAGAGAGGAGAGAGAGAGAGAGAGAGAGAGAGAGGCTTCATCATATGTGGCATAAAGCAACCAATAGGGTTGAAACTGAAATATAAAAAACGTAACAGAAAAATTAAAAGAACTCAGGGCATGCCATAACAGAGACTACAAAGACGCAAACATCAGCAGTTAGAGCAAAAAAATAAAAGAAGCAATAAAAAAGAAAAAAATGAAAAGAAAGCTGAGACAACCAATATAGAGAGAGAGATCAATGGCCTATGTATTTATTATTTATCATGAGTCAGTGTGCGCAGAGAGAGATACTGACGGGGTTTATCCATAACAAACACCTGTCATTGAATTCGATTGACAGCCCAACCTGCAAACAACTCATGGTGCAGGAGAGAGAGATTGATGGATAAGTGTATTCGTCGGTGAACTAAGAGAAAAAATAATGGCATGGAGAGTGTACATCCATGGTGAAATAAGGAAAAAAAAATACAGAAAGCAATGGAGAGAGAGAGGCAGCATCAGTTAGGTTTTTCAGTGGAACACACACGCACAAAGGTAAAGGTCTAAGTTGCATCAGGACTGAGGAATTCAGACCTTTGTCTAATTGCATCTTTTTGGGTTATTGCTGTGTTTTTTAGCGTCTGTTTTACGTCTGGGTTCTGGGTCATGGTTGGCTGTCCGTTTTTCTTCTTTGATTTATTTTTTTTATAGTGTACGATGAACCTATGAATGGGGTTATGATAGTTATTTTTCTTTTCTCTTTACTTCTTTATGCTTTCATAGCGTTTTCGTCATTCATTTGTCTTTTTTAGTTACGTTGAATCGGTGAAAGGATGATAATTTTTTCTTAATCTTTCTTTTTCTTTACATTCTTCCTTTTTTTTTTTTACTCTTTATCACCAGCTATCGTAATCTTACCTACAAATTTTCTAGTATATATTTCGATAACGTTTCAGTCATCTTCACACTTATTACTATTACTACTACTATTACTACTACTACTACTACTACTACTACTACTACTACACCAATCATCGCTATCCTTTGTAAAAGCAGAAGAAATCACTTGACCATTGCAATCCACCATCGTCATCATTCTTATTTTCCACCACCAACATATATGTAACAACAATCCTCAGTTTAATATAAAAGTCATTGCAATTATTTTTCTTCATTAATATGGAGCAAAACCGAGTCACGCTGTCTTTCCTTCCTTCTCCTCCTCCTTCTTCTCTTCCCTAACCTTGCCACCACTTCGCTTTCTTAATCAATCCTACGATATAAGATTCTTCTCTCTCTCTCTCTCTCTCTCTCTCTCTCTTTTCTCCTCTCCTCTCTCGTCTTCATCTTTATTTGCGTCCTTCTCTCTTGCCCTCCATCCTATCTCTCCATAGCCTTGTCCTCTATATATCCCTCTCGACCGTCCCTCCCTCCCTTCTCTCCCTTCCTACCTCCCTTTCCTCCCTTCTCTCCCTCCCTTGCCACATGTCCCGCGGCACCCTAAGCTTAACACTGGCCTCGCCCAGTTATATAACCCCTTGGGCTTTTCTTGCGTGTGTAATCGTATCCCGACAGGGCGAGAGAAGAGAGAGAGAGAGAGACGGAGGGGGTTGGGTTATATTTGGGTGCGAGGAAGAATGAAATCTCGTATACTGTGTAGTTCTTTGGGCGATCCAGGAGTGGGGAGAGAGGGAGGAGGAGGGAGGAGGAAGGAGCGAGGAGGGCTAGTAGCCAGGAAAGAGGCTGGAGGGAGGAGAGGAAGGAAGGAGGATGGAGTGAGTTGGGATGGGAGAGGAGAGAGAGGAGAGAGAATGAGAGGGAGGGATGGAGGAAAGGAGGTAGACGGAGTGCTCCTGCCACCTGATATGTCTGTATATTAATATATTTAAGATACCGATGGAAGACTAGGAAGAGAGAGAGAGAGAGAGCCACGCCTGTTTAAGTGATGCTGTATTGACTGTCTATTGAACAAGGCGGCGATGTATGTCTGGCTGCCGCACACACACACACACACACACACACACACACACACACACACACACACAAAACCATCACCATCTCCATCACCACCACCAAAAACAACAACACTATCACATTTTTTTCACTATCAACAATCTTACTCACATCTTCAATGCCCCGTTTTCTTTGAGACGAGAAGACAGACATGAGGGGGGGTGACTCCCATTTTTCCTTTCACTCGCATTTTTTTTTCTTTTCTTCACTTTTTCCCCTTTCTTCCCTTGTTGCCTTCCCCGGCGGATGAATTTTTGCACCTGAAGGCCAGGTGTGTCGGCCCTTAGGCGTAAATGCAGCCCGCCTCTCCCACTCGATTTGTAGCATGTGGTTCCTCCACTTTTCTGTAGAGGGGCGAGGGAGGGAGGGAGGAGGAGGAGGAGGAGAGATGGGAGAAAGGAGGATGCATGGGAGGAAGGAGGTGGAGAAAGAAAGGAGGCAGGAAGGCGGTGAACGGAGAAGAGGAAAGAAGGAAAGCAAGAAGAAGAGGAAAGAAAGGAAGAAACGGAGGAGAGGGAGGGAATAGGTGAGGAAGATGAGAGGAAAGGGGAAGGATTGAAGGGAAGAGGAAGCGTACGGTAGGTAAAAGAAAGGAAAGAAGAAGATGGAGGGGAAAAGGAGGGAAGGGGAGGAGGAGGCGGAGAAAGTAAGGAGAGGGAAGAAAAGAATGGGAAGGAGGGAATGAAAGAAGGAGGAGAAAAAGGGAATTGGTGGAAAAGGAATAAAAGGTGGAAGAAAAGGAGGAAATTAAGTAATGGGGAAAAGGAAGGAAAGGTTAAGGATGGAAACAAGAGGAAGGAAGGAAAAGAAAAGGGAAGAAGAAAAGGAGGAGGAGGAAGGAAGGAAGGAAGGAAGGGCAGGGAGGGGCAAGGTGTAGGAGCTAAGATTTCATTACTTCTTGGGTGCAATTTTTATGAGACTTAAAAGTGGATCTGTGAACAGCGCTTCGAGACGTATTCGACTCACTTCTTGAGACACAGCAAACCTATCCTCCCCTATTTTCGCCTCCTCCTCCTTCTCAATATTTCTCTTCTTTTCCCGTCCTCTTCTAACTTACTTCCTTCCTATCCCCCTCCTCCTCCCTTTCTTTCCTTTCCTATCCTCCCCTCTTTCCTTTCTTTCCTCCCTCCTTACCTCCATCCCTTCTTTCCCCATTTCTGCCTCCTCCTTTTTAACTTTCCCTTTCTCTTCCTTACACCAGTTTCTCCTCCGTGTTGAGAGTTCCTCCATTCCCTATAGCGCGCTTCCTACTGCCAACCTTCCTCTTCTTCTTCTTCCTCCTCCTCCTCCTTTTCTTCTTTTGTCTTCATGTCTTTCTATTGATGTCCGTCTCCATAGTTTCAGTTTTCTTGTACACATTTTCACTATTAACCTTTCAATCTTCAGCCTTAATATATACAGTCTCTCTCTCTCTCTCTCTCTCTCTCTCTCTCTCTGATCTCTCTCTCTCTCTCTCTCTCTCTCTCTCTCAAAGGTGAGAGTAATAACGCTCTCAAAGGTATTTTTTTCCCTCTCCCTTTCAAAGCAATCTCATCCTCTCTAGGTAGTTTTCCTCTTTTTTCCTTTTATTTGTTCTTTTTTTTAAGACAGCTCCCCTGTTACTTTTATTTTTTACTCTTAAGACTCTTGTTGTTGTTGCTGTTGTTTTGTTCATTCCTCTCTCTCACGGGTAAGCATTCACCTGCACGAATATTTATTTACGTTTTATACTGAGCACTGTATTGACGTTTTACACACAACATGTTTATATATATTTATTTTTTCCTTCTCACTCCAAAGGTGTTTGGTTTGATGTTTACAAGAAGGGTGGTTTTTTTTTTTTTCTGCTTCGTGCGTTCCTGGCTCTCACGGGTCTTATGTTTGGTTGCAGCGTTTTGCATTTTTCTTATTTTCTTTTTGGGGTTGGCTGGTTACACTTTTAAGGGATCTCTATATTATTTCATTTTCCAGTGTTTATTTATTTACTTATTTATTTATTTTTTGCTGCATTTGTATCGCTGTTTACTTACTCTTCTTACGTTATTTCTTGCTTTCCTCTCCCTTTTAAAATTGCATTTTTACGCTTTCTGACTCGATTTTTCTCCCTTTCATACCCCGTTGCGAGTCTTGAATCTCCTTACTATTCCTGTTAAGTCATGTCTTCAAACTTTCTTCTTGCCCTTACGCACAAAAGAAAGAATTCTCTACTTTAATTTTTCCTAACCCCAGACTCCTTTGTTGCTTTTCATCCTGGCCTACCCTACCTTCAAACTATCTTCCTGCCCTTTCGTACCCTAAAACTCACATACATATAGTACTTTTTTTACCCTGTGTCAAACTCCCTTCCTTTTATCCTGCCCCTAAGCTCCGATACATACTTTCTCCTTCCCTCGTCCGACCTTCAGACCCTTTCCTGCCCTCTCGTGCCTCCAAACTACATTACCTTACCTTTACCAGCCCCCTAACTTACCTCAACTTATCTCTACCTGTTCCCATGCTCTCTTTTCCTGCCCAAGCTTCCCTAGTTACCTACCTTTCCCCTGCCCCGTCCTTAAACTTCCCCCTTCCTCGTGCCCCGACGTGCCCCAGTGCCTTCATTACTTCATTCTCCTGCCCCATAAACTACTGCCTCCCTTTCTTTTTCCTGCCCCAAGCTCCCCTATTTACCTTTCCCTGGCCCGTCCTGCCTTCAAACTTTCCCCTCCCTCGTGCCCCGCCGTGCCCCAGAGCCTCCCCCTGTCAGCTCGACCCTAACTTACCTCACTTACGTTTACCTGTTCCCATACTCTCTTTTCCTACCTCAAGCTTCCCTATTTACCTTTCCCTGCCCCGTCCTGCCTTCAAACTCTCTCCCCCCCCCCGTGCCCCGCCGTGCCCCAGTGCTTTCCTTACTTCATTCTCCTGCCCCTTAAACTACTGCCTCCCTTTCTTTTTCCTGCCCCAAGCTCCCCTATTTACCTTTCCCTGCACCGTCCTGCCTTAAACTTCCCCTCCTCGTGCCCCGCCGTGCCCCAAGCCTCCCCTGTCAGCTCGCCCCGCCAGAAAGGTTCCTCGCGCCACAAGTGCTGGTTATCACCCGTCCATTTCCATTTCCACGAGCACCTTCCCGTGAATATTTACTTTGAGATTTACATAAGATCTTCGCCCCAGCCTTAGTTTCGGCAGGAGGAGGAGGAGGGAGGGAGAGATCCAGTGTGGAGAGAAAGAGTAAGATTCTGGTGGTGGTGGTGGTGGTGGTGGTACTGCACCTCCACAAAATTGGACTCAACAGCCAAGACTCAGATTTTGCGAGGTTTGGAATGTGTGTGTGTGTGTGTGTGTGTGTGTGTGTGTGTGTGTGTGTAAGTATGCTATGATTTATATATGTGTGTAGGCATGTAAGTATTTATGTATGTATGTGTTTATTTATGTATGTATGTATGTATGTGGAGTATAAAGTTAAATGGTGTGTATTTTTTAGTAAATTGTTGTTGTTGTTTTTTCCCTTCACTTTGACGTAACTTTCTCTATTCATAAGTTCTGTATATATTTACGAATTCTATGTATGGCGAACGTACTTAACACCCGGACCCTGCCTCTCTCTCTCTCTCTCTCTCTCTCTCTCTCTCTCTCTCTCTCTCTCTCTCTCTCTCTCAACACCTGGTAAACCCACCCCTTAGTGCGGCCACCATTTATCTCCGTCATAACCCAAACATCATCACCACCACCACCTCCCTCCCTCCCTCCATCTCCTTACCTACCAACCTCCTTGCGTGTTTAATCTGTTCTCTCTCTCTCTCTCTCTCTCTCTCTCTCTCTCTCTCTCTCTCTCTCTCTCTCTTACACAACTATTCGTCCTTTCTTTTCTTTCTTTTCTGTTTATCGTTTCGTGTTTCCTTAAATTCTTTCCTACTTTCACTTCCTTTTATTACATTTTACTGACCTCTGTTTCATTTTGTTTTGATTCCTTTGTTTCTCTTCCGTTATGCCTCTTTCCCATATTCGTAAACACACGTCTCCCTCCTAAGCCTTCTTCAGTTATCGTCTATTCCCCTTTTCGCAGCTCCCTCTCTCGCTCCCCTCCTCTCCTTTCTCATTTTCTCTGTTTCACCATTATCGTCTAATTCCCCTCGTCTTTCCTCCCTCCTTCACTACGGCTGTCTCCCTCAAACTCCTCCTCCTCTTCCTCTTCCTCTTCCTCTTCCTTCCTTCTCTTGTTCTTGTCTTAAACCTCCTCCTCCTACTACCCTTCCTCTTCCTCCTGCTTAATCTCGTCCTCCTTCCCTTCTTCTCCTCCTCGTTCTTGTCATTGCCTGCCTTCTCCTCCTCCTTCTTCTTCCCCTCCTCCTCTTCTGCTCAATCTCATCCCTTCTGTATTTGGTGTGTCGTTGGAAAACACGATCGATACTCGTCACTGACCACTAATGTCTGTAACCAATGGCCCCCCTCTCTCTCTCTCTCTCTCTCTCTCTCTCTCTCTCTCTCTCTCTCTCTCGTAGTCAGTTGCGTAAATTCTATCCCTAAGACTACTGTAACTACTTCTACTACTACTACTACTACTACTACTACTACCACCCAAACTTCGAAAACAATAACAATAACAAGAAAAATATCAATAAAACTTCTCACCTTCCCATTCTACTCTCCCTCCCTCCCTCCATTACCTCCTTTCTCTCTCCCCCTTCCTCCCTTCCTTTCCTTCCCCATACATCATCAGCACCTGCCCTTTTCCCTTCTCCCCTTTCTTCTTTCTTTTCTTCCTCATTTATATTCAAATTTATAAAGTTCTAATTATTTTCTTCCCGTGTCTTATTCTTGTCTTCTTCCTTGTGTTCCCTTTCGCTTCCCTTCTTTTTTCTCTCCTTTTGATGATTCTAACCTTTTCTTTCCTTCCCCCCTTTTCTATTCGTCTTTGTCTTTCTCTTCTCCCCTTCTTCTACACCTCTTCCTTTGCTATTTTTTTTTTCCTTTTGATGCTTTTTTTTTTTTTTTTTTTTTTACCTTGCTTCATTTCCTTCAATTGTGTTAGCTATTTCATCATTATTTTGGTATTCTGTTGTTCTCTTCTATTCTTCTATTCTATTTCATTTCATTCTTTTCTCCCTTTTTTCTTCTCTGTGTATCTCTTTCCCCTACATTTCTTCACCTTATCCTCCCTTCCTCTCTTCCTTTCCTTCCCCCCCTTCCCTTTCTTCCCCTCCCTTCCTCCCGTTTTTTTTATCCCTTCCCTTACATCGCATTACCTTGTCTCACCCCCTCCCTCTTTCCCTTCCCCCCCCTTTAGGCAGGTATGGGGCCCCACAACACACCTGAACAGACCACCTTATTTACGGTCTCATCGCCACCTCCATTATTTACATGGGCGCCATTATCTTGCAAACAGCCCCTCACACTGCTCTCTCTCTCTCTCTCTCTCTCTCTCTCTCTCTCTCTCTCTCTCTCTCTCTCTCTCTCTCTCTCTCTCTCTCTGTGTGTGTGTGTGTGTGTGTGTGTGTGTGTGTGTGTGTATTTATCTTCTCCCATCGTCTGTGTATTAATGGTTGGTGTTTGTTTGTCCATTCACCATTATCTTCACTATCTTGACCGTGCATAATCACCATCACCACCATCACCACCACTCTGATCACCATATACAACCCTCACCATCACCAACACACTGTTTAAGAGTCTTTCATCCTCACCACCACCATCTCCATCATCACCACAAGCGCCTACACCAAAGTCTGCATTACCACCACGGTCAACACCACAACCATCACCAACACCAAACTGCATAACAACACCACGACTATACATCTCCCACTCCTTTTGCCATCACCACCACCACCATCACCACCATAGTGCATTTCCCAGCTTTATCTTTACCTTCACCACCACCAGAGTCAACACCAAAATGCATAACACCACCACTATGCATATACCACCACCACCACCACCAGCCGAGTGCATTTCCCAGCTTTACCCTCACCACCACCACCACCACCAGCATCACCACCACCATGCATAGCCCACCACCACCACCACTACCACCTCCCTCACCTCCACCTTCCGCCACACCGCCCCGTCATGGCGCCTCACACTCATGTGCATTTACAGGCAAGGATTTCTCATAAATATTGCAATGCGCAATTTAATAATAGGATACGGAGGGAAATACATTTGCAACGTCTGTCTGTCCGTGTTTGTGGCCGCGGATTTGGCAGCTCTAAATTTGGCGAATCGTGCCCCGGCCTGACAGTGATCAATGCACGTATGTAAAATATTCGCGGCATATAATTGACCCGTACAAAGCCTCACAATCGCCACCTTATTAGCATTATGCAAATCCCCGCCCATAACTTTGCCGTCCGCCAAAAGGAGACTGGTTGCAATAAAAGAATTTAACATTGAATCGTTCATTTGAATGGGCATTACCATGAGAAAAGACTCCGAGAGGATCCGGCAACAAAAATCGACCAGATTAAATTACAGGGGAGGGCAGGGAAGGAGGGGAAGAGGAGGGGAGAGGTGGGGGTAGGTCGGAAGGGTATTCGGAGGGGCGGAGAGAAAGAGGGGAGAGAGGGAGAGACAGAGGCATATAGGGAGAGGTTGTATGTTTGGGAAGAGAGAGGGAAGGGAAGAAAGGGTGAGAGACGCCTTGTAGTGGAGGAGGAAGAAGATGAGGAGGAAGGAGAAAGAAGACACAAAACAACAAAAGGAGGAAAGAAAATACTGAACAAAAACGGAACAAGAAAAAAAAATAGAAATAAAGGAGAGGAATAGAGAAGAAAAAAGGGAAGGAAAACAAATGAAAAATATCTCAAGAATAAGTTTGGGAAATGATAAAAAGCAACCAAAACCACAACCACCATCCAGACCACCACCACCAACACCACAATCATCATCACCACCAACAGCACAGCAAGAACAACCAACCACCACTCCCCCTTGAAGAACAAAACCCACCCTCACAACCACCACCAACACCACCACCATCACCACAACCACCACCACCACCAACACCACAACCACCACTACCACCAACAGCACAGGAAGAACAACCAACCACCACTCCCCCCTGAAGAAAAAAACCCACCCTCACCACCACCACCACCACCACCACCAACAACAACAGCACAGGAAGAACAACCAACCCCCACTCCCCCCTGAAGAACAAAACCCACCCTCACCACCACCACCCTCACCCTCACCACCACCACCATCAAAGATAGTTCCACATTCATTAACAAACACTCGTGATCAGGAAAGTCTTTTGTCTTCGTAAATTAGTTTCTTTGTGGCCAAACTCGGAGCAACTGAGATAAACACAACAGGAATAAGTAACTCAAAATTAATTAAACACACACACACCCACACACACACGGACAAACACAAACATTACCAACTTCTCACACACCACGCAACTCTTGTTTCCCCCCCCCCCCCCAAGCCCATTACCGCTCCTCCTCCTCCTCCGTCTCCTCTCATGAAGTCTCCTCCTCCTCCTCTCTGTTCATCTCCTCTCATTTTTCTTTGTTTTTCCGCCACCTTTAAATTATTCCCTCTTTTTATTCTTAACGACCGACCCACCCACCTAAACACACACACACACACACACACACACACACACACATAACCACTTAACCACACACACTCGAAAATAAAGTTGATTATGCGTATTCATACCACACTAATACACTCCCATAATATTACACACACACACACACACACACACACACACACATACACCCACATCACCCCTCAACCTCCCTCCCTTCCCCCCTTTACACGGACCCGCATCCCATCTACTAAGCACGTAATTAAACACTTTACAGCAATTAAAATTAATCTCGGAGTGTCCACGTCCCTCGGCCCGTCCTGCAGCGCCCCTTTTAGCAGCGTAAGTGTAGGCGGGACGCGGACGAGGCAGCATTTTAGGACAGCGCGCCGAGGAAAGGGGGAAAAATTGGGGCCCTTGTCCGTCCCTTCAATTTGTAGATGATGCTTCAGGGGCGGTGCTACATGGTCTCTCTCTCTCTCTCTCTCTCTCTCTCTCTCTCTCTCTCTCTCTCTCTCTCTCTCTCTCTCTCTAATGACATCACCAGCCCACTGAATGACAATCACCTGAATAGCCTCTGTTTCCACACTCTCGGACCGGCGCCCAACCACTCTCTAATCAATACAATCAATACTACTACTACTACTACTACTACTACTACTACTGCTACTACATGATGGTGGCGACATTTCCTAAAGAGACATGCCTACTACACGCCTAGTTTGCCTCACACTTAGGCTTTTTTGGGGAGGAGGAAGAGAAGAAGAGAGGAAAAACAAGAGGAGGAGGAGGAGGAGGAGGAGGAAGAGGAGGAGGAGAACTTAAGCATCCTGTACTTTTCTTCTCTTAATTAGTGCTTAACATACACCCGAGTCCACTTAAGGAAGACAGGATTACTTACCTGTCTTTTTACACACACACACACACACACACACACACACACACTGACACAGGCGATGTTTACACACCTATAATCACAAGTGCACTTAAAACACACACGTACATGATACCTTCAACGCACCTGTGTATGTATGTATGTATGTATGACCGCACCTTATTTGACGCACATATGTAAGGGTTTCCAGGTATAAGAGAAAATAAATGAAGTGTGTATGTAAGTGTGTGTGTGTGTGTGTGTGTGTGTGTGTGTGTGTGTGTGTGTGTGTGTGTGTGTGTACTGAGGGGCGTGTGTACACAGGAATCAGACATGTGGGCGTTCAAATAGGAGAGTCCGATACGGGATCAGGGTTGGCATTACAGTTTCTGATCCTTGGCAAAGCCGTGGCCAAACAGGAGGAGGAGGAGGAGGAGGAGGGGGGGGGGAGGCGGTAAGAGGGAAGAAGGATAAGAAAGTGAGGAAAGGTTAAAAACGAATGGAGGGGAAACGTGTGGGAGAGAAAAAAAAGTAATGGGAAGAAGGGTGGAGAGGAGGGGAGAGAGAGGAAGGGATGAAAAGAACGAATGTAGGAGAGAGAGAGAGAGAGAGGGGGCGAATACTCAGATCTCAACCGTGTGTGTGCGGGTGAGTGTGAGTGTGTGTGTGTGTGTGTGGTAAAAACTCGCATATAAGCCAAAACTTTCAGGAAGACACACACACACACACACACACACACACACACACACACACACACACACACACACACACATAACCCCCTCCGTCACACACACACACACACACACACACACACACACACACACACACACACATAACCCCCTCCCTCACACACACACACACACATACACACACGAAAACCACTAAAAAAAAAAAATAACTTGAATACCATAATTTGCGGGGGGAAGAATATCGCAAACAGACATATATACACGTTTTGATAATCAGGTGAGCATTGAGGAGATACTCAACTAACAGATTGGAGCAAATAAATAAATATATGAATTAATGAAACAAAATTATGACGCCCCGTAAAAATGGCGGAAGGTAATCACCCACAAGTGTTCCGCTAAAGGCAACACGTATTAATCAATGAAAAAAAAAAAAAAAAAACTCACCACCAATATATTTCCGGGTCACAGAGAGGTGCCTCGTGCGGTAACCTAACACTGACCTCTAAAACCTGACCTCCACCTGCTGTTTTGCCACTTATTATATTTCCTTCCCTTCCTTTCCTCTCTTCAAGCTTACCTAACCTTCCTTCATGCTAATTTTCCGTTCTTCCCTTCATACTTAGCATCCCCTTCAATTCCTCTCTGCATGCTTACCCAACCTTCCTCCCTTCATGCTAACTTTCCCTTCTTCCCTTCATACTTAGCTTCCCCTTCCCTTCCTCTCTGCATGCTTACCTAACCTTCCTCCTTCATGCTAACTTTCCTTCTTCCTTCATACTTAGCTTCCCCTTCCTTCCTCTCTGCATGCTTACCTAACCTTCCTCCCTTCATGCTAACTTTCCCTTCTTCCCTTCATACTTAGCTTCCCCTTCCCTTCTTCTCTGCATGCTTACCTAACCTTCCTTCCTTCATGCTAACTTTCCCTTCTTCCCTTCATGCTTAGCTTCCCTTCCCGTCTCCTCATTTTTCTTCATTTCCTCCTTCATGCTTTCGTTCCTTCCTTTCTCATCTTTCCACTTTACCTTTCCTTCCTTTTCTATACCTTACCTTTAATCGCTCACCTTAGTTTTCCTCTCTCATACTTCCCTTCCCTTCCTTTACCTTCCTTGCCTCCCTCACCTAATCTTTCTTCATCATCCTTCCATTCATGCCATCATCCTTCCTTCTTTCTTTCAGCACTTTACTTTTCCTTCTATTCCATTTTCCTCCGCTTCTCGTTTCCTTATTTTTCTTTTCCTTACGCTTTTCTCTAATTTATTCTTTCCTTCCCTCTTCTTTCCTCCTTTTCTCCTCTCAAGATAATTTTCCACATATTACTTCCCTGTTCTCCATAACTTTTCTTTCCATTCCTCTTCTTCCTCTCCCTCTTCCTCTTCCTCCTCCTCCTCCTCCTCCTCAGCTTCGTTCCTTGGGTTCGAAACTCGCCTCGAAACAGCTGAGTCTGAACCACATTATCTTGAGAGTTTCAATGGAGGTGAAACAATATTGGTGTATCTAATTACTCCCTCGTCTCGTGTTCTCTCTCTCTCTCTCTCTCTCTCTCTCTCTCTCTCTCTCTCTCTCTCTCTCTCTCTCTCTCTCTCTCTCTCTCTCTCTCTCTCGATTTTGATTTTCCCCTCCATGAAGCAATAAGAGAGAGAGAGAAAATAATGCACTCTTAGACAAGGCGGTGTTGATGTTATCTGTCTTACTTCACATGTTTATCTATCCATTTATCTATCGCCTGAACACACACACACACACACACACACACACACACACACACAGCGTTCCCCTGCCCATCCCCCATCCCCCCACACCCACACCCACAGGAGGTGGCTGGGTATAATCGAGAAGATTAATGCAGGAATACATAAAAATAAATTAAGGAAAACCTGAGCACAGACGAGAAAGACAAAAGACATAAACAGGAAATAGGGAAAAAAAGAAGAAAAAAAATAATAAAAATAAAAATAAAACACGAAAATTATATACAAAGAAAACGAAAACAAAATAATGTATGCAGAGAGAGAGAGAGAGAGAGAGAGAGAGAGAAATAAATACGGAGCAATAGAATGAGAGACACACGAAGGTTGAAGAGGAGAAAGATGAGAAGGAGGCGGAAGGAAAAAATAATCGGAGAGAGAGAGAGAGAGAGAGAGAGAGAGGGGCAGGCAGATTGTGACCCAACTCCTCTATGTGAAATGAATAACAAAATATGCAAAATACCCCGAACAAAGGCCGCGTCCAAGAAGAAAAAAACACAAAATAAAATGAATAAGGATCGACAGTAAAAAATGGAATGAAGGGGAAGGCAAATGGATGAGAGAGAAGGGGGGGAGGAGGGGGGGGAGGGAAGAAGGGAAGGAGGAGGAGGGAAGGAGGAGAGACAGAGAATGAGGGGTAGTTGAGGGAAGGAAGAGATGGAGGGAGAAGAACGGGAGAAGGAAGAGAGGGGAGAAGGGGATGAGGGAAGCAAGGAGAGGAATGAAGAGAGAAAGAAGGGAGGAGAATGAAGAAGAGAAAATGATGGTGAGGAGAAAGAGGGAAGGAAGGAAGGAAGGGGAGGAAGAAAAGAGATCACAGAGAAGAAAGGAGGTAGAAAGAGGCGAAAGAAAGGGATAATGGACGAAGAATAAAGGAAAGAAAGGAGGAGAAGGCGGGGAGAAAGGAAATGATGGAGGAGGAGGAAGAAAGAACGAAGAAAAGGAAAGAAGGAGGAGAAGGAGGGTGAGGGAGGGCGAGGGGGAGAAAAGGAGGAAGAGATAAGGAAACAGCCATAAAAAATAGGAAGATTAATTTCTCAGCGAGCGAAATATATAAATGATTACAGCTAAACAACTTTGAATTGCAGATTTATTAATACGCATTACTCAAGTGTGTGTGTGTGTGTGTGTGTGTGTGTGTGTGTGTGTGTGTGTGTGTGTGTGTGTGTGTGTGTGTGTGTGAGAGAGAGAGAGAGACGAAACACCACCCTACACACACACACACACACACACACACACACACACACACACACACACACAAACACACACAAACACAAACACACACACACAAAAGGCAAGCACAGGGACTTATGTAAGGAACGTAAATTGGTAAACAGAGTGAGTAAACAATAAATAAACAGCAGGAGGAGGAAGAGGGGAAAAAAGACATCCTGAAGGGAGGTGTTTTGATCCAAGAAAACTAAACATTCTTGACCTAAGGAGGCGTTGGGTCATGTTTCTCTCTCTCTCTCTCTCTCTCTCTCTCTCTCTCTCTCTCTCTCTCTCTCTCTCTCTCTCTCTCTCTCTCTCTCTCAAGGCTCCATTACTTTGCTATCTCCTTCATCTGCCTTTTTTTCTCTCTCTAAACATTCACATCCATTTTCCTTTTTTTTTTCTTAAGAGCTACGCCTTTCCTCCTCTCCCTCCCTTCCCTCCACCCCTTTTATCTTCCCTTTTATTCCTCCCATCCCTTACGCCTTACTACCGCACCCTCCTATCTTTCCATTTCTTCAGTGTTTACCCTTCTTTTTTCCTCCATTTTTTCCTTTCCTTTCTCTTCCTCCATTTCCTCACACCAACATTTCCTTATGTTTTCCTTCTCATTCTCTTCTTCTCTCTTCCGTCTTTCCCTTCATCTCCATCCTAATCCTCCTCTTCTCTCTCCTGTCCTTTTCTTCCCTTCACTTTCTTCTCACCCTTCTTTTCCCCTTCTTTCTTCACCTTCCTTCCAGTTCCTTTTCCTCCCTCCCTTCTTTCCTCTCCCGTTTCTCTCCTTCCCTCTCCTTACTCCTCCTCCTCCTCCTCCAGCCCCTTCTTCCCTCTCCCCCCATCCTCCCTCTCCCCCTTCGTAAGCCCGCGGCCCCAAACCCAAAAAATTGTCTTTATGGGCGATTTGCATGTGAAAAGTCTGGCCTTCTTCGCCCCTCCCCCCCAATCCCTTCCCCTCCCATACCTTCTACATCTCTAATATATAATCCTAAGGTAACCAGTCCCCCCACCCCCCTCCACTTCCCCCTCTCACCCTCCCTTTAAATAACTACCCCCCCCAATCTGAGGCATCCCACGACCCCCCCTCTCTCCCCCTCCTCTTCCTCCCCCTTCAACCCTTTCCTCCCCTTTTTTTCCTTCTTGGATATGGGAAAAAGTGGTTCTCTTCTTTCCCCTTCTTCCTCCCTCCCCCCCTACCTTTCCTCTCTCCCCGCCCCCCTTTCCCCTAATTTGAATGGCCCAGGTGTTATTTTGAAGCATTTAAAGATTCAACTGACCCCTTTTACGATATTTAAATGACAAAAAAAAAAAAAGGAAAAAGGAAATGAAAAGAAGTGAACCTCGAAATAATAATGATGGATGGAAGGATGGAACAACTTAGGGGAGAAAATGTTTTAAAAAGTAAGTATATTAGTAAGTAAGATGTTGAAATAGTAATAATAATAATAGTTTGATGGCTCGTGGTGGAATTTGTGACTTTGAGTAGAAACTTTGTCTTTGGAAATGCAAGAAAAATAATAATAAATAGAAATAAAAATAATAGTAAGGTATCTAAAGCAAAACAACAACAATAACAATACAACTATAAATAATAATCCTAACAAACAGAAAAAAGCAGAAAACATTGAAAAAAAGAAAAAAAATCCGCATCTTATCGAGAGAGAGAGAGAGAGAGAGGGGGGGAGAGAGGAAAATAAAGGAAAAAAGAAAGGTATCTCGTATATCTTCATTATAACTTGAGAAAAATACAAGAGGGAATGTATCACTAACTTGCCCCCGCCGGAAAATGACGCCCATTCAATATTTATAACAAGTTGTGGGAGGAGGAGGAGAAGGAAGAGGACGAAGAAAAGAGCGAGAAGAAAAGAGGAGGAGGAAGAGGACGAAGAAAAGACGAAAGAGGAAGGACAAGGAAAAGAGCAAGAAGAAAAGAGGAAAGAGAATAAAGAAAAGAGCAGAAGGAGAAGGGCGAAGAAAAGATCCAGAAAGAGAGAGAAGGACGAAGAAGAGGAAGAGGACACAAATGAGAAAGAGCGGAAAAGGGAGAAAAGAGCAAAAGGAAGGGAAAGATGAGAGCAGAAGAGAAGGATGACCAAAAAATAGGAAAATGAAAAGGATGCTGAAGAGGAGAAAATAGAAAATGAAACGAAAATTGAGAAGGAAAGGAGAATGTGGGAAACAAAATGAGGTGAGGAGGACGTAAGGAAAAGAGAACGAAGAAAAGAGTGAAACAGGAAAAGCAGTACAAATGAGATAAGGAGAGGACGATAAATTATAACAAGAACGGTATGAGGACGAAGAAATAAAGGAATGTAAAGATAAAAAAAAAAATGACAGCACGAACGAGAGAAATGTAGGAACGAAACCAATGATAAGAAAACCAAATGAAAAGAAACGGAGGAGAATGAGAATCAGACGAAATCGCAAGAATAAGATAAGAAGTCTGAAGAAGAGGATGAGGAGATAAGAGAAACAGAAGAAAACGGAGGAAAACGAGAACAAGGGGGAGGAAGAAGAGGAAGACGAGAAGGAAAATTGTCGGCAGTTTATTCCACATTAAACATTCCGCGGTGCGTCGAACAATATTTCAGTAACGACTCCCGCGAAGCGTTTCTCGGCGAGGCGAAGCCACGCGGCGAGGCTCCGAACACGCGGCGAGGCGAACGTCACGGCGGACTTGACGACGATAATAAAAGATAAATGGGAGGAAATACAAGGACATGGGGGGAGAGAGAGAGAGAGAGAGAGAGATCGGACTTCACTGGACATCGGCGTCACTAGGCGTCACGACACACACACACACGCGTTACACCTCTCTAACATAAATATTTATATATAGAGAATAATTTTCCCCGCCGCCTGACACTTTCCATTTATTTCGTACTCACACGACGCGCTATCACTGTCACCATCACTCACCCAGGCGATAATTATCACAAAAGTACTCGCAAGTGACGGATATATATATATATATATATATATATATATATATATATATATATATATATATATATATATATATATATATATATATATATATATATATATATATATATATATATATATATATATATATATATATATATATATATATATATATATATATATATATATATATATATATATATATATATATATATATATATATATATATATATATATATATATATATATATATATATATATATATATATATATATATATATATATATATATATATATATATATATATATATATATATATATATATATATATATATATATATATATATATATATATATATAATTCCTCTAGATGGTGAGATACGACACACGCAGGCAATAAATTAGCCCCGCGGGCACGATAGTGAGTGAAAAATTACATTCACGTCAGAAGCATTCGGTCGAGACGCTTCCTTGGCGGCCACGAGGACGGGCGGGTGTTGCTTCTTTTCATCTTTATTTATGCCTGGCGCTTTTAGCTATTCTTGCAACTGCTTTTGTGAGAGAGAGAGAGAGAGAGAGAGAATATGACATGAATACCAATAGCAGTAGTATTTCGTTTATTACTTCCTCTATAATAGTAAATGGTAGACTTTAGGTAAATTTAGATATTGTGATAGGGGAAAAAACACAAAGGAGGAGCAATAGGACCGTGAGAGAGAGAACGTGAAGGCGGAATTGGAGGAGAAGAGAGGAGGAAAATGAGGAGGAGGAGGAGGAGGTAAGAAAGGAAGAGGAGTCGGCGCAGGGTTGAGAGAGAAAAATATATACATCTTGATTACATACAATTTCGCGGGAAGAAACTCCGACAGGCATTTCATAAACAATCGGGAAAATCTTGACTCTCGTGATTGTGCCCCGCGATTGTGAACGAGGCGGAGAATCGCGGGTCTGTCTGTCTGTTTGTCTGTCTGTCTGGCGTTAGCGGCGAGGCAGAGGGCGAACTTTCTGGCTGTTATTGTTCTCTCTCTCTCTCTCTCTCTCTCTCTCTCTCTCTCTCTCTCATTCCTTGTCTTCTTTTTCTCCCTTCCTCCATCTTCACTGCCTTTTTTTCTCCTTTCTCTCCTCATTCCCTCTTTCTTCCCTTCTATCTCCATTTTTCTCTGTTTCCGTCTTTCAAAGCTTTCTTCTTCTTTAACCTTCTTCTCTTCTCTTTCTCTTCGTCCCTGTTTTGCTGTCTTCTTCTTTGTCTTTATTTTTGCTGTGTGTCTGTCTGTCTGTCTGTATGCATGTATGTATATATGTATGACTCTCCCTCAATATAATTTCCTCCACGTCGCACCTTCAAATATATTTCTCACACCTTGGAGCAGTAATCTATTAAATGGACAAGAAAAAGCTCACTCAAACACACTTATGAAAATTATTAACACTATTCATTTTGACATACGTACAAAAAAAGTCTGGCGAGAAGGAGTCGATTGAATGTGTTGTAATTGTTGTTGTTGATTTTGCACCAGGATGGGAATGGAGTGGGTGAAAAGAAAAGGTTAATTGGAGGTAAGTTAAAGGTACTCCAGGTAAGTCATCCAGCGCCACACCTTCATCCAGCGGCGCTCCTAATGAGTCATCCTTACCCGCGCCACAACAAACACCCGCCTGGATACCATTAAAGTCTGCTTAATCCCTCCTTAATCCACAAGCAAGGAAGGTAATCTCCCCACGGCGTTCCCTTTCCCTTCGTCTCTCTCTCTCTCTCTCTCTCTCTCTCTCTCTCTCTCTCTCTCTCTCTCTCTCTCTCTCTCTCTCTCTCTCTCTCTCTCTCTCTCTCTCTCTCTCTCTGCTTCAAATGCTTTCTATATAAAATTCCTTCTTGTTCCTCTTCTTCCTCCTCCTCCTTTTCCTTCACCCATTCTTCATCTTGCTTTCTCTCTCTCTCTCTCTCTCTCTCTCTCTCTCTCTCTCTCTCTCTCTCTCTCTCTCTCTCTCTCTCTCTCTCTCTCTCTCTCTCTCTCTCAAGTGGACGAGGAACTTTTTTCTTCTCACTCTCCCCTTTCTCACTTCTCTCTCCGACAACACAACATCGCACAACACACACACACACACACACACACACACACACACACACACACACACACACACACACACACACACGCACACAGGTAAGGGTATGTACTGTCTGTAGTATTTTCGGAAAAGGCAAAATCTTCTCGTCTCAGAAATTATAAGTATATATGCAAGTGTATATTTTTTTTCCTTCTTCTTCTTCTTCCTCTTCTTCGTCTTCCTCGTTCCTCTCAGTAATGTCTATTATTATCCATTCTTATTTAGTCGTTATTCTCGCACTCACGTTCTTTGCATATTCCGTCTTTATTCATATTTTCTTTTTTTCTTTTCTCTTCCTCCTTTTCTTCGTTATTTCCCTTTACTTTTATCTCTTTCTTGGCTATTTATTTTACTTTTTCTTCCTTTTTCGGCGTCGTTTACTTTATTTTTTTCTTCATTTTTCCTAATATCCTTTTCCTCCTTTTTTCGATATTTCCATTTACCATTTCTCGTTGTTTTCTTTTACGTTTTCTTTTTCTTTCGCCTTTTCCTTTTCCTTTTCTTCTTTCATTCGTTATTTTCTTATTTTTTCTTACTTTTTCTTGTTATTATCTTTTACGCTCTCTTCCGTCTCTTATCTTTCCTTCGCCTTCACACACACACACACACACACACACACACACGCGGGTCGGCGGGCCTCAAAAAGGAAGGCTTTGTCCCAGTCAGACCATCTGCTTTTTGCTTAATCATTTCATCCATTTGTTCCGGTCGGCGATTTGCATAAAGTATCGGTCGCTGTTTCGGCCGCAAAGTTCACTCACGGCCGAGGAAAAACACCTTCCCATCCTTCTCCCTCCTCCTCCTCCTCCTCCTCCTCCTCTTCCTCTTCCTCTTCTTCCTTCTACCCTGAGTCCCCTCCTGTCTCCTCCTCTCTTCTTCTTTCCTATGTCCTTCTTTCGCGATCTACATTTCTTATCGCTCTCCCATTTTCTCCCTTCCATCCCTCTCCTCTTTTCTTTTCCCTTCCTCGCCCCTTTCCCATCCTTCTCTTCCCTCCCCTTTCTCAAGTCCTTATGCCATCCTCATTTCTTCCTTTCCTATCTCCCTTCCACTTTATTTTTTCTTCTTTTTTTCTCTTTTTCTATTCCTACCTTTCCTTGTCTTCCTTCCTTCAACTCATTCCATCCCTCTCTTCTTCATTTTCACTCCCTCGGCTATTCTTTTCATCCCCTTTCACTCTCATTCTTTCATTTTCTCCTTCCCTGCTTTCAACATATCTTTCTTTCCTTCCTTCCTTCCTAATTCCTTGCTCATTTCCATCTTCTTCCTTATCTTCCTTTCTTTCAATCCTTCCTTCCTTCCCCTTCTCATCTTCCTATACATCTCCTTTGTCTTCCCTTCTCTATCATTTCCTTCATCTTCCTTCCTCCCTTCCCTCTCTCTCTCCCTCCCTTTCACATATGGCCCTTCACCTCCCTTCCTCTGCCCACCTTGACCTTCCTTTTATTCCTCCTCCCTCCCCTTCCCTCCCTTTCCTCCCTTCCTTGCCTCCCGCTGAACAATAGCCAGAGAATTATTGTTCAGATTATGGTAATTAAAGTACAAGGGAACAGATAGAGACGCGTTTTTTTCATGTATTCTCTCTCTCTCTCTCTCTCTCTCTCTCTCTCTCTCTCTCTCTCTCTCTCTCTCTCTCTCTCTCTCTCTCTCTCTCTCTCTCTCTCCAAAGTTATAAGTATCTCCTCTTCCTCCCTTCCTAACTATTTCTTCTTTCTTATTCTCTCAAAGTTATTCCTCTCTCTCTCTCTCTCTCTCTCTCTCTCTCTCTCTCTCTCTCTCTCTCTCTCTCTCTCTCTCTAATGAAAGTAAATAAATATAAACAAACAACTTGAAGGTGAAGGATTTGTTTCTTTGTAATTATTCAGCACATTTTCAACACTTGTGAGAGGAGAATGGAGAGTACTTCACACACACACACACACACACACACACACACACACACACACACACACACACACACACACACACACACACACGTCACACAAGCGGCAATTATCGATAAAAATATTTCCCGAGTGGTGCGTTTGACTAATGCCTTTCTCTCTCTCTCTCTCTCTCTCTCTCTCTCTCTCTCTCTCTCTCTCTCTCTCTCTCTCTCTCTCTCTCTCTCTCTCTCTCTCTCTCGCACCGTTCCTTACCTCCCTTCACATCCATCTAAAACTCCCCTTCATCTCCTTCCCTCTCCCTCCATCCCTCCAACCCTTTCCCCCATTCTCTCCCTCCCTCCCGCCTCTCTCTCCATCACTTGCCTCCACCATTAGTACCGTTTATGAGTTCGCGAGGTGGACGGTGAAGGGGGCAATAAAAATGACGATAGTAATGAAGAAAGAATAATGGACAATAGTCATAACGAAAATGGTATTGGTAAGGTGGAGGAGGGAAGGGTGGTGGTGGTGGTGAATGCAAAATGATGATTGGAATATATGAGAAGGGAAAATTAGTGTACAAGTTTATATGTCCATTTATCTGCTTTAAACTTCACATCCAGAAGTAAATAAATATAAATAAACACTAAAAAAATAATTATACACACACGCAGAACAGACAGGCAACATAAAAAGCTTTCTAACTCACTAAATAATAAATAAGAAACACAACAATTAGTACCAAAATAATGACAAAAAAGTTGAACTATTTCACACACACACACACACACACACACTCCCCCTCCCCCTCCCCCCCACAGACACACACACACACACACACACACACACACACACACACACACACACACACAATGGACAGGTAAGGTAAGGTAAGGGACGTCAGTAATAATATCTAGTTGTACTTTCCCAGGTGACCTTCCCTCTTCCCCTCACCTGCCCATCCCATCCTCCCCTTTTCATTATTCTAAACTGTGTGGAAAAAAAAATACAGCAACAAGAATTTCCCTTTCTCACACTGCAGACGAGGGGAAGAGGAAGAAGGGACGAGGGGAAGGGGAAGAAAGGGAGAGCAAGAGGGGAAGAGAGGAAAGAAACAGAGGGAGGAGCAGGTCAGGGTGAGAGGGAAAGAGGGGAGGAGATAAGGAGTGAAAGGGGCGATGAAGGGAAGGAGGAAAGTTGGGAAGAACGGAGGGGAGGAGGGCGAGGGGAAGGAAGAAGGGTGGAGAGAAGGA
The DNA here is from genome assembly GCF_024679095.1 of Eriocheir sinensis. NCBI lineage: Eukaryota > Metazoa > Arthropoda > Malacostraca > Decapoda > Varunidae > Eriocheir > Eriocheir sinensis. Next base: position 16,154,949 of record NC_066513.1, on the reverse strand, counting down.
GAAGAGAGAAGAGGAAGAGGAGTTGATGAGGATTAGAGAGAGAGAAAGAGAGAGGAAGAGAGAATGCTAAAGAGAGAGAATAAATGAAGGATAGTTATTAAAATACAGATGTGAAATAAGGCGCTTAAAAATATATAAAAGATGAAAGATGAGGAAGATGAGATGAGAGTTAGAGAGAGAAAGAGAGAGGAAGAGGGAACAGTTAAGATTGAGAATAAGATAAATTAAACCATATATAAATACAGACGTGAAATAAGAAGGTTGAGACTATAAAAGATGAAAGAAAGATAAATAAAGAGAGAGAGGGAAGCAAAGAGTGAAGTTAACTAGCACAAAATAAAGATTCTGAAAGACACTAAAAATTGATGATGCGTAAAATATCAGATGAAAGAAGGAAGAAGTGAAGAGGAGATAAAAGGAGACGATTAAGGAAAGTAAATGAAAGGTAAGAAGAAAGGTATGAAAACCAAAGAGCAGAAAATAAAATACTGATTAATACTAGAAAGAGATGGCGCTTGAAATATCAGATAAAGGAGGAAGCGGAAATAAAGAGATAGAAGGAGACGATTAAGGAAAGTAAATAGAGGGAGACACAACACAGGGATAAAAATGAAGAAATAACGAATGATATTAAGAACGAATGAAGAGCGAAAGGATGGAAAGGAATAACTATACGATAAAAGGAAATACCAGATGAAGGAAGTGGAAATAAAGAGGAGATAGAAGAAGACGATTAAGAAAAGTAAATATAGGGAAAGACATCACAAGCATAAAAATGAAGAAATATACGAATGAAATTAAGAACGAATGAAAAGCGAAAGGATGGAAGGAATAACTATACGAAAAAATGAAATACCAGATGAAGGAAGTGGAAATACAGAAGGGATAGAAGACGATTAAGGAAAGTAAATAGAGGGAGAGACAACAAAGGGATAAAAATGGAGAGGTGAACGGATGAAATTAAAAATGAATGGAAAGTTAAAAGGGTGGAAAGGAATAATTATAAGAAAAAAGGAAATACCAGATGAAGGAAGTGTAAATAAAGAGGAGATAGAAGGAGACGATTAAGGAAAGTAAATAGAGGGAAAGACAACGCGGGGATAAAAATGAAGAAATAAACGAATGAAATAAAGAATGAATGAAAAGCGAAATGATGAAAGGAATAACTACACGAAAAAAGGAAATACCAGATGATGAAAATATATATAAAGAAGAAAGAGGAAGGAAGACAAAAAAATAAAAGCAAATAAAATCAAAACCCTAAGGAATAAAACCAAAACAAATTAGAGAAGCAGAAGAGGAAGAAGAGGAAAAGGAAGAAGATAAATAAAATAATAATAAAAGGGAGAAAGAGAAAAACGTGGAGAATCGCGTGAAACCGAACAGGGGAGGAGAATAAAAGAGGAAGAAAAAGGAAGAAAAATACGGAGGGGAGGAGGGAAATACCTTTATACATTTAATCTCTCCTCCTCCTCCTCCTCCTCTCCTTCTCCTCCTCCTGGTAAAGCAACAGGTGTGATCGTCGTTTCTACAGGTTAAGAGAGAGAGAGAGAGAGGGGGGGGGGGTAAAGGAATAAAGATGGGGAAAAGTATAAAAGACGAGAAAACAGGAAGAGATAAAGAAAATAGAAAAAAAAGAATAGGAAAACAGGAGTGATAATGATGGAAATAGAAGAAGCAAAGAAGATACAAGAGAGGAAGAAGATAGGGAGAAGGATGGAAGGCGAAACAATAGGAAAATAACAGAAAAAAATAGAAAAACAAAAGGTAAACGCAAAATAAATAAATGACGGCAGAAATAAAATACAGTCAAGACATTTATTTAAGAAGGGAGAGAGAGAGAGAAAGAATTGAAGATAGGAGCACCTCTCTCTCTCTCTCTCTCTCTCTCTCTCTCTCTCTCTCTCTCTCTCTCTCTCTCTCTCTCTCTCTCTCTCTCTCTCTCTCATTAATACTCACATCACCTCGTATATAATTTTAAGAGAACGCAGTGGATGAACGCATAAATCTCTCTCTCTCTCTCTCTCTCTCTCTCTCTCTCTCTCTCTCTCTCTCTCTCTCTCTCTCTCTCTCTCTGACCTATCACGCCTCTAATCAACAATACACACCCACGCACGTACGGCCACGCCCACAAACACCCACGCCAGCACGCCCGCCACGTACGCCTCCTCCTCTTCCTCCTCCTTCATCGACTCCTCCCTCGGCCATTATTTCACCTTCCCAT